>NC_060124.1:390867752-391180252 GCF_021461395.2 Schistocerca americana
GAAATATCATCGACATGGGCGTTCGGCGCCGAAGACCCACTCGTGTACCCTTGATGACTGCACGACACTAAGCCTTACGCCTCGCCTGAGCCTGTCAACACCGACATTGGACTGTTGATGAACATGCAAAATGTTGCCTGGTCGGACGAGACTTGTTTCAAATTGTGTCGAGCGGATGGACGTGTACGGGTATGGAGACAACCTCATGAACCCATGGACCCTGCATGTCAACAGGAGACTGTTCAAGCTAGTGGTGGCTCTGTAATGGTAGGGGGGGGGGGGGGGAGGGGCGTGCAGTTGGAGTGGTATGGGACCCCTGATACGTCTAGATATACGACTCTGACAGGTGACATGTATGTAAGCATCCTGTCTGAGCACCTGCATACATTCATGTCCCATGTGCGTTCCGAATGGAGACCCGTGGTCTAGGGGTTCGATCCCCGCCACTGCCTAAATTTTGATAAATAATCAGCATTGGCGGCCGAAGACTTCCGGCATAAGACGTCAGCCTCATTCTGCCAACGGCCTTGTCAAAGAGGGCGGAGGAGCGGATAGAGGTTCAGGGCACTCTCTTGTCCTAGGGGTGGGAAATTGCCCCTAAAGGCGGAAGAATCAGCAATGATCAACGACATGAGGATGCAGAAGGCAATGGAAACCACTGCATTAAAGACACGTAACGTGTATCCAGAGGACATGTGGCCTGTAATTGAAGAAGTGTCATGATGATCTCTCCATTGGCAAAAGATTCCGGAATAGTCCCCCATTCGGATCTCCGGGAGGGAACTGCCAAGGGGGAGATTACCATGAGAAAAAGATTGAATAATCAACGAAAGGATAACGTTTTACGAGTCGGGGCGTGGAATGTCAGAAGCTTGAACGTGGTAGGGAAACTAGAAAATCTGAAAAGGGAAATGCAAAGGCTCAATCTAGATATAGTAGGGGTCAGTGAAGTGAAGTGGAAGGAAGACAAGGATTTCTGGTCAGATGAGTATCGGGTAATATCAACAGCAGCAGAAAATGGTATAACAAAATCAGGAATACAGAAATACAAGTCGCTGAGGAATGAGATAAATAGGAAGTGCAGGGAAGCTAAGACGAAATGGCTGCAGGAAAAATGTGAAGACATCGAAAAAGATATGATTGTCGGAAGGACAGACTCAGCATACAGGAAAGTCAAAACAACCTTTGGTGACATTAAAAGCAACGGTGGTAACATTAAGAGTGCAACGGGAATTACACTGTTAAATGCAGAGCAGAGAGCAGATAGGTGGAAAGAATACATTGAAAGCCTCTATGAGGGTGAAGATTTGTCTGATGTGATAGAAGAAGAAACAGGAGTCGATTTAGAAGAGATAGGGGATCCAGTATTAGAATCGGAATTTAAAAGAGCTCTGGAGGACTTACGGTCAAATAAGGCAGAAGGGATAGATAACATTCCATCAGAATTTGTAAAATCATGGGGGGAAGTGGCAACAAAACGACTATTCACTTAGGTGTGTAGAATACACGAGTCTGGCGACATACCATCTGACTTTCGGAAAAGCATCATCCACACAATTCCGAAGACGGCAAGAGCTGGCAAGTGCGAGAATTATCGCACAATTAGCTTAACAGCTCATGCATCGAAGCTGCTTACAAGAATAATATACAGAAGAATGGAAAAGAAAATTGAGAATGCGCTAGGTGACGATCAGTTTGGCCTTAGGAAAAGTAAAGGGACGAGAGAGGCAATTCTGACGTTACGGCTAATAATGGAAACAAGGCTAAAGAAAAATCAGGACACTTTCATAGGATTTGTCGACCTGGAAAAAGCATTCGATAATATAAAATGGTGCAAGCTGTTCGAGATTCTGAAAAAAGTAGGGGTAAGCTATAGGGAGAGACGGGTCATATACAATATGTACAACAACCAAGAGGGAATAATAAGAGTGGACGATCAAGAACGAAGTGCTCGTATTAAGAAGGGTGTAAGACAAGGCTGTAGCCTTTCGACCCTACTCTTCAATCTGTACATCGAGGAAGCAATGATGGAAATAAAAGAAAGGTTCAGGAGTGGAATTAAAATACAAGGTGAACGGATATCAATGGTACGATTCGCTGATGACATAAATAATTGAGGACGTAGGTTGCAAGTGCTACTCTGAGATGAAGAGGTTAGCACAGGAAAGGAATTCGTGGCGGGCCGCATCAAACCCGTCAGTAGACTGGTGACCCAAAAAAAAGTGCGTTCCGACGGACTTGGGCAATTACAGAAGAATAACGCGACCCTCCACACGTCCAGAATTGCTACACAGTGGCTCCAGGAAAGCTCTTCTGAGTTTAAACACTTCCGCTGCCCACCAAACTCCCCAGACATGAACACTATTGAACATATCTGGGGTGCCTTGTAACGCGCTGTTCAGAAGAGATTTCCACACCCTCGTACTCTTACGGATTTATGGACAGCCTTGCAGGATTCATGGTGTCAACTCCCTCCAGCACTACTTCAGACATTAGTCGAGTCTATGTCACGTCGTGTTGCGGCACTTCTGCTTGCTCGCTGGGGCCCTACACGATATTAAGCAGGTGTACCAATTCCTTTGGCTCTTCATTGTATAATGAACAATACAAAATTGTTTCACTTTTTCCTTATGAGGACCAACACCTCCTATGTTATTAAGGTACAGTAAGAACTTTGTTTGCCGGCCGGGGTGGCCGAGCGGTTCTAGGCGCTACAGTCTGGAACCGCGCGACCGCTACGGTAGTAGGTTCGAATCCTGCCTCGGGCATGGATGTGTGTGATGTCCTTAGGTTGGTTAGGTTTAATTAGTTCTGAGTTCTAGGGGACTGATGACCTTAGAAGTTAAGTCCCATAGTGCTCAGAGCCATTTGAACCATTTTTAAGAAGTTTGTTTGAAGAACCTATACATTTTGCGGAAAAATAATTGTTTCGCAACAAGAGGCTCATTGACGAATACAAATATAGTATAATGACGATACGATTTATTTATTCGCTCGGAAATGAAATAAATTTTCAAGTCTGTCTAACATTCGTTTGAAGACCAGATAAGCTTGTCATGTGACAGAATTTTTTCACTGCAAGTAATGTTTTGAAGTCAGGAAACAGAAAAATATTACATTAGGCCAAATCTGGGAATTATTTTGTTTGGGGAACAAGGAGAGCATGTGCACGTTTTCCGTCGCAATGGCCGATGCATAAGCAGTTCTGGTGCAAGAACCCTTGGCTGCAAGACAATCTTTGTCGCTGCTGCAATACAAAGGACACAATAACGTTTATTAACAACAGGTCTCAATGTTACTCTTCCCAAATAACTGTTGACACAGAGTTACTCTTAAAAATGTTCACCACTTTACCTGCTGACATAACGGTTTTTTGACATAATGTTGTGGGGAAAAGTCTGCCATTCACATAACGTTTTAACCATTTTTTTCTCTGACCGTATTTTCACTGTGAGACAGTTTAACATCCATGTTCAAGTAATATTTGTACAATGTTACTCCATTGCAATGATTATTATGTTTGTAAGTAAAATGTTATATGTTTCACGTAAGATCGTTATATTATAGCATAGTTGTGCAGAATATGCTGGTAGCTGGCCGATTTCTCATGAGAAACAGGTTTATTTTTATTTTATTTTTTATTTTATTTATTTTTTTTTTTTGTCATGCTCCAACCTTTTGTGACAACCTCTGGCTCCCCTTAGTATACATTCCTTCCTGATGCTGCGGAGAATCTTCTCATTCCTTACCTTATCAACCCGCTTATGAACTTTCTTTCTTAGCACCACACCTCAAATTGTTCGATTCTGTTTTTCTCCCCACAGTCTGTGTTTCACCACCGTAAATGCTGTGCTCCAAACATACATTCTCAAAAGTTTCTTCATCAAATTAATGCCAACGTTTGACATTAGCAAACTTCTTCTCCTCGCCAGGAATGCCCGTTTTGCTAAGGATTGTCTGCTTTTAATGTCCTCCATGCTCCGCCCATCTTGGGTGATTTTGCTACCTTTGTAGCAGAATTCCTTAACTTCGTCTACCTCAATGCTAAAGTTAAGTTTATCTCTGTTTGCTAAAGTTAAGTTTATCTCTGTTATCATGCCTGCTAGACCTCATTACTTGAGTCCTTCTTCGATTTAGTCTCAATCCATGTTCTGTAGGAATTAGACAGTTCATTCCATTCATTTTCACTGACGATAGCAATGTCAACAGTGAATCTTATCATTTACGTTCTTTCAGCCTTAAATTTGATTCCAGACTTGAACCTTTTTTTATTTCCATTATTGCCTCTTCGATGTGTCGATTGAACAGTAGGGGCGGAAGACTACCTTCCTGTCCTACACCAGTTTCAATCCCAGCTCTTCCAGTCTTATTGTTCCTTCTTGGCACCCATAATTGCTTACACTTACCCCTATTTTTCTCAGAATTTGAAACATCTTGCTCCATTTCACACTGTCGAACGCTTTTTACACCTCGACAAATCCTACGACATTGTCTTGATTTTCCTTTAGTCTTACTTCCACTATCAACCGCCCCTCTCGTGCCTCTACCTTTCATGAAGCTAAACTGATCACCAGCTAACAGATTCACAATTTTCTTTCTCATTCTTCTGTATATCATTCATGCCAGAAACTTGTATTTATGAGCTGTTAACATGATTGTTCAATAATTCTCGTACTTGTTGGCTCTTGCTATCATCGGAATTTGTGGATGACTTTTTCCTGAAAGTCGGATGATATATCGCCAGTCATATATATTCTACACACCAAAGTGAATAGTCGTTTACTTGCCACTTCCTCCAATGATTTTAGAAATGCCGTTGGAATGTTTCTCTTCTTACTACCTTATTTGATTTTCAGTCTTACGAAGCCCTTTCAAATTCTGATTCTACCCCGCGGTATCTAGGTTGACTATTACACTACTGGCCATACACAAACAGCAGTAGGCCGGTGATGCCTGGTGAAACGTTGTTGTGATGCCTTGTGTAAGGAGGAGAAATGCGTACTATCACGTTTCCGACTTTGATAAAGGTCGGATTGTAGCCTATTGCGATTGCGGTTTATCGTATCGCGACATTGCTGCTCCCGTTGGTCGAGATCCAATGACTGTTAGCAGAATATGGAATCGGTGGGTTCAGGAGGGTAATACGGAACGCCGTGCTGGATCTCAACGGCCTCGTATCACTAGCAGTCGAGATGACAGGCATCTTATCCGCATGGCTGTAACGGATCGTGCAGTCACGTCTCGATCCCCCGGTCAACAGATGGAGACGTTTGCAAGACAACAACCATCTGCACTAACAGTTCGACGACGTTTGCAGCAGCATGGACTATCAGCTGGGGCACCATGGCTGCGGTTACCCTTGAGGCTGCATCACACACAGGAGCGCCTGCGATGGTGTACTCAACGACGAACCTGGGAGCACGAATGACAAAACGTCATTTTTCGGGATGAATCCAGGTTCTGTTTACAGCATCATGATGGTCGCATCCGTGTTTGGCGACAACGCGGTGAACGCACATTGGAAGCGTGTATTCGTCATCGCCATACTGGCGTATCACCCGGCGTGATGGTATGGGGTGCCATTGGTTACACGTCTCGGTCACCTCTTGTTCGCACTGACGGCACTTTGAACAGTGGACGTCACATTTCAGATGTGTTACGACCCGTGGCTCTACCCTTCATTCGATCCCTGCGAAACCCTACATTTCAGCAGGATAATGCACGATCGCATGTTGCAGGTCCTGTACGGGCCTGTCTGGATACAGAAAATGTTCGATTGCCGCCCTGGCCAGCACGTTCTCCAGATCTCTCACCAATTGAAAACGTCTGGTCAATGCTGGTCGAGCAACTGGCACATCACAATACGCCAGTCACTAGTCTTGATGAACTGTGGTCTCGCGTTGAAGCTACATGGACAGCTGTACCTGTACACCCTATCCAAGTTCTGTTCCACGCAATGCCCAGGCGTATCAAAGCCGTTATTACGGCCAGAGGTGGTTGTTCTGGGTACCGATTTCTCATGATCTATGCACCCAAATTGCGTGAAAATGTAATCACATGTCAGTTCTAGTATAATATATCTGTCCAATGAATAGACGTTTATCATCTGCATTTCTTCTTGGTGTAGCAATTTTAATGGCCAGTAGTGTAGCATTTCTCCCTTCGGATTTTATAGCATTGATCTACCAAGCATCAAAAACAAATATTCGGTGACAGTTTCAGTGCATAGGGCCTAACTCTGCGACTGAAAGACAATGGTAACAGTATTGTAGTTTTACTGCCGCCTGTGATGCCATGTTAAGCAAATGAGTTCAACCTTCGACCGAAGTAGAAGGATAACTACGTCAAAAGACCATATATTATAGGTTACCCTATTTTCTGCCTCTTAGAAGCAATCTCCATTGTCCAGTACCTTGTTGTAATGATAACTACGTAAGCCTATGCTCACATTTTTGGAGGATAAGCCTGAAATAGATAGAGAACTAGATGTTTCCTTTTGGCCTTCACTTTGATGATTGGTTTGACGCAACTCTCCGCCTTAGAATATCTTGTAGTAGTATTTTCAAATCTCCTTAACTGCTGCACAGTACATTCATTTGAATACGACTACTGTAGTAAAACCTAGGTCCTCCTCTAGAAATTTTAGTCACCATTTTTCTGCTGTTCAAATGTCTGTGAATTCCTAAGGGACCAAACTGGTGAGGTCATCGCTCCCTAGACTTACACACTACTTAAACTAACTAATGCTACGAACAATACACACACCCATGCCCGAGGGAAGACTCGAACCTCCGGCGAGAGACGCCGCGCAATCCGTGACATGGTGCCTACAACCGCTCGGTCACCCTGCGCCGTTTTTCTCCTGTACTAAATTCATTATTCCTTGATCCCTCCCTTTACTCAAGTCTTGTTGCACACACTCCCCGATTCGATACAGTACCTCTCCATTTTGTATCCGATGTGCCCACCTATGGGACCAAACTGCTGAGGTCATCGGTCCCTGGATTTACACACTACTTAAGCTAACTAATGCTACAAACAACACACACACCCATGCCCGAGGGAAGACTCGAACCTCCGGCGGGAGACGCCGCGCAATCCGTGACACGGTGCCTACAACCGCGTGGTCACCCTTAGCCCCTTTCCGCCTGTACTGGATTCATTATTCCTTGATCCCTCCCATTACTCAACTTGTGTTGCACACACTCCCCGATTCGATAAAGTACCTCTCCATTTTGTATCCGGTCTGCCCACCTAATCTTCAAAATTCCTTAGCACCAAATGTCAAAATGTTCTATGTACATCTTACCTGTGTTTCACTTCCTTGTAAGGCTGTGCTCCAGACAAATACTCTCAGAAAAAACTTCCGAACATTTTAATTAATATCAGATGTTAACGAATTTGTCTTTCTCAGACAGTCTATTGGTCTGCATTTTACTCGGTAAATGGAAATGAGCGTTTGGCGTCATTGTCCGGGAGGCCCCTTGCGGGACAGGTCCGGCCGCCTTGGTGCAGGTCTTATTACATTCGACGCCACATTGGGCGACCTGCGCGCCGGATGGGGATGAGGTGATGATGAAGACAATACAACACCCAGTTTCTGAGCGGAGAAAATCCCCGACCCCGCCGGGTATCGAACCCGGCCCGGAGGACAGCAATCCGTCACGATGACCACTTTTTTTTTTCATTTTGTTCGGTATTGTTCGTTGCGTTTGGTCTGGGCGGACGTCAAAAGACATCCGTTCAGGTTTTTCGTTGATTTTACTCGGTGCCGTCACATTAATGTGACCACCTCGTACGTTCGAAGCCAACGCGCAAAGACCTCTCACTGACAGCAGGTGGCAGCACTAGCAATGAAGGGTATATAAAACGTGTGGGGTGATGCGGACAACAGTGCAGTCATTGTCGTAATGTGGAAACTGAGTGATTTGTTTGAGGTGCCAAATGGAATGATCACTGACTTTCAGACCAAAGGTGGAAGCATTTCCGAAACGGCAAAGTTTGTAAACCGTTCGCGTGCCGCCGTGGTTAAACTATGCCGTGCATGACAAAATGATGCTATCCAAAACCAGCGCCGAGGCAACTGTGGTGAGCCTCGGGCCACTGATGACAGAAGTGAACGACGGCTGCGGTGACGTGTACTGGTGAATGGACGTGCAACTGTTGAGCAGCTGACGGTGTAAAGTGTCTCAAAGCAGACACTGTACAACAGTCGTAATAGTGGAAGCCACAATGCACGGATAACCACTTGGTGCAGGGAGTGGCAACTGACCCTTAACATAGACAAACGTAATGTATTGCGAATACATACAAAGAAGGATCCTTTACTGTATGATTATATGATAGCGGAACACACATTGGTAGCAGTTATTTCTGTAAAATATCTGGGAGTATGCGTACGGAACGATTTGAAGTGGAATGATCATATAAAATTAATTGTTGGTAAGGCGGGTGCCAGGCTGAGATTCATTGGGAGAGTCCTTAGAAAATGTAGTCCATCAACGAAGGAGGTCGCTTACAAACACTCGTCCGACCTATACTTCTGTATTGCTCATCAGTGTGGGATCCGTACCAGGTCGGGTTGACAGAGGAGATAGAGAAGATCCAAAGAACAGCAGCGCGTTTCGTCACAGAGTTATTTGGTAAGCGTGATAGAGTTACGGAGATGTTTAGCAAACTCAAGTGGCAGACTCTGCAAGAGAGGCGCTCTGCATCGCGGTGTAGCTTGGTATCCAGATTTCGAGAGGGTGCGTTTCTGCATGAGGTACCGAATATATTGCTTCCCCCTACTTATACCTCCCGAGGAGATCACGAATGTAAAATTAGAGAGATTCGAGCGCTCACGGACGCTTTCCGGCAGTCGTTCTTCCCGCGAACCATACGCGACTGGAACAGAAAAGGGAGGTAATGACAATGCCACGTAAAGTGCCCTCCGCCACACACCGTTGGGTGGCTTGCGGAGTAGATGTAGATGTAGAATGGATAAACACAAGTATGCATCTATCCTTGGGGATCATGTCCACCCCTGCATGCACTTTGTTTTTCCTCGGCACGGCGGCGTGTAGCAGCAGGACAGTGCAACGCGCTACACAGTTCTCAGTGTACATGCGTGGTTCGAAGAACACCACGATAGATTTATAGTACTCCCCTGGTCACCAACCTGGCCGGATTTAAACCCAGCCAAGAATCTGTGAGACCACCCCGATCTGGCTCTTCGCGCCACGGGACCTCAACCGAGAAACCTAGCGCAGGTGCCCAGGACACTGGAATCGGCGTGGCCCCGCATCTCTGTCGGTACCTGCCAGAACCTCATTGACTCTCCCGCTGCACATCTCGCACAGGTCCCGCTACAGAAAGTAGTTATTCAGGCCTCTGACAGGTGGTCACATTAATGTGACTAGACAGTTATATCCTTTCTACTTCTGCCAATTTCCTATCAGAATCGTGTGATTTAATTGGTTTACATTCCAGGATCCTTATTTTTCGTTTCTTGGTCTTCGCCTTACAACGTCCTTTTAAGCGGAGGTTTACTATCTTTTGATCCAAAAAATCGATTTTTTTAAAGTTGTATTTTTGGATCCATAAAAGTGTTTAGAATCCAGCCCTGAAACGGTTTTTTCCGAATACGTAACGGAAATGTTTGTTTTTTGGACAACATGGTTGTGGAGATGAAGCAGCGATTAGTATGATTAATCAATTATTCAAAAACAGTCTTAATCGCATTTATTATTATTATACCGCCAACCGGTTTCAACCCAACGTTTACACTGTGAAATTATAGATATCCGGTAGAAAGACTCCATTATACAACAGCTAAAATTACGTAAATTTAACATGTGTTACCCATTGGTCGACTGCTGGTGGTGTCACTTCCTTCTACATAACGGCAGGAAACTATGCGAGACTAACCCTTCGTATGGACTTAAATAGCGTGCTGAGATCACGTGAATAGACGGCAACACCACCAGCGGCGATCAACGGCATTTAATACAATTTATTATATGTAATTACTAGTCACCTTGGTTTAACATAAATGTAAGTAATAGTGAATAACAGAAAACGGAACCATTCCATTTAAAAAGAGTTACTATTATAGTGTTAATTATAAAATAATAACAAATGTTCCGTAGTCAACTAGTAAAATTCGTAAAAATATATTACATTATGTGCCATAATATAAAGTAAAAGAAATTAAGACACACAAAAACTGGTGTCGTCTTGTATTATAATATATCTATTCGTACATTTACGTAGAAAACATTTGAGTCAGTTTACTAAAACGGCTAATATGGAAGCACTACAAAGCCCTCTACTCCTTGTAAGGAGCCCATACGAAGGGCTAGTGTCGCATAGTTTCCTGCCGTTATGTAGAAGGAGTGATACCACCAGCAGTCGACCAATGGGTAACATATTTTCAATACACTTAATTTTAGTTGTTGTATAATGGAGTCTTTCTGACGGATATCTATAATTTCACAGTGTAAACGCCCAGAAGATGACCCCTACGTCGGGTTAAAACCGATTGGCGGTATAATAATAATAAATGCGATCGAGACTGTTTTTGAATAATTGGAAATGTTTGTTATTCGCAGTTGAACAAAAAAATGCACCTGCCTGAAATCGGCCTTTTTCACGCACCAGTTTTTTTTTTTTTTTCTTTCGGAGGACGAGTTGTCGTACCGGTGCTTGGGAGGAAACGCACAAAATTCAAATGAAAGTTTGAACGCGTGTGTTTGGAAGTTAGCCCCCAAGCATTTGCATTCTGGTGCGAAGACTGTGGAGACTGCGACTTTCCTGGCAGTGAGCAGCTTCAACGAAGGGTATTCAGCATCTCTGAAGACCATGACAACGATGGACGTCACCCTGGGACTCTATTCGACGCTGTTCGCCAAGCATTCGCACGACCACCGGATTCAAGCGGCCGGAAACCGCTTGTTACCGGCCGTACGAGCGGCTCTGGAGCAGCGCAGGATGGCCCAGATTGAGCAGGACGCCCTCTGTGAGGAAGAGGAAGGACTAGCTTATGGACCCGGAATAGCAGATTGAACGTAAGTTGCATTTATACGTAGTCAAAACTTCAAACGCGTTTTTCTCGAAATGACTTTTTTTTATCGCGCGGTATGGTAACTTCAAATCTACTGAACCGATTGGCATGATTCTTTGTTTCCGACGACGCTAACTAAATTGTCTACGAGTTGTACGACTTTTGTGCCGATCCACCAACTATAAATATTTTTACTTGGCCGACGAAGTCGAAAATGATGAAAAAACCCAAATTTTTCAAATGGCCGCCATTTTGTTTCCTATGGTCCAAATAACTTAAGCGAGGTACAACTCCTAAAGAATCTTATATACTTCGCTAATGTCAACTCTATTTTGATTTACACGAGCCGGCTGACCTGTGACATCCGCTCGTCGAAGTCTACATGGAAATGTTGTTTCGCTCCGACGGTTCTTCCGCCTTTGCTCTTCGACATTTCCGTTCGAAAAAAATTCCCGTTTGTAGAGGAAAAATGAATAAACATTTTGACCAAATTTCTATCTATGATACATCACGAGAAAAAAATTCTCAGAGAACATGCTTTTTTGGGGCCAAAGATAGTAAACCTCCCCTTAACACATTCCCTACAAATTGCTCTTTTACGTCCTTTTCTGTCGCTGACAGAATTTCAATGACACCGATGAACCTCAAAGTCGTTATTTCTTCTCCCTGATCGTAAATACTCATGCCAGTTTCGCCGTCGTTTCCTTTGCTGTTTTTTCAGTGGGCACATTAATTACACGGGGAACAGACTGCACCCGGCTTCTCTTTCTCCTCAATTACTTCCTCCCTCTTGTGCCCTGAACTCTTACAACACAGCAATCTGATTTTTGTCCGTTGTATATAATCTTTCGTTTGTTGTATTTTACCTTTGATATCTTGATAATCTGAAAGAATGTATTTATAACAACGTTACGAAAACAATGTTTCGTTAAGTGACTGGTTGTAGCTGTATGTCGCTAAGAGTGGCCTTCAATTAGTAATGTAAAATTTTTTTCTGCAAGCTGGTTGGTTTTATTCAGGGTTCCAACACACCGTATTATTCCCCAGTCTTTTGGCTACAAAATCCTATTTTTCTACATAACCTCCGTTCAATTCGGTGGCCTTACGCCCCCTTTCTGGGAGGGCCTATATGCCCGCATTTTTCAGAAGACCGTCGGTATGACTTTAGCGACTGAGGTTCGACTTTGATCTTTTGTTCCAGAGGAGAGGTGTGTGGTGCCACTCCATGGATTGCCGTTTTGTTTCCGGTTCGAAGCGGTGAACCCATGTTACATCGTCTGTGACGATGTTCGGCAGAAGATTGTGACGATCTGCCTCGTAACGCGCTATCAATTCCGCACAAATGGTCTTCCGTTGCTCTTAACAATCTTCTGTTAAGTGTCGAGGAACCCAGGGGGCACACACCTTTGAGTACTGCAACTGGTGGACGAGTGTGTCAGCACCACCAACCGAAACGTTCAGCTATGCAGCGATGTGTGTGTTTGTGATATGTCGATCACCTCGAAGGAGATTGTCAGCACGTTCCAACTGTGAGCATGTGGGTGCTATTCTGTCATCCTGCGCAACGGATTAGTCTGAGATGTACCCTTTACCCTGTGGCTCCTGCAAGATGCAATTTCCACCCCCACACTACTACTACAGAAGTCAGACAGACGCTCCTAACGTTCTAAAGAGAAATGCCTGAAAATCTTTCAGCAATAAATATCTTGTGGAGTTGTCCGCTGTAAGGAAATGACACAAAAATTCACAAAATTTCTTACGTAACCAGTGGGATACTTGGGTACTGGAGTAGTGCTAGTTAGTGTTAGAAAACCATGGAACTAACGAAAGTTATTATTTATTTTGCAAAAATTCTGTGAAATCGGAATGACACTTTTGGTTATGAACTGAACAAGTTATTTCCAGGTTCTTTTCGGAATGTGAGGTTACCTCTAAAGGATAGGATTCGCTAATGAAATTTCTATACAAAATTTACGATTGTTATTGACTTGGCAGAATGGCTGAGAGCCGCGCCTACTCAACGTGAATAATTATCCATTAGAATGTTGCTAGGTATGGTCGAGGCTGTCGCGTGTGAAATGTAGTGAAGTGTGCTGTTGTGGAGGAGATATGGGGCTCACAATAGCTGTAGCGCACAATTCTGTAAGCTGCAATGACTGCTGTCTGAGCTGCACACTGCTGACAAATAAGATAACTCTCGTTGTATCTGAATTGACCTTCACCAATAAAAAACTCTCCCTACGCCTTGATGAAGTCAAGGACTTCTATTCGCCCCTAGTCTAACTATTGGCGTGGTTGACCTGTCAGATAACCAGTCCACTGCGATGCCTCTCAAAAATTCGCTCGCAGGCATTTAACTATAACTCTGTCCGTTCACACCTCACAATAAGTGAGGTGGCCAACACAGTGAACAACGCTTAATCACAAGGACTCAATATACAGTCGCACTCCGATTCGCTCTCCCAGTGAAGTACTGAGGAGAGACTTGTTCCTCGCTCTTTGAGTACATGTACGAGCGCACACGCTCTCGTTACGTGTTCTCGCTCCAAGAGTGACAACGGAACAGTCCCTCTCGACGCCAGACGCTAAGGGGTATATCTTTCAGTGTCTTCCATTACTCCTTCTGCTCAAGGCGTCAGGAATATCGTTTGCCAATCAGCATTGCTCTTCTAAAACGGGAGAATGACGTTTCGTTTAAGGCGACCAATCCGGAAATCTGTAGCATCGGCGTTTGACGTCTGCTGTCTCCCTGTGAAAACCTCTGAAACTGCTTGCTACGTTTGTAAAGAATGCGTGGGCAGGGCGCTCCCACGCAATGTAGCGGAATTTGCTTTTAAGCCGAACACGGGGTCATTCTCCCCTTTCACTTGGGCAAACGCTGTCCGCTCCACGGACGTTCGCCGTCCAACGTAGATAGGCTGAATCGTCCTCTGAAGGGACCAGCCTCTCAGCATGCAGTCCGCCTCTCCTGAACTAAAAGCTCTTGTGGCCGTCGTGTCTTGAATGTGTGTGTGTACGCCAGCCTCGAGTATCTCAACCCCAGTGCGCACTTGTTATTTGCGTATCGTTTACATGAATTCATACAACATTCGCTTTATCTTGTCGAGTTTTGGTTCGAATGAAGCATCTTGATGTGCGGAATATGATTGTGAGGGCGGAATATGTGAGCAATGAAGGTCAGGAGGCCGTGACGTCTTACACAACATAACAGGAGTCGTAACTCGGGCAGGTTTTCGACACTGTTGCAATGATGACAGACCCATCGTCAACGATCGCTGTGCTTTTATTCACTGCTAGGTCTCCATAGACATTCTGCAAGCGCCTATGAATGTCTGCGATGCTCTAGTTATTCGCCAAAAGAAACTCAATGACAGCTCTCTGCTGGGAACGCTTCTCCGTTACACACGCCATTTTGAAGACTATGTATACCGCTGCCACGTATCGCAATTTCTGGAAACTATCGGGGCTGAAGCGAGAGTATTCCACGATGTCCCGCAACAAATTCCACATCGTTTCAGACGAAATTGGCCGATAAAAATGTGTTGCATTACTTTTTGACCGCTTCTCATACAATTCACTTAATATTCAGTGACAGTGTTCACCAGTATCCATGGTGGCAGTCATATGGCATTAAATATGGTTAAAGCAACATGTCCTTGTCTAGTTGGTGTATTAATCACAGCAGTTTCCTCTCAATTTTCATATCGAAATACTGGATGTGTGGTTGTGAGAAGCGAAATTCAAATGTCTTTCGCTATTCCAATTTAAGAAATCTCTCCTTTCCGGAAATAACTAGAGGCCTACGCTGGAAAAGTTCTTCACCAATGCCATTATCGATTACACACTCCACCTTACACATTTATAGGTCGACGAGGCATTAAATCCTAACAGAAACGTGTAAACAATGTCCACATTTCCTGTATTCGGTAATTATTTCGTCGCTTCCACCGAATATAAAGAAGCGTAACCCTTATATAAGTCACTCAAGAGACGTAGTGCATTCCTCCATACCCACGTATACCGAGTTATAGAATAATTAGCGCTTTTCATAATTACTTGAGTCCAGTACTTGGTGTACCTCAGATATGTGTAGCTGGTTTATTAGCTAATCAGCCAATCTGGTTTCCGTATGGGTAGATGACACAGACCTGTACTGTTGCCACGTTCCTCTAGAAAGAGACGTACTGGTTTTACCTGCTGAATGCTAAGCGCAAGGCAAAGGAGAGCATGGAGGTAGTCTTGCAGAAGTGGTGTGAGACTGAATAATACAGTGGAAAACGATGAAGTACACACTCAAAATGAAAATTATCCATCAAGGTCTCGTTTTGCTTGACTTCAAGAAAGTTTTCAATACAATTCCACACTACAGTCCAATAGGTAAATTACGTTTGTTGGTGTGATCATTTTTCACGACAAATATTAATATAGTTCTACAAATTCTATAGTAGAGACGCCAAATAAACACACTGCTCATATAGAAAAATCGTCACAGTTATGGTACTACACAACTGAAATTATTGCCAAATCAGCATTGAAGTATTTACATCATTCAGCAATTATCGAGAAACTGAGTGTGCAAAAAATTCACCCTAAGTTGTACCAAAATTTTGTAAGAAAAGATGACAGTGCTTCTCCTAACCACTGCACAGTGGAGAAGAAATGCAAATTTCGGCAGTTCCAGTGAATGTGTGACAGGTGAATCCACGTTCACTGTTGACTCCTCTCTCCTGAAAAAATGAATCTCTGCCTCAACGAGTGTAATTTTCATCTTCTCCTTTCTTCTATTTTGTATACAGGGGGTCCCATTTATCTTGACCACCCTAAATAGCTGTTTGTTCCGATGCAATACAAAAAGGTTTCAAGCAAATTGTTCTTTAGCCGTCAGGGAGACATCAATCAGCTAGATTGCCTTCGTTGTAGCTTTGTTTTTTACAAAGATACGAACAGCGGTATGACTTTTTTAAATTGCACCCTGTATTTTTATTGGGTAATTCATTTCCTCTTCTGAAGACCTATTCAAAATTGTATCACATTGTACCATTCACTGAAACACAGCGTTATTAATTACATAACACAACACTGACTTTGACGCTCCCAGCGCTTAGTGCAGGTACTCGGGGTAATACAACACGTCCACGTGCTGACATTGACTGAGGACAGAAGTAAACGTAAGTAGAATGCACTCACGTCATTCCGTCAACAATCGTCAGTTGAAGAGTTGCGTGAGTAGAATGTACACCAACGAAGAGAAGGTAGAAATGCTACTCATCTGTGGGGAATGTAAGTTAGCTGAACAGTAATTGCAATACTGTTTTCTTATGTGTGGGTACATTTAGTACAGTAGTTTAGTCCTTCCAAATATTGTTGTTTAGAGTAGGCATACAGTAGATGCTGTCCTTCCTACAAACTGCATCGACATAACGTTTCTTTTATAGTAGTTGTTGACCGAGCGAGGTGGCGCAGTGGTTAGACACTGGACTCGCATTCGGGAGGACGACGGTTCAATCCCGCGTCCGGCCATCCTGATTTAGGTTTTCCGTGATTTCCAAAAATCGCTCGAGGCAAATGCTGGGATGGTTCCTTTCAAAGGGCACGGCCGACTTCCTTCCCCGTCCTTGTCTAATCCGATGAGACCGATGACCTCGCTGTCTGGTCTCCTTCCCCAAAACAACAACAACAACATAGTTGTTGTTGAAGGTAGGCGAAATGCTACGCAGGCACCTGACAAGAACCCACCTTCCCGACGGATGTTTTCTCTTCTTGTTGCGACGCTTCAGGAATCGAGAAGTTTCAACCCACGACAACGCAATCGTCGTAGCAATCGCGCAGACGAAGCTGCCGAAGTTACTGTTCTCGCTTCCGTTGCTATGAATCCACATGTGAGCACACGGCACCTTGAACATGAGATTGGCATTCCTAAAACCAGTGTACATCGTATTCTTACACGTCAGCGGTTCTATCCTTACCATGTACACCTACATCAAGAATTGCATGGGAATGTTTTCCAGAATCTTGTACAGTTCTGTCAGTGGGCATAGCAGCAAATCCTCACCAACCCGAACGTCTTCTCCGATGTTCTACCTACCGACGAATGTTCCTTCTCAAACAAGGGACAGGTAAATACAAGGAACATAGATTATTGGTCTAGTGACAACCCACGATGGCGTAGACAGGTGGAACATCGGCGTCAATGGAGAGTTAACGCCTGGTGTGGGATGCTTGGTACTACAATTATTGGCCCTTATTTCATCAATGGTAGTCTAAACGGCACCGCGTATGCCAACTTCCTCAGACCAACTCTTCCTCCTCTTCTGGATGAAGAGCCGCTAAGAACCAGAATGCTTATGAGGTATCAAAACGATGGATGTCCAGCACATAATGCCTTGCGTGCACGTCGTGTTCCGAACCGAAGGTATCCAGCCAAATGGATTGGTCGTGGAGGACCAGTTACTTGGCCTGCTAGGTCTCCTGATTTAAATATCTGGACTTATTTCTTTGGGGATGCATTAAAGACGTTGTCTACCGCGATATTCCAACAGCTCAATAGGACATACAGGTATGTATCGTGCTTGCTTGTAATTCTCTTCAGCAGTAAGCACTGGAAGCAGTAAATAATTCTTTCATTCAACGAGTGCACCAGAGTATCAGTGTCCATGGTAACCTGTTTGAGCACCTTTGAATGTTCTACTCCTGGTCAGTGGTACAGGAGAGTCAAAGTCAATTCTGTGTTATGTCTTTACTTGGTTTTCATTTGTTTTCTGACAACTCCAGCAAGTGGACGAGTTTGTGATCCCCGGCTCAAAGTCAATGTTGTGTTATGTAATTAATAACGTTGTGTTTCATTGAATGGTACACTATGATACATTTTTGAATAGGTCTTTAGGAGAGGAAATGAGTTACCGAGTAAAAAATGTGCCATTTAAAAAAGTCATGCCGTGTTCGTATCCTTGTAAAAAAACAAAGCTACAAAGAAGGCAATCATGCTTATTGATGTTCCCCTGACGTCTAAAGAACATTTGATTGAAACATTTTGTAATTTGCATCTGGACAAACAATTACACTACTGGCCATTAAAATTGCTACACCAAGAAGAAATGCGGATGATAAACGGGTATTCATTGGGCAAATATATTATACTAGAATTGACATGTCTTTACATTTTCACGCAATTTGGGTGCATAGATCGTTAGAAATCAGTACCGAGAACAACCACCTCTGGCCGTAATAACGGCTTTGATACGCCTGGGAATTGAGTAAAACAGAGCTTGGATGGCGTGTACAGGTACAGCTGCCCATGCAGATTCAACACGAGACCACAGTTCATAAAGAGTAGTGACTGGCTTGTTGTAACGAGCCAGTTACTCGGCCACCATTGCCGAGACGTTTTCAATTGGTGAGAGATCTGGAGAATGTGCTGGTCAGGGCAGCAGTCGAACATTTTCTGTATCCAGAAAGACCCGTACAGGACCTGCAACTTGCGGTCGTGCATTATCCTGCTGAAATGTAGGGTTTCGCAGGGATCGAATGAAGGGTAGAGCCACGGGTCGTAACATATCTGAAATGTAACGTCCACTGTTCAAAGTGCCGTCAATGCGAACAAGAGGTGATCGAGACGTGTAACCAATGACACCCCATACCAACACGCCGGGTGATACGCCAGTATGGCGATGACCAATACACGCTTCCAATGCATGTTCACAGCGATGTCGCCAAACACGGATGCGATCATCATGATGCTGTAAACAGAACCTAGATTCATCCGAAAAAATGACGTTTTGCATTCGTGCACCCAGGTTAGTCGTTGAGTACACCATCGCAGGCGCTCCTGTCTGTGATGCAGCCTCAAGGGTAACCGCAGCCATGGTGTCCCAGCTGATAGTCCATGCTGCTGCAAACGTCGTCGAACTGTTCATTCAAATGGTTGTTGTCTTGCAAACGTTCCCATCTGTTGATTCAGGGATCGAGACGTGGCTGCACGATCCGTTACAGCCATGCGGATAAGATGCCTGTCATCTCGACTGCTAGTGATACGAGGCCGTTGGGATCCTGCACCGCGTTCAGTATTACCCTCCGGAACCCACCGATTCCATATTCTGCTAACAGTCATTGGATCTCGACCAACGCGAGCAGCAATGTCGCGATACGATAAACCGCAATCGCGATAGGCTACAATCCGTCCTTTATCAAAGTCGGAAACGTGATGGTACGCATATCTGCTCCTTACACGAGGAATCACAACAACGTTTCACCAGGCAACGCCGGTAAACTGCTGTTATTCTATGAGAAATCGGTTAGAAACTTTCCTCGTGTCAGCATGTTGTAGGTGTCGCCACCGGCGCCAACCTTGTGTGAATGCTCTGAAAAGCTAATCATTTGCATATCACAGCATCTTCTTTCTGTCGGTTAAATTTCGCGTCTGTAGCACGTCATCTTCGTGGTGTAGCAATTTTAATGGCCAGTAGTGTATCTAGGGTGGTCAAGCGAAATGGGACACCCTGTATACACTGAAGATCCAAAAAACTGGTGCACCTGTCTAATGTACGCCCCCGGTAGCTGAGTGGTGAACGCGACAGAATGTCAATCCTAAGGGCCCGGGTTCGATTCTCGGCTGGGTTGGAGATTTTCTCCTCTCAGGGACTGGGTGTTGTGTTGTCCTAATCATCATTATTTCATCCCCATCGACGTGCAAGTCGCCGAAGTGGCGTAAAATCGAAAGATTTGCACTCGGCGAAGGGTCTACCCGACGGGAGGCCCTAGTCACACCTCTCTAATATAGTTTAGGGCCCCCACGAGCCGCAACACGACGTGACATGGACTCGACTAATGTTTGAAGTAGTGCTGGAGGGAACTGACACTATGAATCCTGCAGGTCTGTCCATAAATGCGTAACAGTATGAGGGGTGGAGATCTGTTCTCAACAGCACGTGGCAAGGCATCCCAGACATGTTCAATAAAGTTCATGTCTGGGGAATTTGGTGGCCAGCGGCAGCTTTTAAATAGGAAGAGTGTTCCTGGAACCACTCTGTAACAGTTCTGGACGTGTGGGGTGTAACATTGTCTTGCTGGAGTTGCCTAAGTCAGTCAGAATTCACAATTGACATGAATGGATATAAGTGAACAGACAGGAAGCTTACGTACGTGGCATCTGTCACAGTCGTATCAGGGGACCCTTACCGTACTAACTGTATACACCCCACACCATTACAGAGACTCCACCAGCTTGAACAGTCAGCTGCTAACGTGCAGGGTCCATGAATTCATGAGGTTGTCTCCGTACCCGTACATGTCCATCCGCTCGATATAATTTGAAACGAGACCCGCCTGACCAGCAACATGTTTCCAGACATGAACAGTCCAATGTCGGGGTTGACGGATCGAGGTGAGGCGTAAAGCTTTGTGTCGTGCAGTCATCAAGGGTACACGAGTGGACTTTAGGCTGCGAAAGCCCATATCGATGAATTTTCGTTAAATAGTTCGCACACTGATACTTGTTGATGGCTCAGCCCTGAAATCTGCAGCAATTTGCGGAAGCGTTGCACTTTTCTCACGTTGAACGATTCGCTTCAGTCGTCATTGGTCCCTTTCTTGCAGGATCTTTTTCCGGTCGGATATTTGATGTTCTGCCAGATTCCTGATCGCGGTACACTCGTTAAATGGTCGTGCGGGAAAATCCCCACTTCATCATTACCTCGAAGATGCTATGTCCTATCGCTCGTGCGCCGACAATAACACCACGTTCATACTCACCTAACTCTTGATAACCTACCATTGTAGCAGCAGTAACCGATCTGCGCAGACGCAGACGCACATGACCGAGGACTGAATCCTCAGCTGGGGGCGAAGTTCTAGCGCTTTGTGCGCTTCTCCTTCTTAGATGATGGGGTGAAAATGTGGGATGTCATGGTGGGTGTTTTTGTTACTTGATTGACTTTTGTGCTGGATATATATATATATATATATATATATATATATATATATATATATATATATATAAAGATAGATTAAAGGACAGTGAGAGAAAGGGAAAACGAAAGGCCTAAGTGACTGGCCGGTGGTTATCGTGAGTTACCGCTACGCCTGACGGTTGCCTAGTGTGTGTTCATTTCTGAACTTGGCCCTGTGATTTCAATTTTTTCCTGACAAATATGTCACTGGGAAGCTTCTTCTCCCTCCTATCCGACCGGTACTCTTCCCACACCCACGATTCTACGACGTCGACCAGGTTGTCCCATTGGGAGGGCGTGAATATTGGGTAAGAGTTAATGATGGCTAACTCTTTGTCCGTGGCTGCTTCCGCTAGTATGGTACGCCATCTATATGTCCGTAGGTCGAGCGGTTGATGGGGGAGGGGAGGCTTAGGCTGGCCGGGTGGGGTGTAGGGGTATGGGAGGTGTGATTGGGGGTACGACCCGCTCTTCAGTGACGAGGCAGTGTACTTGAGGATTTCCTGCACATCGTCCATCCTTGGGAATGCGCGAGACACTTGTTGTCTTATATACGCGTCGCCGACCGCAACGCTGTATCCTGCGTGTTTACATATCTCTGTTTTTGATAGGCATGCCTATACCAGTTGCCTTGGCGCTTCAGTGTATATTGCTTATTGGTACTTCTAAGTGCCATTTCGTTTGATTTTTTTACCTCGATTGCACAGATATTTACCACATCCTGGGCTGACGGCACCTTTAACTACATGTTTATGACGAGCCACATTTATACTGAACTGAAGCATACGTTTCTGTCCCTAATATTCTCTGTAACATTGCTTCACCAAAAGTATGTAATATGGTTACTACTGTGGTCGTTGTTCTTGTTCCCGTTGTAATCTTGTTTTTCATTCGACTGTTTGAGATTTTCATTAAGTTGTTGTTTGAGATTTTCATTAAGCTGTTTGCTCGATTCATTAAGTTGTAGCAATAATGCCATTACTTTATCCATGCCAACATTACCTACTCTATTCTCTGTGCTGTGTGATGGTGTATCTGCATTTGTCACGTTTTGTGTAACCATTTGGTCATTCTCTGATTCTTGAAAAGGTTTGCCAATTGGATGTGCACTGTTCGTCACTACACCGGAATCAAATAAATCTGACTTATTTTGAGTACATTGTTACCTTCGTTAGAAACATTTGTCTGTTCACTGTGTAAATTTTTCCAATCATGTGTGTCAAACTGGACAGCGTTCATTGTAACGAAACGTGCCGCGTTATCAATTGTCGCTAAATTTACAGTGGACATAATTGAATTTATTTGTTCATCATTTGGATTAAAATCATTACTAGTGGTCGGTACACACTGATTATCTGTAATTAGAGGATTATCATTATGACACTGAGTGTCCCTAGTATTATCAGTCAAATTATTCAAGTCGGCTTTTTCGCTCATTGTACATCGCAATGTACTGTTAGCAGTTTTTCGCGGCATTTTCACAAGTCAAAGGTAAGCACAAAATCAAACAAAGACAAAGCAAAAATTGAACAAATACAATAATAACAAAGAGCAATAAATTGCCGATGGTCTGTGAAAGAAAGAGTGACAAGTTAGTAAATGCGTCGCGCCAGACGCAAACTACATTTAACATTAAGTAAATAAGAGCAGATATATGACTACTTCTCATAAATTCACAAAGAAATTACGATCCTGGCCGGTTGTCGCCAAGTGTAACCTCCCAACAGATAAATTCCGTAACCTTGGAACAATAAAATGTAACTAATCTCCTAATAAAAAAATGTCCTTTCAATAATTGACTGTGAATTTAAACTGGTAAATTTTGGCCGTGAGCAGTGCTGCGTCATGGCCCTGAAAGATCATACTGAATAAACTGAAAATTCTTACTTCAATGAAGTCGCCGGATAACACACATATATCTGCTCTTATAATAAATTTTTCTGGCACAGCCCAGTGCAATGCTGGCCGACAGATTTGTCACGTATAAAAGGAAACAACTCTTTTTTTTTTTTTTACAATAATCGGGATGACCATGTTTGGAGAAATTAGTAAATTCTTTAAATTGAGGTGAATGATTGTCAAAAGTTAATTTTTATAAAATGATTGTCAAAAGTTTATTTTTATAAAAAAGATTATTACTAAGAGATTTTATTTTAAACATTTACATGGGACTTGATATAACAATGCTACATATGCGCGAGGCTGCTTTTACCCTATATTATATCGGTAAGGCACCGCCATCGCTCCACACGACCGGCCCAGCCAATACGATATACCAGACTGCTCGCTACTATTACTACAACTGCTACACAGTTCCTACTGCAGTCAACACTGCTCCCTGGTCTGAGATTCTCTTATAGCTTACATATCGCAGGCAGCGCGTGAGCAATCCATCAAAATTACATCTGCTCGAGTGCGCCAGAAACAAATTCCTTGCCGGCCGAAGTGGCCGTGCGGTTAAAGGCGCTGCAGTCTGGAACCGCAAGACCGCTACGGTCGCAGGTTCGAATCCTGCCTCGGGCATGGATGTTTGTGATGTCCTTAGGTTAGTTAGGTTTAACTAGTTCTAAGTTCTAGGGGACTAATGACCACAGCAGTTGAGTCCCATAGTGCTCAGAGCCATTTGAACCATTTTGAACAAATTCCTTAATCATGGACCTCTTACACCGTCTACACAGGCGACATATTTGTTTCTATATGTATGGAACAGTCGCCAACTAATATCGATATAAACCCGGCAAGGAGATAGCAGCTTCTCCTGGCGAGTAATGACTCCTAGCCACACACACGCACGGTGCATGTAGTATCCGTGAGCTTACTGCCCACGTATAGAAAGGGGAAGGCGCACGGTCCATCTGAATTTGACAATGGCCCTGATTGTGGTGGCCGGAGGCTCTGCACAAGCGTTGTCGGATGTTCGAGGAGTGTTGTGGCGAGTGACTTCAACATGTGGAGTAACCAAAGTGAAACCACATCCAGACGTTATGGTGTTCGGCGGCCACCATTCATTATAGATGTCGGACGTCGTAGGCTAAGCAGACTGGTAAAACAGGACAAGCGGCGAAATGTGGCGGAACTGACAACAGACTTTAATCCAGGGTAGAGTATAAGTGTGCCTGAACACACAGAGCACAGAATATTCCTAACGATGGGCTTCCGTCGCCGACGACCTATGCATGTGTCGGTGTTAACAGTACAATATCGGCAATTGCAACCGAAATGGTTGCAGAACTATATACCTATATCTCTAACGTCGATCGGTTGTATAATTTTGGATCACGTATTATGTTCAAGTACAATGACTTTTCTGGAGACTAGAAATCTACTTTGTAGGAATCAGCATCGGTTTCCAAAAAGAGGATCGTGTGAAACCCAGCTCGCGCTATTCGTCCGCGAGACTCAGAGAGCCATAAACACGCGTTACCAGGTAGATACCGTGTTTCTTGACTTCCTCAAGGCGTTCGATACAGTTCCCCACAGTCGTTTAATGAACAAAGTAAGAGCATATGGACTATCAGACCAATTGTGTGATTGGATTGAATAGTTTCTAGATAACAGAACGCAGTATGTCATTCTCAATGAAGAGAAGTCTTCCGAAGTAAGACTGATTTCAGGTGTGCCCCAGGGGAGTGTCGTAGGACCGTTGCTATTCACAATATACATAAATGACCTTGTGCGTAACATCGGAAGTTCACTGAGGCTTTTTGCGGATGATGCCGTAGTAAATCGAGAGGTTGTAACAATGGAAAATTATACTGAAATACAGGAGAATCTGCAACGAATTTACGCACGGTGGCAATTGAATCTCAATGTAGACAAGTGTAATGTGCTACGAGTACGTAGAAAGAAAGATCCTTTATCATTTAGCTACAATATAGCAGGTCAGCAATTGGAAACAGTTAATTCCATAAATTATCTGGGAGTAGGCATTAGCAGTGATTTAAAAAGGAATGATCATATAAAGTTGATCGTCGGTAAAGCAGATGCCAGACTGAGATTCATTGGAAGAATCCTAAGGAAATGCAATCCGAAAACAAAGGAAGTACGTTACAGTGCGCTTGTTCGCCCACTGCTTGAATATTGCGCACCAGTGTGGGATCAGTACCAGATAGGGTTAATAGAAGAGATAGAGAAGATCCAACGGAGAGCAGCGTGCTTCGTTACAGGATCATTTAGTAATCGCGAAAGCGTTACGGAGATGATAGATAAACTCCAGTGGAAGACTCTGCAGGAGAGACGCTCAGTAGCTCGGTACAGGCTTTTGTTGAAGTTTCGAGAACATACCTTCGCCGAGGAGTCAAGCAGTATATTGCTCCCTCCTACGTATATCTTGCGAAGAGACCATGAGGAAAAAATCAGAGAGATTAGAGCTCACACAGAACAGTACGAGACTGGAACAGAAGGGAGAACCGATAGAGGTACTCAAAGTACCCTCCGCCACACATCGTCAGGTGGTTTGCGGAGTATGGATGTAGATGTAGATGAATGGGCACGTGACCATCGGTACTGAACGTTGGCGCAGAGGCACAGCGTTGCATGGTCTGATGAATCCCCATACCTTCTTCATCATGCCGATGGAAGGGCCCAGATCCGTCGTCTTGCAGAGGAACAGCTCCTTGACACCCGTACTCCGGGACGGTGAAAAGCTGGTGGCGGCTCCATTATGTTCTGGGGAACATTCATGTGCAAGGCACCATGACAGCCAGGGAGTATCGTACACTGGTTGCAGGCCACGTACATGCCTTCACTGCGATCATTTTTCCCGAATGCATCAGCATTTTTCAACAAAATAATGCACCATGTCACAAGACCAGGAGTGCTGGAGTCGTTTGAGGAACACAGTGGCGAGTTCCAGCTGTTGTAGTGAGCCACCAACTCGCCAGATCAGATCCCGATCGAACACATTTGGGATGTGATTGAACGTAGCGTCAGAGTCCATCGCTTCCCTCCGCAGAATTTACGGGAATTAGGTGGCTTGTGTGTGCAGAAGTGGTCCAACCTCCGTCCAGCGACCTATCAAGGCCTCATTGCTTCCATTTCACGACGCGTCGCCGCAGTTATCCGTGCGAAAAGTGGACATACCGCCTATTGGGTAGGTGGTTATTATGTTCTGGCTGATCAGTATACGTACTTGCATCATCTGCTACGCTGAACTCTCAGCAAACAGTTTACACTACGTTATGACAGGTGAAGAGGATAAATTAATGTTGCTTGGTGCTGCACTATTAATACTCGATATATAAGCAGACGAAGAAAAAGATGTAATCGTTGTTGGCGGACAGAAACTCACAGGAATGGTACGCTGCGCGATTTGGGTTTCTAAGAGAGTTTTCTGGTTTTCGTAACTTCACCATGACGCGAATTTTGTAAATTTAGTGGTTGTGATAGGGCCAAAAAGACACGTATTTCAGAAGAGCAATTACTGTGAAGCAAAGACTTGCTGTTACACTTCGGTTTTTTGGAGATTTCTGTCAAACCCTTGTATATTTATTACACATTTCCGAAGCCAGCCGCATTTCAAGCAGTTCCTGTATTTTGTGAAGCGTTGTTGAAGGAGTGAAAGATTATGTAAAGTTCATATTTTATTGATAATAGATAAAAATTACATCAAATCATCATCATTTTCAACAAACAGCATATTTCCCACTTTAAAGTCAATGGCGACTCCAGCGAATGTGACAGAGTAGTCCACATTGTAATACCCCTTTCAAAAAATTAGTTTTTGCATCTGTATAAATTTTTCATGTAGTGATCCAAATGTCATGTGTAATAAAGGAAGGTGCGGCCTTCAAACTCTTTAGAGAGCAGATAGAAGAAGCCTGGCTGTCCATATTTTTCCTTCTTCTTCCAGCCGTCGGAATATAGGTACCGTGGACTGTAGCTATAAATGATTTCTAATGCAAGTAACTAATTTTGACTCACTAACGTGTTATGCCTTTATTCATCCACCATACTACATTTTTATGCCAATATTTATCGTGTTAAAAGTTTTTTTTTTTTCAGATTTTCTCCCGGAGAAGACGCAACACTTCGATGTGCCACCGTTCCGCCATTAGCGTGTTTTTATTAGTAATTTAAAATGTTCATTTTTCCTTATCGTACGGCCAGAGCCTACAGTCATTCGGAGAAGAAGTCAGAGATATCTTTAAAGCAACCATACGCCATAAAGCCGACATCAAATCGCTATATGCAATTTATATTTTCTAAAGTTCCATCGGCGCACATCCTCTGTTGCGCCGTCCCCAGAAAGAATATGGGACACTTTCAAACTTCATTCTGGTAGAGTTTTATTTGAAATATTTAAGTAAGGGGAGTTGGGAGCCAACTCACAGAGTTACCTGCTGACTCCTCCAAGTACAAATGGCTCTCTGCCTCAACGAGAGTGTCTTTTTTTTTCTTCTTCTTCTCTTTTGTTGAAACGGAAAAAAAACAAGAAATACCGTTTCATAGGACAGCAGCTACCTTAACTTGCTGACAGCGAACTTCCCGAAGGCACTGACTGAATCGTATTCTTGTTGTTGTTGCTGCACAATACTCTGCAACAATACTGTTGCCTCGTTTAATGGTTGCCTCTTCTGCCCCTCTTTGCTCGTTTTTGTTGAGGATTCGTATTTAGCAGTTCATCTGGACGCGCAGCATCTTCCGTATCCTCATCTGTTAACTCTTACGGAACATGGAGTCATATCTACTCGTTTCAAATGCCTGCTAAGAAGATGAGCAGCCCGAAAAGAAATTGTATTCAGCCAGGTGCGCCACTTCCCGCATCGTGTGGCAGCAGTTGCGAATTCAGAGAGGAAGTCAGCAACGCTATAGCTATCACTAGCACTAGAAAATGCGAGAAATACAAAGGAATCTGACACTGAATGGCATAAAACGAAATCTGTATCGCAGTTGTACAGAATTGGAGACCCCATAGCGAATAACATACTGAAGGAGGAGGAGGTTAGTGTTTAACGTACCCTCGACAACGAGTCATTAGAGGATCTGGAAGGAAATCCATCCCCTTTCATAGGAACCATCACGGCATTTTCCTGAAGGGATTTAGGGAAATCACGGAAAACCTAAATCAGGATGGCCGGGCGCGGGTTTGAACTATAGTCATCCACAGCGCGAGTCTAGCGTGCTACCCACTGCGCCACCTCGCTCGGTAACAGCATACATTACGAAGTGAGTAATATATACTCAACAGGCTTGTAAATGCCCATATTATTACACGGCCTTAGCATGTTCATAGTCTAATTCAAAGTGAGGCTGCTGCTTACAGGACTATATAACCAGCCGCAGTATACATCGTAGAGGATAACCAACGCCTTTTATAACAGTGACATCAGTGTATGACTACCAGTTTAAACATTTCTCTTTATTTAAGTAAAAGCAGACAAATAACATGTATAGTAAGATGGCGGTTTTGCATAAAGATGATCAGAGTTTTCTTTTCCTTTGTTGTTATTTCATCCCCCTCACCCTGTATTGGCGGGAAGAGGGGGTGGAGGGGGGGAGGGCTGTCAGCGGTACAATATTTTCGCTCTTCAGCTAAGAGATGACAAAGGTAAGAAGAAATGTTATTAAAGGAGAAGCATAACACGTTTTTAATAATAAAAAAAAACAATATACAGGCTGCACTTTGTCGGTGTCTATATAAAAATCGGGACTTTCCTTTTTTCAGTTAATAAATAAGTTTATAATTTATATGCATCGCAGAAAGGTGGAATTCTTCTAATAAAAAGCATTGCACTTTCATATAAAATTAGAAAGACACACAGTGTGACAGAGGGATTTCAGAAGGAGAGAATATGTTCCATAGAGTCGACGGGTGTGGCAGGGAAAGATAGGGTCTTCTACGAGGTGTGGCTAGAAAAAAACCGGACTAGTACTGGTGAAACAATAAAACGAATGCAATAAGGCTGAAAGTCGCGTGGCCTGTCACGTGACTCTCGCTCCGCCTACTGCTCGAGTTTCATCTGCCTCCTGCACTCAGTCTGCCCGTGGCGTCTGTTGACGTTTTGTCTGTGCGTCGGAAAATGTTGAGTGTACAGAAAGAACAGCGTGTTAACATCAAATGTTTGTTTCAAACTAGGAAAATCTGCAAGTGAAACGTTTGTAATGTTACAACAAGTGTACGGCGATGATTTTTTATCGCGAACACAAGTGTTTGAGTGGTTTAAACGATATAAAGATGGCCGCAAAGACACCAGTGATGACACTCGCACTGGCAGACCATTGTCAGGAAAAAGTGATGCAAACATTGAAAAAATCGGTAAACTTGTTCGACAAGACAACAAGTCAACTCCTGTTAACTCAGACACTGCTCTGATTGTTAAACGGCGATCTTGTCGAACAAGTTTACCGATTTTTTCAATGTTTGCATCAGTTTTTGCTGACAATGGTCTGCCAGTGCGAGTGTCATCACTGGTGTCTTCGCGGCCATCTTTAAATCGTTTAAACGACTCAAACACTTGTGTTCGCGATAAACAATCATCGCCGTACACTTGTTGTAACATTACAAACGTTTCACTTGCAGATTTTCCTAGTTTGAAACAAACATTTGATGTTAACACGCTGTTCTTTCTGCACACTCAACATTTTCCGACGCACAGACAAAACGTCAACTACTTAAAACAGACGCCACGGGCAGACTGAGTGCAGGAGGCAGATGAAACTCGAGCAGTAGGCGGAGCGAGAGTCACGTGACAGGCCACGCGACTTTCAGCCTTATTGCATTCGTTTTATTGTTTCACCAGTACTAGTCCGGTTTTTTTCTAGCCACACCTCGTATGTAGGAGTTGACGGGAAGTGTTGGGCTGTATAGTGGGAAGGCAGAAGGTGGGAAAGACAGAGGCTGAGGAGGAGTATGGGGGGGGGGGGTGAGGGGGTAGCGCAGTGTTATGAAGAAGAAAGGGATGGGAATGAACGCAGAGGGAAAACGAGAGACGAGCTCTGATGTGGCGTGGGATGCAGTAGGTGGAGAAGAGTTAAAGTTGCTAAGAGGAATAAGTATAGGGATGTGTCTCATGGGATCACAAGATAAAGTAAGAATGATATAATGAACTAGTGAAACAACCCACTGACTTACGTGAAACGTGTGACTTAAAATTAATGGTAAAACTTATTGAAACTTTTTTTAAAATTTATAATCATAGTTATAGTTTGGTGCAATCAAATCACAATAGGTAGTTTTATTGTTAATTTTATTTTACAATGTACTGAATAAAACACCAAAAACTACAAGCTAACACTCTGCGTGGTAAGTCATGTGAACTCCTGTGTCATAGTTGAAATCATTATCATCATCATCATCGTCATCATCATCATCATTTAAGACTGATTATGCCTTTCAGCGTTCAGTCTGGAGCATAGCCCCCTTATAAAATTCCTCCATGATCCCCTATTCACTGCTAACATTGGTGCCTCTTCTGATGTTAAGCCTATTACTTCAAAATCATGCTTAACCGAATCCAGGTACCTTCTCCTTGGTCTACCCCGACTCCTCCTACCCTCTACTGCTGAACCCATGAGTCTCTTGGGTAACCTTGCTTCTCCCATGCGTGTAACATGACCCCACCATCTAAGCCTGTTCGCCCTGACTGCTACGAGTTCATTCCCAGTTTTTCTTTGATTTCCTCATTGTGGACACCCTCCTGCCATTGTTCCCATCTACTAGTACCTGCAATCATCCTAGCTACTTTCATATCCGTAACCCCAACCTTGTTGATAAGGTAACCTGAATCCACCCAGCTTTCGCTCCCATACAACAAAATTGGTCGAAAGATTGAACGGTGCACAGATAACTTAGTCTTGGTACTGACTTCCTTCTCGCAGAAGAGAGTAGATCGTAGCTGAGCGCTCACTGCATTAGCTTTGCTACACCTCGCTTCCAGTTCTTTCACTATGTTGCCATCCTGTGAGAATATGCACCCTAAGTACTTGAAACCGTCCACCTGTTCTAACTTTGTTGCTCCTATTTGACACTCAACCGGTTTATATTTATTTCCCACTGACATTACTTTCGTTTTGGAGATGCTAATCTTCATACCATAGTCCTTAAATTTCTGATCTAGCTCTAAAATATTACTTTGCAAATTTTCAATCGAATCTGCCATCACAACTAAGTCATCTGCATATGCAAGACTGCTTATTTTGTGTTCACATATCTTAATCTCACCCAGCCAGTCTATTGTTTTCAACATATGATCCATAAATAATATGAACAACAGTGGAGACAGGTTGCAGCCTTGTCTTACCCCTGAAACTACTCTGAACCATGAACTCAATTTACCGTCAACTCTAACTGCTGCCTGACTATCCATGTAAAGACCTTTAATTGCTTGCAAAAGTTTGCCTCCTATTCCATAATCTCGTAGAACAGACAATAACTTCCTCCTAGGAGCCCGGTCATATGACTTTTCTAGATCTATATAGCATAGATACAATTCCCTGTTCCACTCATAACACTTCTCCATTATTTGTTGTAAGCTAAAGATCTGGTCCTGACAACCTCTAAGAGGCCTAAACCCACACTGATTTTCATCCAATTGGTCCTCGACAGCCGGCCGAAGTGGCCGTGCGGTTAAAGGCGCTGCAGTCTGGAACCGCAAGACCGCTACGGTCGCAGGTTCGAATCCTGCCTCGGGCATGGATGTTTGTGCTGTCCTTAGGTTAGTTAGGTTTAAGTAGTTCTAAGTTCTAGGGCACTAATGACCTCAACAGTTGAGTCCCATAGTGCTCAGAGCCATTTCCATCGCAAGTCACCGTCGTCCTCAGTGCCGCTTTGACCGTTTGCCGTCATGTACCATCCCACAACGTCTATCATCTATATCTTCCCATCTCCTGCTCCTACTGTCAACACATGGAGCTTGTCATCCCACCCAATCCTCTACGTCTGTCCTCCCCTACCTACAATATCCTCTCAAACCACAACAGCAGCACATGAATATCTCTCCCTCCCTACATCTCCTTGCCTTTTTTCTCTAAGCCACAACTCGCAAGACACCACATGTACCACTCCAGCACATTTCACAGCACCGGGAAAAAGTAGCTACAGATAACGTTTCAGTCAACCCTTCCACGCATCTCACCACATCAACCGACATAGGCAGTGCTGAAGGACTTGCACAATGCTCAGGTAACCCGCAGCAAAGTCATATCCCGCCACCCCACCCCACAACCATCACTCAACAGCTGTAAAAAAAAAAAAAAACCACCCACAAACACCTCTCCCTCTCCCAAAAAAAAAAAACAACCTCTCCCCCTCCAACATCTTTCCCTGACCTTCACACATTTATCCTCATCAACGCTCAGCGAAAATTCCTCAAACACGAATCCTTCACCCTCGAAATCAAGAAACAGCTTCCAAACACCCAAATCCAACAAATTATCGCAGAAAAGGACTTCATATTAATAAAGTCCCTGAACCCAAATAGCCGGCCGGAGTGGCCGAGCGGTTCTAGGCGCTTCAATCTGGAACCCCGCGGCCGCATCTGTCGCCGGTTCGAATACTGCCTCGGGCGTGGATGTGTGTGATATCCTTAGGCTAGTTAGGTTTAAGTAGTTCTAAGTCTAGGAGACTGATGACCTCAGATGTTAAGTCCCATAGTGCTCAGAGCCATTTGAACCATTTTTTGAACCCAAATATTCACACTGACATCCTTTCCAAAATTCCTCATGTTACCTTTGGTCCGAAAGCTTCCTTAGGACGCCTCACGACGACATCCTTGGCCAAACAACCCCAATCTCTCTGCCGACCTCCCACCCTCACTATGGTGATCACCTTGGTCAACATCGACGTCATGTTTGAGGAAGTGGCATCTGAACTAAACAAAAACCTGGATGTAGAGGTCTGAAAAGCCTTTATAATGAATAATGACCTTGGTGCCTCTCGCCTTGTTCGTGTTTTATCTAAACTTGCCTCCACCATAGATCTTGTCCTTGAAGAGGGAGCCCAGATGTACCACCGCCGCCAGGAGATAGAACCTTCCAAATCCCATCCTCAGTCCTGCTGCTCCGAAAAAGTCTCTAATACAATGATTATCTTGCTGCAGATTGCAAGAACCTACCACCTGTACACATGGCAAAGCCTCTATTTTCTTAAACAGTGACCAAACCTTACCTATCTCCAATACCTGCAACGAATCTAACCCCACCTGTTCTGCGAAATGCAAAGCCAACCCACCATCTGCCAGAACAGAACTCACTGTCCCAATCTGTCCCATTAATAGCCCCATTCGCCCCAACAATTTTCTCTGCCCACGTTCCACTGCTGAAGATACAAAAATTCATGACAATCGCTCTCCAAAATGTTCAACTATTTAAAAGTCCACAGGCACACCAACAAAACTACCTCGCTGTCACCTTCATCTCTACATACTACCTACTGTGTGTTGAGTGATCGTTGTAGACGGTCATTGAAATGGACTGTGACGAAAAATAAAACGACGACAGCTCCGCGAGTTGCTTCAGAACGGAGTGTCGAACTCGCGAATCCTGTCAACACCAAAAGAAGGCGAAGGCAGATCCAGAAGCTGGAAATTGTAGAGCGGTCAGTAATTCCAAATTCCCATAAAAAATTAGTATCTGTGACAGGAAAACGTCGCGCCAAAACCACAAAATCTGGACTGTGGACTAATCGAAGATGTCGTTTGTTCTGATGAGTCTTGTTTAACACTATTTCCATCTCCTCATCGAGTTTTCGTTCCACTACTGAATAATGACGAGGGTTCAGTGATGATTTGGGGCAGCCATATCGTGGGATTCCGTCAGCCCCGTGGTTATTCCGCAAAGTCGCTTTACTGCCAAGTACTATACGACCATTTTGGCTGATCAGGTCCATCCCACGTTACAATATTTGCTTCCTGTTGGTGATAATGTTTTCCAGGAGGACAAATGGTTCAAATGGCTCTGAGCACTGTGGGACATAACTGCTGTGGTCATCAGTCCCCTAGAACTTAGAACTACTTAAACCTAACTAACCTAAGGACATCACACGACACCCAGTCATCACGAGGCAGAGAAAATCCCTGACCCCGCCTCCAGGAGGACAGGGCCCCTGTTCATACAGTTGATCACTGTCAACCTCTACCATTCTTACCTCCACTTGTTACTACCTTGCAGGAAGAATGGTATAAGAATCCCGTGACCATACAGTTCCTTTACTCATCCATTCCCCGACGGCTAGAAGCTGATCTGAATGCCAACAGTTTTCCTGTACCGTATTAGACATGATAATTTATTGTGTTTTCAGTGTTTACATATTTTGCTCCCCCTGTAGCTTCCATCAAAGAAGAAAGAGGTGAGGTTAATTTGGCACAGTGTCTATTTCACCCTGTCACAGATAATTCCATCTCGCACGATGTTAAGGACAGCGCCGAGACGTATCGGGATGTGGACGCGGCTTGCCGGCAGCAAACAGCTGCGCTCTCTCTCTCTCTCTCTCTCTCTCTCTCTCTCCCATCTGTAGGGCGTTTCCACCTCGACTGGCCTTGATCGACGGCCGGCTTGTGCTACTGTTCGCATTTCCCAGGAGCTGCCGTCACGCACTGGGGAACCTCACCACGACTCCAACGGCTTCCACACCTTGTAGAATCTTTACATTTCTTATTCCAACAATCGTCTCGCGGTACTGTAGGAAGCTTATCCATTCTTGAAGTAAGACTGTGGAAATGTTAGGGGACCATTACTGTTCCCAATATCAATAAATTATGTTGAGGGAGTTTAGTGACGCCGTTCTGAGATGATGCTGTTGTATGTAGAGAAGTCGCAACGCTAGGCAACTGAAGCGAAATGAAGACCTACTGAGGGTCGACGCTTCATACTGATAATAGCAATTGATCCTAAACGCACACAAAAATGTAACGTGTAGCTCGTGAATACTAAGCAAAAACGTCCATTATTGTTTAAGTCAAGATCGTTATATAGGCTGATCAGAAACAGCCTGAAAAGCTTGTAAGGGTGTTGCCGGGTAGGTTGTGCTAAAAAATACTTGTAAATAAAAAAAATCGATACGTTACGCCGTTTTCGGTTAAGTAGTCAGAGCGTTTTGCGCGCAAATACAAGCGCCCCGTCTGACGTTAGGTTGCCTAAAACCGGATAAGACGGCTATACAAAAATTTGACATGGGATGGTAGTAACGGTACAACCCGATCCAAAGGCTGAGCAGTCTTGTGCGCTATCATCTACACTATGAGAACAACTGATACTAATTTTATTTGGCGGTTCGCTTGAAAGTGCGCGCGCAAAAGCCCGATCGGCTTACTTCAATGCTAATCTACTCGGAAATGGCGCAACGTTTCTTAACAATTGTTTCTCAGCATTGTCTTCCCCGCAACAAGCTTACAAGCTTCTAACCATCATGTATACCTGGGAGTATGCTTACCGAGCGACGAATAAAAGTTCTTGTAGGAAAGGTAGCTGCCAGAGTGAGATTCATTTGACAAATCCTCTGAAAGTGTACTTCACCTACGATGGAACCATCTTAGAGGCAGTCGTTCATGTATGAATGCCAGGCTATTTACCAAACTGATAATGGGCAATAAACCAAGGTATGAAAAGTACACACATCAAAGTAAGATTGTAGCCCAGAGTACCAGAATAATGATTCCAGATTTTACTCTCACCGTGACACCACTAACAAGGAATGAATACACGCCCTTACCTTTTTATTACACACAGACATCCACTTAGATGAAACACTATAATCATACAGGTGTACAGATCGGTATACTGGATTGGGATAGGATAATCGTAACAACAACCTCCTGCTCGTCACAAAAGCAACTGCAAAGATTATAATGTAAGACCAAACATTCTTAAAAGAACACATGCAGCAGACGTCGTGTAAACAGAAGCGTGTAACATAACATCAGTGTGACACTAAGGTCAGTATCTGCACAGGTTAGAAAACGTAATATTAAGTAGCACACTCTTCAAGTTTCGTCAAATATTAGCTTGTAAACTATAATTTATGTATTACACATATTTTTAAAAGTAACAAATCATATCGTAGGTATGAAGACGGTTAACGAAATAATCTCGAATGGTGATGATGCAGCCATTGAGGAGAAGGCGAGAGTTTCAACAACAATGAAAAATAGTACAAGTATTCCGTAGCCTTATAGGATAACACAGTTCAAGAAATGAATCAGAAACATAGCTAATTAATAATTGTTCCATTAATAATGAAAATAATTGACTAATGTCAAAACTGTTCTACTTCAGCAGAAAGGAGACACATCAGACGTGAAAGACTCATGACCAATCAGCCTTATCTCCATAATGTAGAAGATATTCATTAAAATTGTCACCAGCGGACAAAGAGCCTTGGGCTCTAATGAGGTGAAGGAATAGGCAGCCATTGCAAATGAATGTCGCACAATGGACTATTTTCATTGAAGCATTTCACTCATTACGCAAGCCTGTATTCTTACAAAATTCGTCAAATAATTTCTCAAAAGCAGGAGTTCGAGAACAAATTTGTAATGCTGATTCTGAAAATTACTTCCAATTTGTTCTATAAGGTCAGGAATTTTCAAAAAGTAAGGCTTATATTTTAATTGACGGTTTACGTAATCTAAGCACAAATATGAAAACTAGAGGTCGATCAGTGCCTATATTTCTTATGATTATTGTTTTATTTATTTAAGCATATACTACAAGTACTGGAAAATATTGTATTGCAACACCGTGAGTATTGCGTTACATCTAATATCCACATTTTCTTACTTTTGATTCCCTTGCAGAATCCTTATCTTCACTGTCCCCCTTCATCGCTTAGCAACAGGTGGGCATCACACTTTCATTTCATCTTCCCAAGTAGCTCTTCTCCGTCTCCTTAATGTCCTGACGCAAGTGCTCTCGTTAATTTTCACTGTTATGTCTCAGATTTTCAAAGAAATTGTCAAGATATGAGAGTATGAACTTCTACTTCCACGTTATAGCCCTATTTCTTGAAATTTTCGAACATGTTATTGTCGATGTTCTTGTAATCTTGATACATTTTAATGCCCTGGAAAGTTTTCTATAACAGAACTGAAGGCAGCTCTTGCATCTATCTCCCTGATATTTATTGCATTCTCAAATTAGTGGTCCGTCATCAATTTGTGAACTGGAGGACTAACATAAATATCCGGCTTTCAGTTTTTCTTGACTGATGAATATTTCGTAGAAATGTACTTAAAGCATGTCCAGTGTACTTAAAGCATGACCACCTTACACACAGCTTCATCAGTCCCAGTTTGATAAGTAGTGGTAGAAGCAATATTTTTTATGGCCTGCAGGTGAGTAATGCAAGATACTTTCATTCCCGAGCTGCAAATGCTCCAATATGGGCAAACCTTTACAATACTGTGCTTTTGCTTTGCCCAGCTACCGCACTCACGTGTGCGGGAAGACTTTTGTATAGCCAGCTTTCATTCCTAATAAAATTTGTATGACTAAAAATAAAATTACCTTTATTCCATTATGAAGAAACCACACGCGATAGAAGAAAACGGAGAACCGTTTTGAAATCAGCATAAAAAGTTATTTACGAATACATATTTATTCTCAAACACCTGATATCATACAAACCGGTGTTATCAACAAAATTTTTCAACGGGCCATAGAAAATAAGGGGTTGATTCAAATTATATTGGTATACCGAGGAATATTTTTTCCACTGCGACGGTATCCATTAGTTGAAAACGTAGAATTAAAGGCTAGGAGATTCCATTTCACCACATCTATCCTGGGCAGTCCAGCAATAAGTTTTCAAATCCTTGAATTGTGTAAATGATGAAGGAATCCGCTTTAACGGATCATTACCGAACCACCTTCGTTTTAGCGATGAGATTGTACTGTTTGGCTCCAGTGCACATTAATCTTAAGAGCCAGTGGAAAAGCTTAATATAGGAAGTTTGGAAACAGATTAGAAAACTGTTAGTACTAATATTAAAAATAATGTATAATTAGCACATCGAAAAGAAAATCGTGCAAATTAACGATGAATTCACAGAATCAGTTGATAGGGTTTCTTTTAATTGCGGGCTGTTAAATGCAACGACTGCGTGAACAGCAAAAAAAAAATAAACAAGAGAGTAAAAATGGCCTTGCATGCTTTTCCTAAACTAAACAGAGTTTTTCAAAAGCGATCATACAATGAGTTTGAAACGGAAAGCTCCCTATCAATGTCTATTACCAGTGATACATGATCTTTAAATGTGAAAACGATTTAAAAGTTTTGGGGACGTCTCTTTAGTTTACAAACAACACTTAAAGCAATTTTTACTCTTTTGTTTATTTATTTCGCTGTCAGTTCAGTTAACACCTTCAACACTGCCCCAATAAAAGATCTCACCGCCTTATTCTACAAATTCAATGTTAATTTCCACAATTTCCTTTCTGTTACGTTACTGTGTAGGGGATAGTCAAATGAAAACGAGTCAAAGGAGTACGTAAACTATTATTTGAAAAGTAATCACCATAACTGTTAATACTTTGAGACAAGACGATCGATGCCTTCATGGAAAAATATTTGCCTGTCAGGCATGATTGTTCCCAGGCATGCACATCTTCGTCCGAAGCAAATGGATGGCCTGCCCACATATTGCTAAGGTTGTTTCGACTACGCTACAGAAGTTTCGGTCGGTAGCCATTGCGCATCATCCATACAGTCCGGTTTCTCCCTGCGGTTTCCATGTTTTTTGAGTCTTGAGACAGACATTCATGTCCGTATATTTTCTTTGGACGAAGATGTGTACACTTGGGTTCAATCACCATTCCATAGGCAATCGTAAATATCTTTCCATGAATGCATTGAACGTCTTGTCTCACAGTGGGATAAATGTGTTCACAGTTTCGGAAATTACTTTTGAAATAATAAAGAGTTTACTTACTTTTTTTACATCTATTTCGGTTTCATTTGATTGCCTCTTAAACGCTCTTGTAGTAGTTTATAATTATGTATGTAGTAATTAATGCCTGTTGGTTTTACAACAGTACGTAATTGTTTCCATAAAGGCTACTGTAGTAGTGTGTCAAATAAGAGTACGCCGTAACATCCCAACGCTGTGTTTGTGTGTACATTGGTGCTGCATGTTATTGTAAGCATTTCATGTGGTGCTGTCAACTAACTTTGTGATTACCTATCCTGTACTATTTATTTTGCTATTCTTGACTCAGCTCACGAGAACAAAATCGGGCACCTCCCTTTATTATGGCGATTTTGATTGATGAGAGATGTAACTTCAGGCATGCTATATGGCTGCAAAACAGCCTGGTAAATACTCAGCATGTGCGTTTCCTTACATCAGTCCGCATTGTTACAATAAGAGTCACAAAACCTAAGGAAAAATTACCCAAAAACTATATGTATAAAACATCCCTTTTTTGAGGTGATGGAGGGCATTCGGGGAGGGGGGAGACAGGAGGGTACGGTGGTCATCAGTATTCTTAATGGTTTCATGCAGCCTACCACGACCTAGTCAGCTGTGCCAACATCTTCATCTCATTTATCGGTTTGATATACTCCTATCTCTGTCTTCCCCTACAGTTTTTCCTCACTTCTGCACCCTCTAGTACCATGTGAGATACTCTACGATATCTTAAATTCTTCTTGTCAATGTTTTCCTCATATTCCTTTTCTTGGTGATTCTCCAGAGAATCTCTTTTGTTACGTTATCTATCCACCTAATCCTTCTGTAGCACAACTTCTCAAACACTTCGCTTTTTTTTATTTCATTTCATCTGCTTCATAATTCACTTTGTTTGTTCTACTTCGTGGGCCCCGCCGTTGTACACATCCTTAATGGAGCATTTAAACACACAAATACAAATTATGAGCCGGCCGGTGTGGCCATGCGGTTAAAGGCGCTACAGTCTGGAACCGCGCGGCCGCTACGGTCACAGGTTCGAATCCTGCCTCGGGCATGGATGTGTGTGATGTCCTTAGGGTAGTTAGGTTTAAGTAGTTCTAAGTTTTGGGGACTGATGACCTAAGATGTTGAGTCCCATAGTGCTCAGAGCCATTTGAACAAATTATGAATCTCCAAAAACAACAGCTGACCTAAACTCGGTCTATATATACACACAGGGTGCGGCAGGAGGAAAGGTACATGCTTTGACGGATGATACTACTGGTGACTCTGAACAAAAAACTTCTGATGAACATATGCCCTTTTGTTAACCGTCTCCGGGTAAACCAATGAAAACAGCTAGGAACGGGAGAGGTGTAGGTGACGGTAAACTAAGATACTGTTATGTTATGGTTTGTTTAATTGCGTGCGTTTCCTCACGGAAGATGTTCAAACAGTCCACCGTCAACTTCAATGCACTTGTAGACAGGTGTTGTGTCGCCAATCGGAGCTCAGTTTTACATTCCCTTGCCTGGGCACAAGAAAGTAAAATACGAGCGAGAAGTTCCTCTCTTGTGTCCACTCTGCGCTTGTAGACGTCGCTCTTCAGCCACACTCACAAACAGTAATCTAATGGGGTAAGATCTGGTGAGCTCGGTGGCCAAGCAATGACTCCACGGCGACCGATGCAACGACCAGGATACGTTGTGTTGAGATACTCTGTCACTGGCCCTGCGTAATGTGTAGGAGCTCCGTCATGCTGAAAGTACATACGAGCTCGTGTTGCCTAAGGGATATCATCCACGTATTCTGGTAACACATTTTGAAGAAACTCAAGATACCGTGTCCCAGTAAGACGGTTATCTAAAACAACTGGGCCGATGAGTTGGTCATCAATAATATCGCACCACACGTGGACTGAGAAACGTCGTTGACAATTCGTTTCCACAGTAGTGTGCACATTTTCATTTGCTCATACATGAGAGTTGTGAGTGTTGTTGATTCCGATGCGGGTAAATGTTGACTCATCAGTGAAGAGAATACATGGAATTAATAGCTCATTGGCAATGATCCACTGACAGAATTATTGCCGGGTGGCAGCATCTCCTTCATGCAGATGTTGTACACTCTGCCGACACAGGGACACAGACCGTGCTCGTGTACTGTGCGTACCACTCGTGTTTGTGGAATACCAAGTTGGGCAGCAATTCTTCTAGAGCTAGTAGTAGAGCTGCGTTCCACTAGTTGAAGAATGTTCTCAACTTCATTAAGAGTTTGTTGTTCGTTCAGAGACAACATTTACGCTGGGAAGCGTACCACGCTCACACAATCCGAGAAACACCCTGCTAAACACCCTGCTATCTGGCAGTCTGCGATTCGGAAATCTTTGTTGGAATTCTCGCACAGAAGCTAAGGAAATCCCATTGGACAAATCACAGACAAACACCATGTCAGCATACTCTGCATGTGTGAAGATACGTGGCATTTTCACAACACAAAACTATATTCGTTGTTCATGTAACAACACTGTAGTACCGTGCACTACGACAAGCACTGTCGGACAGAGACTTGAGGCAAAAAACTGCACCATGCGCAAGTGAACTGCGCACTGACACGGTTAGTAAGGACGACGCTACATGTTTCCCTTTCCTAGTTTATAAAAAATTGGTGTTTTGCCCTTAAAGATCGCAATTAGACTACACTACATGGCCAATTCCCTTTGCTGCTTTCCATGCTGCCCAAACAACTCTCGTTCGCTCGCTGTGTTTGTGTGTCCGGTCCTCTGTCCATGCTTCTTGTCGGCTTCGTGTCTTCGGCTTCATCTTGATTGCCTTTTTGGTTGCCCATATTTCTTTCATCTTCCGGCTGTGATATTGTTTGCGATCTTCGGTCCATTTTACACCTGTTCGTTTGTCACAGTGTATCTCATGTAGTTTACTTTTCTTAATGATGTTTCTGAATTTTATTCTGTAGTTTATTGTGTCTGGTGTGACGTTGAGATTGTTCACGCCTTTTTTTTACCTCTGCCACCCATTTGTTGTTTCTAGTGGTTACCCAGCCAAAGATCTGTTTGGTCAGTCTGTGTGATGGCATTCTGTATAGATGTACATAGAATTGTAGTCTGCGTTTTCTAATCTTTTCTGTGATTTTCTCCGTATGTTTGTATAGTTCCTCTGTAGATTTCTTGATCCATATTCTATTGTTGTTTGTTGTGCCAAGTATTATCCTAAGTATTTTCCGTTCTATCTTTTCTAGTTGTCTGAGACGTGTATGCCCTAGGGTTAGTGTGGACTCTGCTGCATACAGTGCTTCGGGGAGCACCACCGTGTCGTAGTGGCGTAATTTGGCTTTTAGCGAGATAGAATTCTTGTTGTAATGATTCCACAGTACTTTGTATGCCTTGTCCAGTTTAGTTTTTCTTTCTTCGTTATGTCAGCTCATTTGTAGTGTTTCACCGAGGTATTTGAAGTTTGTCGTTTTGTAAATCGTGCCGTACTTTGTGTTCATAGATGAGAGTTCCTTTGTTCTCATAAACTGTGTCTTTTCGTAAGAGATCTGTAGTCCAGTTTTGGATAGGATGTCGTGTAGTTTTCAATAGCTTTCTTTGCTTCGTTTATACATTTCGTGTCAATCGCCAAATCGTCTGCAAAAGCCAGGCATTTAATCTGTAGGTTTCCTAAGGTCATCCTCTGTTATGATATTTCCTATTCTTTTATTACCTTATCTAACACCAGATTAAAAAGGAGGGATGAGAGGCCATCGCCTTGTCGGACAACTGTGCAAATTTCAAAGGGCTCTGATAGTTCCCCACAGAACTTTACTTTGGAGGTCGTGTTGGTCAAGGCTTGCTCTATGATAGTCCGTGTTTTGTTGTCTACTTTGTATTCAGCTAGAATTTTCAAGAGATTTTTCCGTAGAGTCGTACGCCTTTTTTCAGTCGACAAGGTGACGATCAGGTTTTGTTTGTGTTGTTCAAAATGGTTCAAATGTCTCTAAGCACTATGGGACCTAACATCTGAGGTCATCAGTCCCCTAGACTTAGAACTACTTAAACCTAACTAACCTAAGGACATCATACACATCCATGCCCGAGGCAGGATTCCAACCAGCGACCGTAGCAGCAGGGCGGTTTCGGACTGAAGCACCTGGAACCGCTCGGCCACAGCGTTTGTGTTGTAAAATCGTTTTCAGGTTCCGAATTTATTCCGCACAAGACCCGCCCTTTACGGAAGCCTGTTTGGTATTCCCCAATCAAGTCGGTCTGGCATTCTAGCCTGTTTATACACTCCTGGAAATGGAAAAAAGAACACATTGACACCGGTGTGTCAGACCCACCATACTTGCTCCGGACACTGCGAGAGGGCTGTACAAGCAATGATCACACGCACGGCACAGCGGACACACCAGGAACCGCGGTGTTGGCCGTCGAATGGCGCTAGCTGCGCAGCATTTGTGCACCGCCGCCGTCAGTGTCAGCCAGTTTGCCGTGGCATACGGAGCTCCATCGCAGTCTTTAACACTGGTAGCATGCCGCGATAGCGTGGACGTGAACCGTATGTGCAGTTGACGGACTTTGAGCGAGGGCGTATAGTGGACATGCGGGAGGCCGGGTGGACGTACCGCCGAATTGCTCAACACGTGGGGCGTGAGGTCTCCACAGTACATCGATGTTGTCGCCAGTGGTCGGCGGAAGGTGCACGTGCCCGTCGACCTGGGACCGGACCGCAGCGACGCACGGATGCACGCCAAGACCGTAGGATCCTACGCAGTGCCGTAGGGGACCGCACCGCCACTTCCCAGCAAATTAGGGACACTGTTGCTCCTGGGGTATCGGCGACGACCATTCGCAACCGTCTCCATGAAGCTGGGCTACGGTCCAGCACACCGTTAGGCCGTCTTCCGCTCACGCCCCAACATCGTGCAGCCCGCCTCCAGTGGTGTCGCGACAGGCGTGAATGGAGGGACGAATGGAGACGTGTCGTCTTCAGCGATGAGAGTCGCTTCTGCCTTGGTGCCAATGATGGTCGTATGCGTGTTTGGCGCCGTGCAGGTGAGCGCCACAATCAGGACTGCATACGACCGAGGCACACAGGGCCAACACCCGGCATCATGGGATGGGGAGCGATCTCCTACACTGGCCGTACACCACTGGTGATCGTCGAGGGGACACTGAATAGTGCACGGTACATCCAAACCGTCATCGAACCCATCGTTCTACCATTCCTAGACCGGCAAGGGAACTTGCTGTTCCAACAGGACAATGCACGTCCGCATGTATACCGTGCCACCCAACGTGCTCTAGAAGGTGTAAGTCAACTACCCTGGCCAGCAAGATCTCCGGATCTGTCCCCCATTGAGCATGTTTGGGACTGGATGAAGCGTCGTCTCACGCGGTCTGCACGTCCAGCACGAACGCTGGTCCAACTGAGGCGCCAGGTGGAAATGGCATGGCAAGCCGTTCCACAGGACTACATCCAGCATGTCTACGATCGTCTCCATGGGAGAATAGCAGCCTGCATTGCTGCGAAAGGTGGATATACACTGTACTAGTGCCGACATTGTGCATGCTCTATTGCCTGTGTCTATGTGCCTGTGGTTCTGTCAGTGTGATCATGTGATGTATCTGACCCCAGGAATGTGTCAATAAAGTTTCCCCTTCCTGGGACAATGAATTCACGGTGTTCTTATTTCAATTTCCAGGAGTATATATATATATATATATATATATATAAAAGCGGTGTGCAGAGCCTACATAGACTCGACATTAATCATACGTCCTCAACACAAGGATCCTCAAACAATGGAAGTGAAGATGCATACGTATTTCTCCCTTTCTTAAATTACATGGTCCACTCATATTGATGCGACCACTACCTACGTTCGACGTCAACGTGCAACAGTCACTCACAGACGACAAGAGGCAGCACTAGCAGTGGAGGGCGTATATAGCGTGTCGGGGGACGTGGACAACCAGTGCAGTTGTACTAATGAAGTGAATTATGTGGCGTCCAGAACAGCATGGTCATTGCCTTTCGGGCGAACTGCGGAAACATTTACGAAGCGGCTACGTCTGTAAACTGTTCGCGTTCCTCCGTGCCTAAAGTATACTATGTGTGACAAAATAGCGCTACTGAAAACCTGGAGCAACTGTGGTGCATCACCGACTGTAGATGGCAGGAATGGACGACGACTATGGAAATGTGTAAGCGCGAACAGACGTACAACTGTTCATCAACTGACCGCCCAGATGAATCAAGGCGTTACCAACAGTGTCTCCTCAAACACCGTTCAGTGTACGTTGCTGCGTGTGGACATCCGCATCAGGGGCCTGGTTAATGTACTTACGCCGACTGCTGTTCATTAGCGACAACCGTAATTGTCCGTCCGCTGAGTGGCGACAGGTAGCTTTACAGATGAACCACGTTTAATGCGCCATCGGACAGACGGCTGTTGCCGTGTATGGCGTGAAACGTCTGAAAGCAAAACCCTGCAACAATAATCGAAATGGTTGAGGGCGGAGGAGGGCGCCTTAGGCTCTGGGGAATGTTTTGGTGATGTCGACCTTCTAGAAGGCACCATTGATCAACACAAGTTGTATCCATCATTGGGGACCGCATTCAGCCCAAAAACCGTTTAATCTTGATTGGCGCGACGGCATCTATCAGTAGGATAATGCTACGTGTCACACAGCTCGCAATGCACGTGCGTGTTCCTAAGTGCACCAGGATGAGTTTACCGTACTGCTCTGGGCATGAGCCTTGGAGCTCCATATCCGGTCCATCCCTTGGTGCAACGGATCCAGCAGTCCCTCCATTCTTTTGCTGATGATGGCTCTCCTGTCAGCTTTCTGTGGGTTCCCGGCCATGTAGGAGTGCCTGGGAATGAGGCTGCTGATGCTGCAGCCAAGGCTGCAGTCCTCCTGCCTCGGCCAGCCTCCCATTGTGTCCCGTCATGTGACATTAGTGGGGTTGTTTGTAAGAGGCTTGTGTCATTGTGGTGGGATACTTGGTCATCACTTCAAGGAAACAAGCTCCGGGCAGTAAAACCGTTCCCAACTGGTTGGACAACCTCCTCCCGACCATCTCGGCGAGAAGAGGTCCTTCTGACCAGGTTGCGGATTGGGCATTGCCGGTTTAGCCACCGCTACCTGCTCTCCGGTGACCCAGCCCCGCAGTGCTCTTGTGGTCATGCCTTGACAGTGCGCCATGTTTTATTGTTGTGACTCCGTTTTAGTCAATCTCGTGTTGTCCTGTCTCTGCCATCTACTTTACAGCATATTTTGGCTGATGACGCTCGAGCAGCTGCTCGTGTTCTTCGTTTTATTACTTTGACTGGCTTGTCCAAAGACATCTAACTCTTTCACTTACTTTATCTGCATCTTTGTAAGAACTTTCTGGTGTCCCCCCCCCCCCCCCCTTGAGTTTTACTAGATTCTATGTTCTCTAACAATTGTGACTGGGCGCTAATGACCTCAGTAGTTGAGCGCCCTTAAACCCCAAACAAAAAAAAAACAAAACAAAAAATCCTCTGGGCACTAACTTCCCAAAATTTGATACTAATCAGGAGTCTGGGGGATCGCCTCGGCCGGGCTTTCTGTGCCTTGGATACTCAACCGAGAAACCTAGCGCATCTGGCCACGGCATTGGGGCCCACATGGCTTCGCATCCTCGTCGGTACCTTTTATAACCGCACTGACTCTCTGCCTGTACATCTCGCAGCGGTCCGTGCTGCAAAACGTGGTTACTCGGGCATCAGACAGGTGGTCGCGGCCCTGATAATTCCCAATTTGACAAACATGTAATGCTTGAGCCGCGCTGGCCCCGGCCTATGCGTTGGTTTAAATCTCGACTGTTACTCTGCGTCTGTTATCCTGCAGTTATTGCGGCTATGCCGTGGTTCCTCCTCTTTCTACGTGTGACAGCAGAGGTTATAACACTGCAACTGATTTTACGTAGCTTGTGCAATGAAATACTAAATTTTGTTTCTTCAGTACTATGGCCGAACAGAACAAATAGTCCTGTCACGGAAAAGCCACGTATAACACTTCCGTCTGCTACTGCTGTACCATAACCTTAAAGTTGGAGGCAGGTTACAATTTTGTTATGTTGACCGTGTTATACCTAAGGAAATGGCTTATCGGAAATGAAAGTCAGAATAATGTAAATATTCGAACAGTAACAAACAATATTTTTGCCTATCTACACTGTTTAAAGCATATGTTCACTGTGAAGACTGGAAGCCGACAGAGCAGAACAGACTATTTGCATAAATATGACAGATAACATTACACACTATTACTTTTCACACATTTTCCTAGCTGACATAAAATCGTAAATGTAGTTCACTGCAAAATTATGAAATGATCACAGGTTAAGACTCTCCTAGCTAAATACTATTTTATTTAGAATGAAAGTTAATTGGAATTCACTAACAGGTTACTTCTCACTGTCTTTTGAATAAAGAAATTATTGTTTTCATAAATAGTGGTCTTTCTATTAATTGTTATTTATCATGAGCATAAAGGATAACCTGTGGATCCTATTACACTATTAATATGCACTTTCATTACCCAAAAGAAACAAGTACTTAGCAAGCATGAGTGTATTACTTTCCACTATTGCAGTTTTCCATTTTTACTACAGTGAGACACAATGTTGACAAATATGCAAGAAACTGACTCATCTTTTAAAATTTACCACAGGCAGCACTATGATCATTAACTAATCAAAACTTTATAAGCCTCAGTTTTAAGAACTTTTAATCTTTAAAAGAAACAGTAAATTGTCTTTATTACCACAGTCCTCTACTTTCAAGTAAATGATTAAATAGGTGACTTTGAAACTCCACAAAACTTTAAATTGGACTGTTTCCATCACTGGGAGGCTTTCACAAAACTACATTTACTAACTCCCACAATTTCACTAAATCCACAGTCAATCTGAATACTCCCTTCTTACCAAAGATCAAACAACATTATTTAATTAACTGTTTGGCTTTGAGGCTTTCATTTTTTCCGCAAACTAGGACACTCGGTAATCATAGTTCAAATGGAGAGGAACCTGATAGGTGTTGTGATAGGGAAAAAATCAAGGTAGGTACATGAATTCAGTTTAAGTTACCTTATATTTGTGCACACTAAAACATCCAATGAGCTGATCCTTCACTGTACATTACTATAGAGCTCCATTATAGTGATTGCGCAATGTGGTGGCGATTGCATGTTGGTAGGTGGAATTGCAGGTAGAATTGATGGACTCTGTCATTTCATGGTGGCGATGATAGATACCAATTCCAGAATAGTTCCAGCTATTTATCCATCCATCCGAGGCATTGGAAAGCGGCAGGAAAAGTCTCTCTCGGAAGCAGCACAATATACAACTTTTACATGGGCAGTGCACAGTTTGGTAGCTCGTCCCCGACTGACTCTTTGTTCCACCTTTTCTACCTGTGCCAACCACAATTTGCGGCGGCTACACAGTTCCTTTCCCGAGGGGAACCACTACACCTTTTTAATACAAACTAACTACGAATCCTAAGTGAAAGTCAGCAGTTTACATAACAGCAAATAAACATTTTAAGTAAAACATAACCTTTGCACATATTGACATTTCTAAAAAAATTGTTTAAACAAATTCCAAATATATACAGTAAGTTTTGTCTCCCTCCAATTGGGACAAAGAATTTAAATGATAGATACAATACATTGCATAGAATCAAATCATGACATCAAAGTTTTTAGAATGAATGGAGTATATAATTTTGTGTTATCTATTCAATCGCGCTGACGTAAAATTCAGGCAGTGTCCTTTCTTCACCGTGTTGTCACTGTCCAACATGTGTGTGTAGTTTTGACAGCTTATGCATACTTGGTTGTGGGCGGCTACGCCTTTTACGTTTTGGCTTTGGAGTTCCTAGTGTACTGATCGAGTGGAAAGCAAGTCGTCTTGTCGGTGGGTCCGTTGGCTGTCTCTCGGTTGGGTTGCTGGTGGATGGGATATAGTTGGGCCGACTATCTCTCCCCAAAGCGAACGTTAATATTTTAAGTGCAGACCGACCCCCGGAAACTTCTGAGAGCCGCTGGCTGTACTGCCTTTTCTTACTGATGTTTGATTGTGTATTTTAATGGCTCATAGTCGATGATTTGAATTTGTAAGCTTTTAGTTGGGTTTTAAATAATGGGCCTTCAGCCGGTTTAAAATTGAATACTTGTCACGTCTTGCATTGTTTGGGCCTTCAGCCAAATCCAATTTTTTTTTGTTTTGATAAAGCTTTGGGCCTTCTGCTTTTTCAAAATTCATTGTAGTTGTGTTCTTCAACCATCGGCTTTCAGCCGTCTTAAAATTAAAATTCCTTACTTGTTAAGTCTTAGATTGTCTGGGCCGTCAGCCTCATTTAAAATATTTTTGGATAAAGCTTTGGGCCTTCTGCCATTTGAAAATTTATTGTAGTTGTGTTTTTTCAATCATGGGCCTTCAGCCATCTTAAAATTTAAATTCCTTACTTGTTAATTCTTAGATTGTTTATGCCTTCAGCCTCCTTTTTTAAAAATTATTCAAGCATAAAGCTTTGGGCCTTCTGCCTTTGAAGATTTATTGTAGTTGTGTTTTTAAATCATAGGCCTTCAGCCGTTTTAAAAATAAAATTCCTTACTTGTCAAGTCTTAGATCGTTTGGGCCTTCAGTCTCATTGGAAATATTATGTAAGGATAAAACCTTGCGCTTTCTGCCTTTTGAAAATTTATTGTAGTTATGTTTTAAATCATGGGCCTTCAGCCGTTTCTAAAATTAAAGAGGCTGTGCCATTAAGCCATAAGATTGTGTGACATATTCAGTCGATAGTTAAGCTCGGAAATTGACGCTGTAATGTTTGGGCAACTAAATAAAGTTATATGTATTCGAGTGTAGCTGACAGCCGCTCATTTTGGGCCCCTTTCCACAATTCCAACTACCAGTTCTGTCCTGCGGATTTAACCAGGCGTTTCAATATTGAGATGTTCGATTTAACAAAACTGTATAAAATACGACTATGGCGTCTAATGCTCTACGATTGATTAAGAGCAATATAAAAAACGGTACATTAGCTTCATGTTCGATGTTTCCCAGTGCATGTTATTGCTGTGGCCTTCAATCCGAAGTTTGGTTCAGTGTAATTATCCACAATAGTCAGTCCTGTGAAAGCCTCTTCATCTCCGCATAACTACAGCAGTCTACATCCTTTAGAACCTGAGTAACGTGACAAACCTTGGCCTCTGTCAAAAGATTTTATCCACCCCCACCCCACCCCATCCCATTTCACTCCAGAATCAGAGTGACGATTCCTTGATGCCTCTCTCCTATCAACCGATCCTGTCTCTTAGTCAGCTTGTGCAATAAATTTCATTTCTCCACATTTCGGTTCACTATCTCCTCAGTTAGCTAATCTATCAATCGTCTGTAAAGCCTCTTTTCAAAAGCTTCCATTGCCTTCTTGGTTTTCACTTCCGTACAATGTCACACTCCACATAACTCACTTCAGAACAGAATACCGAACGCATCAAATTATATTTTAGGTTAGTAAATTTTTCTTCTTCAAAAACGCTTTACTTGCTAATGTCAGTCTGCATTTTATATCCTCATTGCTTCGCTCATCGTCGGTTATTATGCTGCGCAAACAAAAAAACTCGTCTACTATTAGTACTGTCTCATTTTATTATACAATTCCCTCGGCATCTCCAGATTTAATTCGACCACATTCATTTACCCTCGTGTTAATTATGTTCATATTCGTCTTGTAATGTGTTCTGAAGCGACTATCCATTGTTTTGAACTGCTCTTCTAGGCCCATTGCTACCTCTGACAGAACTGTAATGCCGGTGGAACGACCGTTAATGATCGGTTTGTGGCTCGCCTTTTCAAATGCAAATCTCGCTCGCTTATCTGCCTGCGAGCTTGTGCTGCATAAACGGTACATTCAATTACCTGTACTATATCAACGAAATTAATTTCGCCCAGAAGAATTACAGTGCCTAGCGTGGAAGCTAGAATCAAATGGCCTCTCCTGCTTACGAATCGCGTAGCCTTCATTCATTGTGAAATTATTAAAATGGCCGCTTGTATTGACCATTACTGTAACTCTCTGTAAGATATTACCGTCGTCGACAGTTGGAAAGGAGCGTGGACCGGCCGTAATCATCAAGGAACTCACGCTTCAGGCCAACTCAGTAAATAGCGGTGGGCACGGATGTGCTGGTTTGACCAGTGATGGCAGAATAATTTTTATTTTTATAAGAGACTTAGATTTTAAAGGAGATCTGAAAGACTTGAAATCAAATAAGGCAGAAGGGATAGCCAACATCCCAACGTATTCCTAAAGTCATTTTGGAGGGGGGGGGGGGGGGAGGGGGAATCAAACTACTATATAAGTATATAATTCTGGCAATACTGGCCATGACCTTCCTCTTCTGTGGAGATGCACACATATTACCCGAACTCTTACGGGACTTGGTAAGAATGTCTTCCACGAATAATTATGTTGGGTAGGGACACTACGAATGTACTGTGTGGACATATAAGGTAAGAAGGTGGGTCTGGCGGGAGGCGTGCGCGAGATAGTTCCTGCAGTCGCATTATCCTATGTGTCCGCGATGGCTCATATGGATAGAGCGTCTGCCATATAAGCAGGAGATCCCGGGTTCGAGTCCCGGTCGGGGCACACATTTTCACCTGTCTCCGTTGCTATATATCAACGCCAGTCTGCATCTGAAGGTATTAATATATAATTCTAACTACTCAAGTTGGTGTGCAGAATCTATGAGACTGGCAACGTGGCATCAGACTTTCGGATAAATATCATCCACACACTTCCGAAGATAGTTTAACACTTATCTGCTCTTGCTATCTTACGGTCAGCTTAGCAGCTCATGCATCCAAGCTGCTGACAAGAATAATACCCAGAAGAACAGAAAAGGCACCAGAGAGGCCGTTCTGACGTTGCGTTGAAGCAAGAATGATGAAAAATCAAGACAAGTTAATAGGATTTGTCACTCTGGAAAAAGCATTCGACAGTGTCACATAGTGCAAGATGCTCGAAATTGTGAGAAAAACAGGAATAAGCTATTGGAAAAAGACGAATGATGTTCGAAATTGTGAGAAAAACAGGAATAAGCTATTGGAAAAAGACGAATGATGTTCGAAATTGCGAGAAAAACAGGAATAAGCTAATGGAAAAAGACGAATGACATAGAATATGTGCAAAAACCAAGAGGGAACATTAAGACTGTAAGCTAGAGAACGCAGTGCTCGCATTAAAAAGGATGTAAGACAGGGATGTAGTCTTTCGCCTTCACTGTTCCATCTGTACATCGAAGAAGTAATGATGGAAATGAAAGAAAAGTTCATGAGTGGAATTGAAACTCAGGGTGAAAGAATATCAATGATAAGATTTGCTGATGAAATTGCGGTCCTCAGTCAATGTGATGAAGAATTTCAGGTTCTGTTGGATGGAATGAACAATCTAATTAGTGAAGAACATGGATTGAGGATAAACCGGAAAAAGACAAAGGTAATGAGATGTAGTGGAAATGAAAATAGAGAGAAACATGAAAATTGGGGATCACGAAGCAGATGAAGTTTAGGAATTCTGCTGCCTTGGAAACAAAATTTCCCATGACGGGCGGAGCAAGAAGGACATAAAAAGCAGACTAGTACGGGGAAAAGAGGGATTTCATGACCAAGAGAAGTCTGCTGGTATCAAACAGTGGCTTTAATGTCAGGGAGAAATTTCGGAGAATGTACGTCGGAGGCGCAGCGTGGTATGGTAGTGAATCACGGACAGTGGGAAATCCGGAACAAAAGACAATCGAAGCGTTTGAGATATGATTTACAGAATAAGGTTGAAATTCAGACTGACTGATAAGGTAAGGAATGAGGAGATTCTCCGCAGAATCGGCGAGGAAAGGAATGTAGGGAAAACACTGACGTGAAGAAGGGGCAAGATGACAGGATATGTGAAAAGGCATCAGGCAATAACCTCCAAGGAACTGTAGCTGGTAAAACTGTAGGGAAAGCAGAAATCTGACAACATCCAGCAAATAATTGAGGATGAAGAGCGTCAGTGCTACTCTGAAATAAAGAGACTGGCAGCCGCTGGTTCACTATACCAGATACTGAGCCAGTATTACGAATTAAATCCCAGATTTGTCTCCTGTGCCTTATAGAGTGACGGTTATGAACTTTGTTGACCCACAAGAGACGCAATGATGTAGGTGTAGCTGATACAATTGGAGTTATTCGCGAAGAGTAAACCTGTATTTTACATTGCTATTTCATCATGTGTAAGGCTATCTGCCCTTGGAGTATTTAACCATTTGTCTTTATTTCATACCATACTCACCGTTCGTGAAAGACGTACAGCCGTATTTTCGCAGACATTCGCTACACCGTCGTCAAACAATATGTACAGGAAATATTTCGTTGGTTCCAACTCGTCTGTCTTTCCGTTTCATGCAATTCGTGTCTAGGTTCACGCTTATTCTAAAATGGACCAAGAATTTGGAGACTCCAGATAATGGTCAAAAGAAAATGGTAAAGTTAATATTAAACTAGAAGATGATGTTCTAGAGCAGGTTGAGAAGTTCTGTTATTTGGGGAGCACAGTCACTGACGACAATAAATTTTATCACAGATATAAAGAGAAGAATAGCCTTGGCAAAGCAAGCTTTCCAAAATAAAAGGAATTTACTAACAGACAATCATACAAGCCTAGAAAGTAGGAAAAAGTTTGCCAAAACTTTTGTCTGGAATGTCTTATCATACGGATGTGAAGCGTGGACTCTCGGAAAGGCACAGAAAGCAATGGAAATATGGATATGAGAAGAATGACGAAAGCAACTTGGGTAGATATAAAAAGTAATGAACGGGTCTTAAGAGAAGTGAATGAGAACAGAACGCTGCTAAATTACATAGGAAAAAGAAAATCAAAAATGATAGGGCACATAATAAGACACAAGCAGTTCCTAAAGAATGTATTTGAAGGAAAAGTTTCAGGGAAAAAACCAAGAGGCAGGCCAAGAGCAACGTATTTTAATAACATCAAAGGCGACATGGGAATAAAATCGTATGAAGAATTGAAGAGGATGACAATGGAGAGAGGGACGTGGCTAAATCGCCTGAAGTCATTTCTTTTTTACTGGATGACTTTCCGTCAGTTAATAAGAACTGTGACCTCTCTGACAGGAAATTGCAAATCCAGTCACATAACTGAGACGATATTCAATAAGCACGCAATTTTACAACGAGCCGCTTGTGTGGTACAGGGTACCCCAAGCAAGAGAGGGAAAAATGGTTGAATTCGTATGTTCTTGTTTTTGCCCAGTTTCACTTTTAAAGGGTAAAACACATCCCAAAAGGTAATTTTACATTTTAGGTGTACAGGGAATAACTTCGAAACGATGATATACAAAAATGTTTTTCACGTAAAAGTTGATACGTAATTAATTTTCTTAATAACTTTGTAATCAACTTCTGTTATAATTTGAATTTTGCAAAGTAACCTACCGCCATTAATTAATACAGAAAAATAAAAAAATTTGTTACAACATAAATTAAAGAAGCTATCAAGAACATGTATCCCTTTGTAATAAAGCTGGTTTCTGAAATACCATTCTGAGAATATAAGCTGCACATAATGTGCTGTTGGAATATTTTCAATGTACTTAATAAAATATCTAAAATTTCATTACTATTCTAATTATTTGGTTTACTTATATTTGTTTTATGTTTTGAATAGTTATTTTACGTTTAAAATTCATGGTTTTCCTTGTATTATACTTTACCGTTCCACATACGTGTATTCTGTTAACTGAAAATAGTATGTAACTCATTATTGTAATAGAAAATGATTACAGTAATAGTAGTCTGTACAGATATGCTTAAAACATAACGCTGGCCGGAGTGGCGGAGCGGTTCTAGGCACTACAGTCTGGAACCGCGCGACCGCTACAGTCGCAGGTTCGAATCCTACCTCGAACATGGATGTCTGTGATGTCCTTAGGTTAGTTAGGTTTAAGCAGTTCTATTTTCTAGGGGACTGATGACCTCAGAAGTTAAGCCCCATAGTGCTCAGAGCCATTTGAACCAAGTTAAAACATAACGTTTGTTACACCAAGCATATAAAATGGACTGAACTTTTCCTCGCAATATACACGACGGAAAAGACTATATAAACCAAAACCTAAAATGCCAAATTACCTTTCGGGATGCTTTTTACCTTCTAAACGTGAAACTGGGCGTCACAAAAAAAACACGTATTGCACCATTTTCCCCCTCTAAGCACCCACCAGTTTTCATGAAGATCATTTATTGACACTTGGGAGTGTTTCCTTGTTAGTGATATCGGACGTGGACTAATTATTGGATGTCACCTTAGCTTTAAATCCATCAGGGACATTTCATCCCTTCTGAAGCTGCCCAAGTCGACTTTTGATGATGTAACAGTACCGATTATTACCGAGTGAATAAATCCCCGATACAGCTACTCCTATGAAATGAATTTAAGTTTGATCGTGAAAGTGTACCAGGGAGTTGGAATCGGACTATATTTAGTCACCAGAAATTTGACTTATTGCAAGGAGTAGCAGTTAGGTCAATGGCTGTTTGACCAATATTACCCAAGTTGTAAAGTAAAATTGTAATCACCTGAAGTAAAAACGGTTGCAAGCCTAACTAGGCAATGTGATCCCAAGTAAAGATACTGTTAATTAAGAACACTGACTGCTGCATATGTATTCACTTTCACTGGAGCCTGTTTTGTAAATTGGATGAGAAACGATAGCACAGCCTAGCATGTGTTTGTGAAGTAGTTATTCAAGAGCAACAGAGATAAAATCTTGAAACGTGTTGGCAATAAACTCATTCTTACCAACATATACTGCCTGTTTCAAAGAAATAAGAAAAGTCTTCCTCACACTGTACTACTTAATAAGTGAGTACAGCATACCAACCATTATGCTTTCTAAGTACTTTCAAGTGAAACGTCTTTGCACTAAGTGAAGCCCGAGCAGCCTGAATCCATTATGGTCTTACTAATTGGTGGACAGTCAGATTTATAAGGACACAAATGTATCTAACTGATTATAGCACTTCATAAAGCACTTTCACTGTAAGGATTACTGCACTGCTGGCTCAACATTAAGTGGGGAAAAACAGAAACTGTACTGTCTATTAACTGATTCAAGCACAAACACTTCTGACCAGGCGTAGTAAAAATGCATACGCATATGTAAATGGAGATATTAGAGTGAAAGCACTATTACAAACCTACAAAGTACGGAATAGTTGTGTTGATTTTTAAAGTGTAATGACTTATACATATTTCTAATAATCACCTCTCCAGTCTATTACGTCAGTACTGAGCCAAAGCTTTTAATTAGAATTAAAATTGAATAATGTAAATTGGCCATTTTCTTAGCAATTTTTCTTTTGCAATACGTTTAATGAATGTGTGGAGCATTTCACACAAAGATTAATTAACAGCTGGGAGAATGGTAGCACCACGAAAAAAGATAACACTCTTGCAACAGTAATGATTCTTTAGACCATTAGACGCTCGGGATTATTTTAGCACTAGGAATGGGAACCTGTCCTGGTAAGTGACTGAGAAATAAACCAGTATTCTTAACACAACGTTGAAAAGGAATTATTTATTATTTCACCGTTAAGCAACTTACTGGCCTACGTATTTATGAGTAAATACAATATTAAACTTTACTTGCAATGAAGGTAGTGGCTTCGATGATTTTCTGTAGCGTTAGTGTGAAGTCGTCATACGTGATCACGGCTCTTTATGTAAAACAGTTATGCAAATTATCTTCTTGCCGCCGAAATTTTAAGATTCATAGCAAACCAATAAATTGCATGACCTAATAGCCAATAGGCAGAATGACTCCAACCTTGTTGTTATCCTTGCCCCGTTTAGCTTTCAAGATGTTCACCGCTGGAAAGCTAGCCACCGACTATATCTCTTACAAAGACTTCTTACGATGCTTCCCCCCCCAATCCACCTTTTACCGAAATGGGTCGTGGACAATAATATTCACGAAATGGTCTGACCTGCCTAGAGTCTTGACCTCAATCCAATGGAACGCCTTTGGGATAAGTGATTAGAATTTGGGATGAGTTACAACGTAGACCTCATTCTACGTCCCAGCGTCCAACATCACTCGGTTTCGGCTGTTCAGGAAGAATGAGCAGGCATTCCTCCACAGACATCCAAATGCCTCGAAAGTTACCCTGGTACAATTACACCCGTCCTAAAGGCAACCGGTGGATATAACCCATATTAATATCCACTAACAGGTGTCCGGATATTTTTCTGTCGTGATATCTATAAATGACCCTCTGCAGGTTGACTGTGTAATTCTATTTTAACTCTCAAGGACCTGAAGCTGTATTTAATTTTATTTCACAAAAGTTGATTACATTGGTCTCTTAATATATTTTCCGAAGAGGTCGGCGCTCCTCTAGAGCGACAACTTCATTCATTGAGTATTTATTACCATGATCGAGGAGGTATTCTGATCTCAGCACGGCCTCTTCCACCAATTTTAATAACCTACCTCCCTAGTGGAGGTCGCTAATGCTAACTAAACCGATTTGAATCATGGTTGTGGATGAAATTTTCAATGTCAGTATTTGGCTGGCGAGGATGGGAGGTTACATATAGCTTCTGATTACCGATCCTTGCGCCAATGACCTGGATTAAATTCCAATCTCTCTGCAGTGTATCTTCGGCTCTCAGCTAGAGGACGCAAGAAAGCGGAAACAGAATAAAGAGCTGGTGGCGCACACATTTATGAAGGAGGAGGTGACTGTGACGGACTTCTCTGCTGCTGCTGTAGGAGTCCCTGGATGATACGTCTCTGTATTGATCTGAGCTTGTTCGGCAGGGCGAGAGTTATTTATTTTGTCGTTAGAAATCTCTCACTTAACAATTTGCGGCACATTTTGTAAACTGATTATTAAAACGATTTCTTGAATAGGTTTTCTTCCAAGCCCACGTGGCCCTCAGCCACTTAGTCACTCTATTACCGTGCTCATTCGTTATACAAATGCTTTGCTTTGCATTGTTTCCATATGTTCCGTGTTTCACGAATTAGCGTAGAAAGATGTTGATTGATGTTTCTTGCCAAGTACCTTTGTGTGAATTTACACGATATTGCTGCGGTAGCTTCTCGGCCACATATCTCGTAACTACTAAGAAGCCTCTCCCCAATGTTATTCAATCTGTATATTGAGCAAGCAGTGAAGGAAACAAAAGAAAAATTCGGAGCAAGTATTAAAATCCATGGAGAAGAAATAAAAACTTTGAGATTCACCGATGACATTGTAATTCTGTCAGAGACAGCAAAGGACTTGGAAGAGCAGTTGAACGGAATGGACAGTGTGTTGAAAGGAGGATATAAGATGAACATCAACAAGAGCAAAACGAGGACCATGGAATGTAGTCGAATTAAGAAGGCTGATGCTGAGGGAATTAGATTAGGAAATGAGACACTTAAAGTAGTAAAGGAATTTTGCTATTTGGGGAGCAAAATAACTGATGATGGTAGAAGTAGAGAGGATATAAAATGTAGACTGGCAATGGCAAGGAAAGCGTTTCTGAAGAAGAGAAATTTGTTAACATCGAGTATAGATTTAAGTGGCAGGAAGTCGTTTCTGAAAGTATTTGTATGGAGTGTAGCCATGTATGGAAGTGAAACATGGACGATAGATAGTTTGGACAAGAAGAGAATAGAAGCTTTCGAAATGTGGTGCTACAGAAGATTTCTGAAGATTAGATGGGTAGATAACATAACTAATGAGGAGGTATTGAATAGAATTGGGGAGAAGAAGAGTTTGTCGCACAACTTGACTAGAAGACGGGATCGGTTGGTATGACGTGTTCTAAGGCATCAAGGGATCACCAATTTAGTATTGGAGGGCAGCGTGGAGGGTAAAAATCGTAGAGGGAGACCAAGAGATGGATACACTAAGCAGATTCAGAAGGATGTAGATTGCAGTAGGTACTGGGAGATGAAGAAGCTTGCACAGGATAGAGTAGCATAGAGAGCTGCATCAAAGCAGCCTCAGGACTGAAGACCACAACAACAACAACTAAGTAGTTTGTTACGTTAAAATTAATGATACGCTCGTAACATTCTAAAGAGAAAATTCTTTGTAATTTCAATATTCCGCGTACCACGTGGTGTCTAGTAATCACCAAGTCCTTTGTCTTATCAGTTAGTTATTAATAATGCTGGGATCCAAGCAGTTTTTTTTACGAAATAGCGATTCGCGCTCATATTCCGTTGCAATTCATGGCTGTCTGAACAGTTTCGAGATATTTCTGTATAGTTAGAAGGGGGACACCAAAGCCTTTGCGGAAAGTGATTGTGTGTGTGATGTGACATGTGTCTGAATGGTCGTTTTGTAGTATACGGGGCGATAAAAGCTTTACATTTAAAGACCTCTCAGCCCAGAATCGGTACGCCAATCAGGCAAAATTGCCATCAGCGTTGAGGCAATCATCCAGCCGATACGCAAGCTTGAATATGCCCATCTGGTAAAGCACTATGTCATGCTACTTGACAAAATCCGGAACAGCATCGTCGTCCTAAAGGAATCGTCGACCCTTCAAGACCTTTTTTAAGGGACCGAAGGCGTAATAATCGCATGGAGAGAATCGGGACTATAGGGCGGGTGTTAGTGTCGCCCATTTGAGTAAGGATGAGGGTGAAGCTGGCTTCCCAGTTCAACCGGAGTCTTGTGTTGATTCGCGACCAGTACGGAACTTGCTGCACCATTCACCAACGGTGGTTTTCGACAGATGTGCTGCCCCATACACGTTCTTCTTTCATTCTGCGTTGGATGTCTTCCGGTGTCTGTCCTTCAGCAACAGAAGAATAACAGTAGGTCCTGTTTGGACGCATTTGGTAACAATGTTGCCATAGTTTAGTTTCAGCATTTACTGCACGCACGTCGAAAAGGCACGAATGTTACAGTAATGCCTTGCCTACATGTCGTTGCTTATACACCCGCATCGGAGTCGCGCTACGTTCCATATGCAGACGTGTTCAAATTATTACACTAAGGACATTTTTTTCCAAAATTTTACATTTTTTACACATTTACATCCACATACAGATTATGTTTATGCATTCAATACTTGGTATGCATTCCTTTGTTCCTAATGAACATTTTTATCCTGTTTGGCAAAGTTATAATTATCTTTTCACAAGACATTTTGATATCATTGTCTTGGTAGCAGATTTCCTTTTGGTGCTTAGTGCAAACAACCTTTTCCTCTGTTTCGCAATAACCCATAAATTTTCAGTTTGGTTCATATCAAGGCTATTCCCTGGCCAGGGAATCACTTTCACTTGCTTTTCTTCCAAGTACTTGGAAACACTTTTGGCTTTGTGGTAAGATGCACCTCATGCATAAAAATGACATCTTTATTAGGAAACCACTCAGTTATTTGGGGGAAAAGTTCCTTTTCAAGGATTTCTTTATATTGTTCTTGTCTCATTGTCGCTTCAACAATGTGCAGTCTGCCAGGACCTTTCATGGACATTACACTCCAGACCATAACGGAAGTTGGATGCTTCACACATTGCTGCACATACTCAGCTTTGAACTGTTCTCCCAGTCTGCAACGAACGTACTGGCTTCTTTCTTCCATCACAGTGTATATAGATTCATCACTGAAGCATACCTAAAGCATTTGTACAAAATTGCAAGTTAGAAAAGTTATTAATAGCAGCATAGGACACCTCAACAGTCCCAAAGTTCAAATGTGCATTTCTTCAGTATCAATAAAACATCACAATTTCAAACCAAAACTCCTATCTTTAGAGATCAGACCCACTTAATTTATCATATCATTGCACATACCTTAGCCCAGTCCTCGCTTGTCCACTCCTGAAGTTGTATAGCCCACTGCAAAATTTTACTTTTTATGGCAGGTGTGATTTTCTGTTTTTTCCTTGGTCGGCATGCCTGTAAACCACATTCAAACAGCCTCCACCTCACTGCCACAGGTGAAGCTTCGGCGCTGGCCGCGGTGGTCTCGTGGTTCTAGGCGCTTCAGTCCCGAACCACTCGGCTCCTACGGTCGCAGGTTCGAGTCCTGCCTCGGGCATGGATGTGTGTGATGCCCTTAGGTTAGTTAGCTTTAAGTAGTTCGAAGTCTAGGGGACTGATGACCTCAGATGTTAAGTCCCATAGTGCTTAGAGCCATTTGCACCATTTGAAACTTCAACACCCAAACCTTTCAACTGATGGCTCATGTCTGTAGAAGTAAATTTACGGTTCATTGTTGCCATGTTTGTAAGTCTTCTCATTTTCTTTTACGTCCAAATTTTCCTTTCCTGTTTGGCTCGTATTCACCACCTTTCTGCACTGAAAGTTTGATTCTGCTGACAGTTTTCTGTGATAATCTCATTCCGTCAGCAATTTCTTGCTGTGTATAATGATTTTCAGCAAGACGTGTTACCACAGCCGAAACTTTCCGAGGTGAAACATCCTTTATCTTCCTCATGAGCTCAGTTTCTTTGGAAACTCCACGATTTATGCAAGTTCGCAAGCTATATAAAATCTTGTTAATGTATCAAAAAGAATAAATAACAAGCTGAAGTACACCACAGAAACATAAAACATTATTGTTAACATAGTTTCAAAGCATGTACACAGAAAACTAACACCAAAGCGACTTTGAGAGAAAATGACAAATGTTACCAACTGTGAAAAATTCAGTGATCTTTGAGTAGCTTGGAAGGGAAATTTTGTCGCATCAATCAAACCATTAAAACAAATCAATCATTACACTTTTCTCTCATATGCTTACACTAGGAAAGTTAAGAGTATCAAAAATAATCGTTTAGTCTAATAACTTGAACACGTCTGTACGCTGCAGCAACGCCTTCAAACATAAACTTTTTGATCGTCCCTAATATATGGTAGTATAAATATCTTCTGTAATTCTGAAGGCTGTTTCGATTTTGTGGCAACGAACTTCGTAACTTATGTATATTTTCGAGGCTAGTCACCTGAATGGTTTCGAAGTCTGCTCAGCTAGCAATTGAATTTCACAAAAGAAATATGAGGAACCGAAAATATCGTTATAAAAAGAAATGAGAAAAAACCGAGTGGCAAGCATTATCAAATACGCAGAATTGCATAGAATAGAAAGTACTTTTGTACAGAAAGTGTGTATCTGCAATAAACTACAATTTATCATACAGGAAAAGAAGAGAGTATAAGCATATAAATGTGGTACTGTAGAAGGATGTTGAATATTAAGTGGGAGGTTCTTCACAGATTCGGTGGAGAAAGAAATATGTGGACAACACTGACTTGAAGAATGGACGGGATAATAGGACATCGGATGATACATCAGGGAATAACTACCATGCAAAGAGTAAAAACTGTATGGGAATACAGATACTGGAATGTATCCAGCAAATAACGGAGGAGGACGCTGTGTGTATGTGCTACAAATTAATCAGAAGACCGATGTAAAAACAGGTATCATAGATGGCTGGTCTGTGTGTTGTTATTTTAATAGCGATTGAAAATGTTTCGCTGATTCATTGCCCCTCTGCACTATTTTTGTGATTCAGTTTGTATAATGTTATAATGAAAAACGAAATTGAAGCTATCTCTTCTGGGAAATATCATTTATTGTAAGGTAATTAGGTTAACACTGTTGAAGAACTGTGACTGAAGATTCACCTGTTTCCGGTCGCTATAAATCTTGATTTATCAACCGAAAGATTATGGTTAACAGTGGAACAGAACTTATTCGGAAGAGAAGCACAGTATCATATTCAAGACAAGATGGTACGTTGCCGAAAGTCTATGGCAAAATCCCAGGATGTATTTTTCTTTCCAAAGAACAGTGGTTGAAATCGGGGCAAATTTTTGTGAGAGAATGGTCCAATATCCATTTGAGCACAGGTGCCACACTTTTGAAAATTTTAAAAATATTTTTTTCGTGAAGCCGTATATGATAATTACTAATGAAACGCTTTCAGATGACGGTTTTTAACCACAGTAGTGATAGCGATGGTACGTTAGAAGAACTGCGTATAGAGGTGTGACTGACTTTTTGGTACTTTCTGCGTATAACATTTTGGAACGTCGTGGACATCAGCGTTTAGTTCTCTAGATTTTAAATGAAAGATAATTCTGGATGAGGCCTCAGAACCTCATGTTCTTCTCGTATTCTACAACTCTGTATCTCTCTTTTGTTTCAGGTGAGTACGATTTCATTTATCGAGAAGACTGCACCTCAAGCAACCTCAACAAGGTATGCACTAATATACTAGTTCCTGTTTACGTTTTATGTTTGGAATCCTAAAGCGCCAGCATTTCAGTCGTAAAGCTTTGTATTGATAAAATCACGAGAAATGTTACTATGCTTTTATGGATTTTACACATGTTGCCTCGCATCTATTCTTTTCTCATGAGAAATATTTCACAGCAGCGATGTATTTTATTTATTTGTTAGCTTCTTTACTCTGGACATTTTCGAGATTTCGATCCTGCGCTACGTAGAAGCGACTCCTTGCTTTTTTTGTGGGCGGTTCGAATACAGTTTTACGAACTAGGTTACGGAAAGAGAATATTTAAAGTGTACAGTATTGCTACTATGTTTCATACTCTACATTATAAGAATTTTACTTCAAAATGAAAACGGTGAATTAAGAAAAACAGAAAACTAAAAAAAAAAACCGCAGAAAGAGAATTTGGCGTAAAATGGCCATTTGGAAATCTATGACGATGTACATAATATTTACTGAATTGTCTTGCTGGCACAATTTTTCAATAGAATTAGCGGTTTCGGCTATGCAATAGCCATCTTCATACTCTACAATAGACATAAAAAAGTACAGTACTAGCTATCACATCGAGAGATTAAGAACAAATGACAGAAGTGATAAGCAAAAACACAGTACACCTGTAATTCTGATGCAATGCAACGAGTTATAACATGTAAAAATAACACGAGTCAAAACTGACACGCATGCTTCACCCAGTCATATAAAGGATGCAAAGCTGTTCTATAGGTCTTTGATGCATGTATAATGTACAAATAAATAAAAAAGTTCATTTAAAATTATAGTTCTTTAAAGTATTCTCAGTTGAATATATGAAAGAAGAAACAGGTAAAGAACACAACATCATGAAACAAATAGCCTATGAAAATGGCTGTAAAAGTAGAGACGTAAGGAATATTTATTACAAGAGAATTACAGCGCTTGGAAACAGACATCGGATCAACGACAGCAAGGAAACGAAATATGTTGCCATGGAATATCAGAAAAGGCGTCTCAAGAAACTGAAAATTGTTTTCGCAAATCCAGTGTCAAGTTAGGCTTCCAAATTAATAACACTCTGCAAATGCGTCTTCACGATAAGATCGGCCAGAATCACCGTAAATTTTCACAGTCAGGCTTTTACAAAATTACATGTAAAACATGCAGTTGCTTTTGTATAACTTTGAAATGTTGCTATTATATTGGATATAAGGGTCATAATTTTGAAACAAAGTTTAAAAGAATACACACAGTCCCGCAACGAAACAGCTTTTGGTGATCATTTACAAAAATCAGAAACACAGAATAAAGGGCATAGCAGATACTTTGATGATTTTTCCAAACCACTTCCAAAAGTAGATGCTTTTCTGAGGAAATGAAAAATAGTTGTTAGCAGGAAAAAGCGTCCTGATCGCGTTCTTAACAAGAGAAATGTCTTCAACCAAAACTTTTATTTCGAAATCTTTTAAGAACTCATCTCTTGACATACGATTTCCTAGTGAGAAGTGTTATCGTGCATCGTCGAAGACTTGCAGAGATCAACGGTGCCACCAACATCTACTGATCTTAGCCGCGCCTAGCAGGAACGTTCGCTACCTTGAATGCCACAACAAGAACTGTGGCCAAGAGGAAGTAATACGCAACCGCGAGTAACATAGCGACGACAGCTGCACGTCACCACAGATTATGCTATGTTTTGTTTATTTTATTGGTAGCCTTTAGTAACTTACTTCTTTTCGTTACTTTACGTTCCATTTTAATTTTCATTGTTTACTATATTTTGATAAAAATATAAACTGGAATATGAGAAACAGCACAATATGCATGTTCTCGAAGTTCTCCATCTGTCAAGCTTTCACTACTAAACTGCTGAACCGATTTTAATGAAATTTGGTAAGGAGTTAGCTTAAACCCTGAGGGAGAACATAGGCTATTTTACAAAGCAAAAAAAAGAAAACAGATATCGACCCCTAAGAGGGTAAGGCGCACACACACACACACACACACACACACACACACACACACTGCACGTACTGCAACCTTTACTTTGTGCCAACTGGAATGGGGTTGGTGATATGGGGTTGGGGGAGGGGGGGGGGCGTAGCGGTGTCCACATCACGAGCTATGCTCACCCAAACAGGCAGACACATAAGGGCAGCTAACGTTATTGCAGGTACAAATAATAAAAACAATGTTCACTTCATAATAGTATAAATTATTTACTTTATTTCATTGTCAGTTTAATCTTCTTTCATAATTTTAGGAAGTGGACATTTTATTTTAGTGCTGAACTTGGTTCCTTGAAACAAATCTCAATTTTGTAGCAGACAGTAGATATTTTGAACTCAACAATTTTGTCTTTAATTTAGTTTTGACAATATCACATTATCTGTCTGTTGATAATATTATGGACATCCATATCCTATAGAGTTCCTCATCTACTTGGAATTGTCAGGAATGCCTTCTCATCAACTGACATTAAAGGTTGATGATCCGGTCATCTAAATGAGAAATCTCGATGTGACCAGACTCTGCAGTAGTACACACAAATTAGGCATCTGGGTCGAAATATTGATGGGGCTATTATAATTAGTAACACAACTAAAAGAGAAAGTGTTTTATTCCACGAATTCCAATTATATCAACGGATTTACGTTGTGAAAGATTGCAATCCCACTAAAAATTGCTTCTGGAATGACCATAAACATATACCAAAGGCAAACATCAAAGCTGCCGGTGTGCATTTAGAAAAATCGTGTTTTTCTCGTAGACAACTCTATGTGGCATGCTCATGTGTATACAATCCAAAAAATTTGTACACCCTTGCAATAAAAGGCAAGACCATAAACACTGTTTGTAGCACTATGTTAACATTGATCAATAAATAATTGTTGAGAAATTTTTTTTTAGTTTTTGAGATTTTTTAATCATGATTCGACAGATAGCGAATATAAAAGGAACGCATTCATTATATTCTTGTATAGTGGCATTACATACATTTATTCATACACATATACATATCTACACCACTATATACCCAAACATTTACAAATTGCTATCTTACTTACCATCACTTATCATAAAAAACTGCTGATACGTTATAATGGGTAGTTTATACATATTCCACTATATTTTTCTACGTTGAAGTGCTCTTTCTCATTGATTGATTAATTTTTTCACCGTGTTCACTACATGCCAACAAGGAGACCCTTCAGAGACGTGAAACGAATAAAGGGATACATTACAAAGAGAAGAAAATAATCGAAATGTAACCTGTACTTCGTAGTGAAAATAACTATCACTGTACTACTTAATGCTATTTGCGTTTATGATATCTAAAGTTAATCGAGTACAATAGCAAGAAAGTTTCTACTTTGAAAAACGGTGCTGCTTCCTCTGTTATATTATGGAGTTGTTGTTTACTAGCATTTAGATATTCAGATAATTTGTACAAAGAGTGGCTAATGAGATATATTTTTAAATTTCTTTGCTAGTTGGTAGGGACTCACAATTTCTTGGTTTATGTTACAGGGGAGCCTGCTGAATATTATCCCCCACAGAATTCTACACAACGTGGTGAAATCTACACGAACATTATTTTTGTGTCTTTTATTGTAACCATTTACATCACAGGTCATCTGAAACGGACTTTTATTGTCAGTAACGAAAACCATTAATGAATAAATGTACTGGAAAGCGAATGTAAGAACTCCAACATCCTTAAGGAGTTGTCTGTTTCAACATTATTGTTACTGCTAGCTTGTACTGAATAAATACTTCGCTTGCCTCAGATGTAATGCCCAAGAAGATAATTCCATAAGACAACAGAGAATGAAGATATGCAGAGTCAACAGCCTTGTCGTTAGTTCAGGACGATTAGAGATGCTCCTAAGGGCACAACGCAATGAACTGAGCTTGTGGGTTATTTTCTTTACAGCCAACGCTCTTGCTACATTAGTGGCACCAGTTACCACCCCATCTACAAACTTAAGCAACATTGGGCCTGAGTAGTACTTGGACGGGTGACTGTTCAGGGAAAACTGGGTGCCGTTGTTTTTAAAGATACACAAGTCATCGAAGTGGCGTCCAATTGAAAGGCTGCACGGGGCCATAGTGCCATACATGTTGAATCCATTTTAACATGTTATACAACTCGACTGCAAGGAACTTCGAACATTATAATTTTCATGTATGACGTTTAACGTCTACTTCAGTTGTTATCAGGTAATTATCGCTGGTTTGTAACTGCGCAATATGAGTGACATTCTTGGACCCTTTATTAGCATACTTGTGTCATTAGCAAACATTAGTTTTCTAACCTCCTTTTAAGGGCCACTGGAAGATAATTTATGTAGGTTAGGGGCAAGTATGGACCCAATTCTGTCTGCTACTAAGTAAAAAACGTCATTGTTTCGTTGAGGCTGCCTGTCGCTCGAGTAAAATACTTTATTCTTTGTTACTGGCCAATTCCGACCAAATGATCATTATGCAGTGGCCAATAAACACCATACCATAATACATGAGGACATGTGCAAGGAGAAATATGTGCATACAAGGTATGACCTATACGTTTATAGATTCAAGTGTGTATAAAAAGAAACCAAGTAAAATATCTCAATAATTAAAACTTTGTACTTAGTTTTTACAAATTCAAACCAAAGCAGAAAAGTTATTTGCTGTTTCCAGCAGTGGTTATGGTATGAAGGTACTTATTTATATACATTCACACACAGCACATTTGTAAACGAAATTCAGACATACCAGAGAATAATCACACTTTCAAAAGTTTATTTTCTCGTAAAGAAACGAGTTTCATTAGGTCATATCTCTCATTTAATCTTTATCATCATCTACATCCTCTTCCATTTCCATAATATTGTCCTCAAGTACATCGCCATTGTATAGACCCTCTATATACTCATTCCACCTTTCTGCTTTCCGTTGTTTGCTTACAACTGGGTTTCCATCTGAGCTCTTGATATTCATGCAAGTGGTTCTCTTTTCTGCAAGGGTCTCTTTGATTTTCCTGTAGGCAGTATCTATCTTACCGCTAGTGATATACGCCTCTACATCCTTACATTTGTCCTCTAGCCATCCCTGCTTAGCCATTTTGCACTTCCTGTCGATCTCATTTTTGAGACGTTTGTATTCCTTTTTGCCTGCTTCATTTACTGCATTTTTGTATTTTCTCCTTTCGTCAATTAAATTCAATGTTTCTTCTGTTGCCAAGGATTTCTATTAGCCCTCGTCTTTTTACCCACTTGATCCTCTGCTGCCTTCACTATTTCATCTCTCAAAGCTGCCCATTCTTCTTCTATTTCTTTCCCCCATTCTTGTCAATCGTTCCCTAATGCTCTCCCTGAAACTCTCTACAACTTCTGATTCTGTCAGTTTATCCAGGTCCCATCTCCTCAAATTCCGACCTTTTTGCAGTTTCTTTAGTTTTAATCTAGAGTTCATAACCAATAGATTGTGGTCAGAGTCCACATCTGCCCCTGGAAATGTCTTACAATTTAAAACCTGGTTCCTAAATCTCTGTCTTACCATTATATAATCTATCTGAAACATGTCAGTATCTCCAGGCTTTTCCCATGTATATAACCTTTTTTTATCATTCTTGAACCAAGTGTTAGCTATGATTAAGTTATGCTTTGTGCGAAATTCTACCAGGCGGCTTCCTCTTTCATTCCTTACCCCCATTCCATATTCGCCTATTACGTTTCATTCTCTTCTTTTTCCTACTATCGAACTCCAGTCACCCATGACTACTACATTTTCGTCTCCCTTCACTATCTGAATAATTTCTTTTATCTCCTCATACATTTCATCAATCTTTTCGTCACCTGCGGAGCTAGTCGGCATATAAACTTGTACTAGTGTGGTAGGCGTGGGCCTCGTATCTGTCTTGGCCACAATAATGCATTCACTATGCTGTTTGTAGTAGTTTACCCGCATTACTATTTCTTTATTCATTATTAAACCTACTCATATGATGCTTAAAAACATGAGAGATGACTAACCATTCTGGCTGGACACATCTCATCCATGCAACAGTAATGAGGGAAATGACAGTGATTGCAATGACAGTGCTAACTCTCTGTGCTTTCATGTACTGATGGAATTTCTTGCCTGCCACATATAGAGGGGGGCAAGGTGCCGTCAGGATCTAGCGAGCACTGGGGAGAGCGAGGGCTGCTACAGGGGTCATACCCTCGGAATGTAGGAGGCGGTGTCCTTTACAGGCTGTACGGTGAATCCGCAGGTGAGGGAAAGCTGCACAACGGAGATTTGTGTGGACGGCAGAGCAGTCTCCTGACTAGGCTGCAGACCGCCAGAGTCGAGGGACGCAGTTAGGGTGCTAGGGACGCAGCCCCCACTGTTACTCCCAGTCTAGCAGGCCGACGGCATACTCCGCTCTCAAGTTAATAACAAAGACCTGCCCGGTAGAGTGAGGGGCTTCAGAGAAACGCTATTGGATTCTCTGGGTGAGCAAAAACATAGGGTCCAGCCGCAGATTACATCTTTAGAAAGCGTCCCAAAAGACCAGCGACTGAGATGTTATTGCGCAGCTGTCGGGCAACCAAGACAGGACGTTTCTTTCTCCTTTTTGGTTTCCCACAAAGGCGGAAACGCGCCGGCGGGAAAGGCACGGTCTGACGCTGGTAGACGAGCTGTTACGGCCTTGAGAACCACTTTTTAGACTACGAGGGCCGGCAGAGACGTTTATAGGAAAGACAGTTTTACAGAGCCACTGGCGGGAGGATGAAAAAGATAAAATCACAGAATTGCCTGACGTTGGCGGTAAGTCTTGTAACTGACTGGAAATTTTAGGCGCGCGCTGAATAGTTGCCAGGCCTCGAGGAGTGCGTGAGTGCGTATTTGGGGACAGCCAATAGCTACATTCAGAGTTGGATACTGGAGTATCCAGATTCGGTCTCTGACATTCAGAATGGTGATTCGGGAATGAGATTAGGAGGCAGTTGGACTCAGAAGAGTGCACATCCAACTAACAGAGATCGAGGGCACCTTGAGCTACGCGTCTACAGGTCACTCCCGAACATCGCTCCTTATGGAAAGAACACGCTACAGTAACATCATTATTGGGACGGATAGGCACAATAACTTGTCAATTTATACGGAAGCAGTAAACCCTCTGTCAGTCTCTCTGCTCCAGTAATACGTTTGCCTTCAGTTGGTGGCTCACAGTCGCTGCACACCAATTCTACAACAACAAGATTTAATGACAATGATAATGAATTATCGTTACCAGATTGCTAGCCCCATCCATCTCAGAACCTTACCAGCAATGTTGTGTAACATACAGTTTTGAGTAATTTCCTACTAAAGTGCGTTTGGTTATACTACAAGACGATTTTTTATACTGCTAAGAAATGTTTTCTTGCGTAGTCTTGTTTTATAAAAACATGAAGTAACCCATTCTGTCCAGAGTTCTCCTACCTATGTACTCTTAACAGTAGTAATCTAAATTTGTGATGTAGACTGATCAGGCATCTGAAAATCAGCTCCCAGGTTTCGAAATGCATCGTTTATTGAAGTAAAAATCACGATTTGTGACTGAAGGCGGTTTGTTTGTTATTTTATATGCTGTATCTTTATAGGAGCTCGAATACGCAGTCGTAAATAAAAACGAAATTCCAAGGCTTTCACAGATACAGGATTTGCTGTTAACATATGAATATGCTCGTATATTATGTGTAAACATAAAGTATTGATTATTATGGTATTTTCATTTATTTCTTTTTGTATAGACTGTTATCGCTGTGTATGTACGTATCTCCTTGTTTATGACCTAATTTATGTCCGTTGTTACTTTTATATGGCTATTTGAGAATGATCATGTGATCTAATTGTAAATTGACCGATACTGAAGAGTAAAACGTCTTACTCAAATAACACAGCCTCAGCGGAGACAAAATATTTTTGAATCAAGGTTTGATTGCAGTGGGCTCACGTTACTACATCAAGAAGTGATTTGTTACTTTCTGTGTTTTATTTAGATCATTTCAGTTTTTTGTCATAATGTTTTCTTTATTTTTTTAAGCTGACAGATTAGAGCCATCTCTCGTACATCGGACCAGTGTCTCAGACATACAATACCTTTTTCACGTCATAGTTAGCTAAAAAATAACAATTTTGATATGAAAAATTGTATTAAAATGATTTGAGTGTTTGTAGGGGCCGTGTGAGTAAATGATACTGACTATGAACTAATAAAGTTAATACTGGCAGTACTCGTACTACTAAAGCTGCTGCCACTAATAGCAATTATAGTAATCCAGAATGAGATTTTCACTCTGCAGCGGAGTGTGCGCTGATATGAAACTTCCTGGCCGATTAGAACTGTGTGCCCGACCGAGACCCGAACTCGGGACCTTTGCCTCTCGCGGGCAAGTGCTCTACCATCTGAAAGACAAAGTTTGGAAGGTAGGAGACGAGGTATTGGTAGAAGTAAAGCTGTGAGTACCGGGCGTGAGTCGTGCTTCGGTAGCTCAGATGGTAGAGCACTTGCCCACGAAAGGCAAAGGTCCTGAGTTCGAGTCTCGGTCGGGCACACAGTTTTAATCTGCCAGGAAGTTTCATATCAGCGCACACTCCGCTGCAGAGTGAAAATCTCATTCTGGAATCATCCCTTAGGCTGTGGCTAAGCCATGTCTCCGCAATATCCTTTCTTTCAGGAGTGCTAGTTCTGCAAGGTTCGCAGGAGAGCTTCTGTAAAGTTTGGAAGGTAGGAGACGAGGTACTGGTAGAAGTAAAGCTGTGAGTACCGGGCGTGAGTCGTGCTTCGGTAGCTCAGATGGTAGAGCACTTGCCCGCGAAAGGCAAAGGTCCCGAGTTCGAGTCTCGGTCGGGCACACAGTTTTAATCTGCCAGGAAGTTTCAATTATAGTAATAATAATAATAATAATAATAATAGTAATAATAATGACAACAATAACAGTGAAGATAGTGGCAGATGTACAAGAAATTTATAGGTGTGCGAAGTAATAGTTTTCTGATATAGCGAGTTCTGGGGAAAGGTAATTTATGGCGAATACTCCAGCTAAGAATATTGACAAATGAGGAGGATCTGGTTGGAAAGAAGGTTGTGCAGGGTTAACGAGTGCGTACAATGACAATGGTAGTCATTAGTGATGCTACAGTTATTTTCTCACGGTATACATAAAACAGCTACAAGCAAAACTATTAGTGCCACAACATAATTTTTCGCATTTTAAACAAAATTTACGACATTACAAATTTTTTTTAGTCTGTCGCAAGCCTGAATATCAATAACGCCAATTGATGCTATTAAGATGATCTATAACTCATGCGCTGCAAGTTACTTATGCATTAAGTAACTACCACGAACTGGGCTCGTTTTTCTGTTTACTCTTGTTTTCGCTGTTGGCCAGCTTTTTGTGTTGACCGACGTTCCAATGCGTTCCAAGAAATCTCGAAAGACACGAGCGTAGGTCATAACGCCGCCACAACAAGGGTGTGAGTCACCTCTTTCATTTTAACCGACGGAATTCTTCAAGGGGCGATGATAAAACGTGATATTTGCAGAAATGAACGCGGGAAAACAGATCTTAAAGCGTTTAATCTTAGACTGCCGCCACAAAAACTTTAATTTCATCGAATCTTGTGTCTTAAAGACCTACGAGAAATTTCAGTGACCTCTCGGTGGCAAAACCAAAAAACCCTATTCAGAAATCAGACTGAATCAACCGTTTTTTAGCAGACAGATGCCAGTCTGTATTGCCGAGTACGTCTACACATACATACCCTGCAAGCCAATGTATGGTGCGTGGCAGAGGGTACCCTGTACCAGTACTAGTCATTTCACTTCTTGTTCCACTCGCAAACAGAGCGAGGGAAGATCGACTATCTATTTGCCTCCGTACGAGACTTAATCTCTTATTATCATGGTCCTTACGTGAAATGCACGTTGACAGCTGCACTCAGCTTCAAATTCCGGTTCTCTAAATTTTTTCAATAGCGTTACTAGAAAATAATGTCGCTTTCATTCCAATTTCAGTTCTCCATAGTACTTGCGTATTGTCCGAACATATCGGTAACAAATCTCGTAGCCCGCCTCAGAATTGGTCAGATGTCTTTCTTTAATCTGACTTGTTGCAGATCCCAGACATTCAACCAGTACTCAAGTGTGGATCCCGCTAGTGTCCAATATGCGGTCTCCTTTACAAATGAACCACATTTACCTAAAATTTTCCCAATAAATGGAAGTCGATCATTCGACTTCCCTACTACCGACATTGCGTGCTAATTCCGTGTCATATCGCTTTGCAACGTTATGCCTGGATGTTTAATAGAGGCGAGTGTGTGAAGCATCACATTACTCACGCTGTATCCCAAAATTAATGGTTGGTTTTTCCTACCCATGTGCATTAATTTACATTTTTCTTCGTTTAGAGCTAGCTAGCATTCATCGCACTAGAAATTTTGTGTAAGTCATATTGTATCCTACTGCAGTCACACAACGGCGACACCGGCTCGTATACCACAGCATCATCAGCAAACAGCCGCAGATCGCTGCTCACCCTGACCGCCAGATCATTTATGTACTTACAGGACAAGGGCGAGCCTGTCATACATCCCTGCGTCATTCCTGATGGTACTCTTGTCTCTGATAACGAGTCGCCATCGAGGACAACAAACTGGGCTCTATTACTTAAGATGTCTTTGCGCCACTCATATACCTGAGAAGGTACGAGCATACGTACTAGGTTCCCAGATATGTGAGTAGCTCGAAGACTTCTTAAGCAACAGAATCCAGTACGCTGTGCTCGACGGCAAGTGTTCATCAGAGACAAGCGTATCATCAGAAGTGACGCAGTGATGTACGACAGGCCCGCTCTTGCCTTCTGTATACACTCATGCTCATAAATTACGGATAACGCTGATACATGGTGAAACAACACTCTGGTGGCGGTTCGGTTTACGGGTTTAAGTCATCTCGGGGTATGACCATGCGGTGCATTTGGCCTGCGGCCGTCACACGGTGGCGCTGGCAGCAGTCCACATACGCGGAGGTGTGTTGGTTCATGACAGAGTACGGTGTAGCGAGTAAGTGTGCAGACGTTCTCATACGTGCTAATAGTGACTGTGTGTTGAAAATGGTTCAAAAAACACACATTGATGACGTACCGGCCGAGGTGGCCGAGCGGTTCTGGCACTGCAGTCTGGAACCGCGCGACCGCTACGGTCGCAGGTTTGAACCCTGCCTCGGGCTTGGATGTGTGTGATGTCCTTAGGTTAGTTACGTTTAAGTAGTTCTAAGTCTAAGGGGCTGATGACCCCAGAAGTTAAGTCCCATAGTGCTCAGAGCCATATTGATGACGTTTTGAGGGGTAGAATATTAGGGCGACTGGAGCCTGGTCAAACACAGCAATTGGTAGCACGGGGCCTCCGTGTACCACAAAGTGTGATCTCAAGATTATGGGAACGATTCCAGCAGACAAGAAACGTGTCCAGGCGCTACAGTACGGGACTTTCACAGTGTACAACACCACAAGAAGACCGATATTTCATGATCAGTGCCCGCAGATGGCCACGGAGTACTGCAGGTAGCCTTGCTCGGAACCTTACCTCAGCCACTGGAACAGTTGTCTCCAGACATACAGTCTACAGACGACTGAACATTCATTATTTATTCGGGCGGAGACCTGCAAGGTGCATTCCACTGATTTTTGGTCACAGGAGAGCCCGTAAAGCCTTGTGTCAAGAACACAGTTCATGGTCATTGGAACAGTGGTCCCAGATTATGTTCACGGACGAGTCCAGATATAGTCTGAACAGTGATTCTCGCCAGGTTTTCATCTGGCGTGAACCAGGAACCAGATACCAACCGCTTAATGTCCTTGAACGGGACCTGTATGGAAGTCGTGGTTTGATGGTGTGGAGTGGGATTATGACTGGTGCACGTACACCCACGCATATCTTTGACAGAGGAACTGTAACAGGTCAGGTGTATCGGGACGTCATTTTGCACCAGTATGTCCGCCTTTTCAGGGGCGCCGTGGGTCCCACCTTCCTCCTGCTGGATGATAACGCACGGCCCCACCGAGCTGCCATCGTGGAGGAGTACCTTGAAACAGAAGATATCAGGCGAATGAAGTGTCGTGCCTGTTCTCCAGACCTAAACCCCATCGATCACGTCCGTGATGATCTCGGTCGACGTATCGTTGCACGTGTGCAAACTCCTACGACACTTCAGGAGCTACGACAGGCACTGGTGCAAGAATGGGAAGCTATACCCCAGCAGCTTCTCGAACACCAGATTCAAAGTATGTCACCCCGTTGTGCGGCCTGTGTACGTGTGCATTGTCATTGTATCGCATATTGATGTCGGGGTACATGAGCAGGAAACAGTGGCTTTTGCAGCACATGTGTTTCGGGACGGTTTTTCGTGTGGCACCACATTCTGCAATTATCCTTAATTTATGAGCATGAGTGTACATACATAAACGGTCTGGGTGAGCAGAAATCTGCGATTGTTTGCTGATGATGCTGTGGTGTAATGGAAGGTGTTGCCGTTGTATGACCGAAAGAGGATACAATGTGACTTACATAACATTTGTATTTACTGTGATAAATGGTAGCTAGCTCTAAATAAAGCAAAATGTAAATTAATACTTATAAGTAGGAAAAACAAACCCGTAATGTTCGAATAAAAAGTTAGTGATGATACAGTCACATCGATTAAATATCCAGGCACAATGTTACAAAGCGATATGGAATGGAACGAGCACGTAATGACAATAATAGGGAAGTTGAATAGTCGACTTCGGCTCATTAGGCGAATTTTAGGAAAGTGTAATTCATCAGTGTAGAAGACCATATATAGGAGAGTAGTACGACCCATTCTTGAGTACTGGTCGAATATTTGGGATCCGCACCATGTCTAATTACAGGAAGACATGGAAGCAATTCAGAGGCGGGCTGCAAGATATTCGAACAACACGCAAGTATTACTTATGTTCAGAATGAGATTTTCACTCTGCAGCGGAATGTACGCTGATATGAAACTTCCTGACAGATTAAAACTGTATGTCGGACCGAGACTCGAACTCGGGACCTATGCCTTTCGCGGGAAAGTGCTCTACCATCTGAGCTACCCAAGCACGACTCACGCCCCGTCCTCACAGCTTTACTGACGTCCTCGGGAACTCCAACGGGATTACCTAGAGGGAAGGAGACGTTATTTTCGAGGAGCACTAATAAGAAAATCTGGAGAACCAGTATTTGAGGGTGACTGCAGAACGATTCTACGGCCGCCAACGTGTGTTTCCAGTAAGGACCATGAAGATAAGGCAGGAGATTAGAGTTCGTATGGAGGCATATAGACAGTCGTTTTTCCTTCGGTCATCTTACGAGTGGAACAGGAATGGAAATGGCTAATAATGCTACAGATACTCTACGCCGCGAACCGTACGTGTGTTTGCGGAGTATGTTTGTATTTGCAGGTGTGGATTGTTATGGCCCGGCGCCTGGGAACGAGCATCTCGGTGAAGGTGGTCTGTTGGTCACGTGCTGCTCACGTGAGCACCAAGTGTTGAAGGACGGTGGAATCAGGAGCAGGCGACAACGTATTAGACGTGAAGGTCGGAGGCTTGCCGTTTCCCTAAAGCAGGAAGGCGGCGACCTGTGGCTCATCTCAGGACAGAGTACGACGCTGAGGCGAGCGCAGTTGTCTCGGAACACATCTTTCGGGGCATATCGTTTTAGACTATTTTGTAATTACCGTTACCATCGCAATATTTTGAAATGTTAAGTGATTTCTTTGTATTTACTTACGTAATATATGCATCTTCTGTTTTTTTTCTGTAGCCTTGCGACGCCTCTCTCACGTATCTACAGAATATTGCTAATGTAATGAAAATGTAATTAAATTATTATTATTATTGTTATATCAGTTTGGCCTACTAAGGACCACATGAAATAGCTTTATTCTTTCTTTCAGCAATTTTTCATCCTTTCCCTATGTTTTTCTCTTTTTTCTTCTGTCCATGCTGCACCAGTCTTTTTCTTTGCTTTGAGCTGGAAGATATTTACTTTTGCTGTGAATTTGTCTCTTTCTCCTTTTTCTTCCTACGTTTTTTTCCATATCTCTCGGGTCTGCCTTAACTTCGTTGATTCATGTCATTGATATTTTTGTGTTTCTGTCAAAAAAAGCTAAAAATTCTTTTTTTATCCTCTTTTCATCGAGTTGTTTTAGGTGTCCATAGAATACAACTCTTATCTTCCTCATTGTGTTTGATATTGGTTCTTTTTTTCTCAAAAATTTCTTTACTATTATCACTGTTTGACACGTAGCAAACTAAGGTCCACAAGTTCCAAATTATAAAATAAGAAAGAAAATTACAAATAAGAAATACGACAGAGTATTTATAAAACACAAATTCAACAAAACATTAATACAAGTAATGAAGGTTGCGAGAAAAAGTGCGAAAAAAAGTGCTTTGGCACATTGTTCCACTTTTTGTCAGATATCCATTTAACAGCTTCAGCTGTAGATTCAACGACATCGCTCCACTTCCCAAAAGGTCTTTTCCTGGAGCCCTGTTGAATAATGATCTCCACGATCTGCTCTGCTGCTCCGTAGTTACATTCAGCGATGTCGACAATGCGCCATCTGTGTTCAGGCGGAACTAGATCTTCCCGGTTAGTTCAGAACCTGGAGCTGGTATGGAGCAGTTCGAATTCTGGAGCTGATATGAAGAGATACGATGGAAATCTTACTACATTTGGGTTTCCATCCCGCATTAGGGAAAACAGATCGACATAGAAAGAGGACATCATCCTCCTGCGGAAGTTACAAGTTACGATGGTTTTAAGCTGAGAAAAGGTTGTTTGTTTGAGGTACTTGCCTCATTTGCGGTGAAACTTCAGTCCGTGCGGGGTCATAATTTGGTTTCGAGACGACGCAGAAGATCGCAACATTCTGTAGCGCATATAAAGAGAAACGTTATAAAGCACAATGACTCATTTAGAGGGCCATCAGTTTTATTGGTGTGCTTGTCTCCGCAAAATATACCAGTGCAAAATACGAGTAGTACACAGTTGACTCTAGCAGGGACGGTATACCGTTCCCTAAATGTTCCTGCAAATTCCCTTCTTATGTTATTTCTGTCACAAAATTTCTGATAAGGAGTGCTTTTAATAATCAGTCTCCTGGCTGGTTTGATGGCGCCCACCACGAATTCTTTTCTTGGGCCATTTTCTTCACCTCGGAGCAGCATTTATGTGCTCAATTATTTGTGCGACAGATTCCAATCTCTGTCTTCTCCTACACTCTTACCCTCTACACTTCCCTCTAGTACCATTACGTCATTCCCCGATGTCCTAACGCATATTCTACCACCCTGTCCCTTATTATCGTCAATGTTTTCCGTATGTTCCTTTCTTCACCGACTTTTCAGAGATTCATTATCTGTTCACCCAGATTTCGACATCCTTTTAAAACACCACTTCTTCGATGCTTCGCTTCTCTTCTTTTTCGGTTTTGCTACAGTCCATGATTCAGTACGGTGTAAGTGTTCTATAGTCGTACATTCTCAAAATTGATCGTCAACTTAATGGTGATGTTTGACCCTAGAGTACTTCTTTTCACAAGGAAAGTCCACTTTGCATATTCTACACTAGCAGAAGTTCTTAACTTCATCTACTTCAAGGGCACTAATGTTACGTTTATTGCTAATTTCATTTTTGATACTGCTCATTACTGTCGTCTTTCTTCGCTTTACTAAGCCCATATTCCTTACCCAGTGAACAGTTCATTTCATTCAAGAGGTCCTGCGGTTCTTCCTGACTTTCAGCGAATCTTGTTAGTTGTCATCCTCTCGTTCTGAATTTTAGTCCCGCTTTTAAAACTTTCTTTTATTTTCATCATTCCTTCTTCGATACATAGATTGAGCAGAAGAGGCGAAAGACTGCATCCCAGTCTTATATCCTTTCTGACACGAGTACTTCTTATTTGACCTCCCATTCTTATTGTCCCCTCTTTGTTCTTGTACATACTGTACATAACCCGTCTTTCCCCCTATCTTATTCATATTTTTCTCAGAATTTGTGTAATTTTACACTATCGAACGCTTCGCTAGGATGAGAAATCTTATGAACGTATCTTTTTTTTTTTTTTTTTTTTTTAATCCCGCTTCCATTAGTAAGCGCAGTGTCACCGCTGCCTCTCAGGTGCCTTTACCTTGCCGAAATACAAACTGATGGTCACCGGTAGCCGATACATAACGAGGTGAGCCATACAACAGGGAGAGAAATTGGAGTAAAACGAGCCTGCAGGAAGTGATTTCCTGTGAACGGCGCAGGAAACTGTGATGGTTTCGCTACAAGTGACACGGCCTCAGCGAAGGCAAACACAGCGTCACAGCACGTGACAGAAGCCAGTCTTGGAGTGGCAGCCGCTCCATCACGTGAGGTCCCCCCCACAGTGACCGGCATGTCCTTCGCCTGAGTCTAAAGCCTGTCCAACCAGTGCACGTTTCTACTCGTAGTAAACAGCTTTGGCGCAGAGGTGAGCCAAACGCTACGTCCGAGTATCAGTTGTCGCGGATATCACTGTTTTTTCATCCCAGTTACTTGTAACAGTTATTTATAACTATCAACTACTTTTACGACCGAATTTTCCACACCGGGGTATAGTTGTCTCTGAGCGCCTCAGCTGGTGTACGCACTAACTCGGACGTAAAAGGAAACATTCCCAAGGATAAATCAAGGCTCTTAATGAAACTTGGTGGGTGTCTAGAGGAGGAAAAGTAATGCAATACGCATTTTTTTTTTTTTTTTTTTTTTTGGTTTTGCCCAGTTTCACTTTTAAAGGATAAATCACAAGCCGAAAGGTAATTGGCATATCAGGTTTTGAGGGAATATCTTAGAAACGATGATATATAAAAAGTGTTTTTAATATGAAAGTTAATAAATAATTAACGTTATTGTAAACTGTGTAATCAACGGTTGTAATAATTTCAATTTTGCAAAATACTTCATCACCAATAAATAATTTTGAAAAACTAAAACCTTTATTACAACATAAATTAAAGAAATTTGCAAGCCACCCACATCCACGTGTGATAATGCTGGTTTCTAAAATACCATTTTTAGAAAATAAGTTGTACACAATGTGCTGTATGACTACGTTGAAAATACTCATACAGCACATTGTGTTCAACGTATCTAACTAAAAAATCTAAACATTGATTAATATGCTAATTATTTATTTTACTTATATTTTTATTAACTTACAATTTTTTTATGTGTAATACTCATGTTTGTTGTTTCTTTTTTTTGTTTTTTAGTTAACTGTTTCACATGTGTGCGTTCTGATAATTGAATAAAATAAGTAAGTCATTATGATGATACAAAATCATTTATCAACGGTACCGTTATAGCTGTGGGAAGTACACGGCTTTCGATACAGGAAGAACTTTGTGAGAAGATTTCCACATTTTGTTCTGATGAATGATTGTGACGTCACTCTGTAATTGAGAAGCAATACAATCAAGCTACAGCCACTAGTGCATAATCACTTCTCCAAGGCGTACGAATGCACTGAGATTTGCCTGATACATATCAGGATGCTTAGAGGATCACTCATGACCATTTGAAATCCTGCTGAATTTAGTTTTATGTTGTGTTCTCCGTCGTTTACATTATGGTGTAAAAAAATGTTATATTCTTAGCGTTTCTTGACACATTATCATTTTTGAAAGATGTTGTATCACCACAATAAGTCATTTATTATTTTCAGTTAACAAAATACACATATGTGAAACAAAGAATCAAAAAAACAAGAAAAAGTGAACGTAAAACGTAAAATACAAATTTAAAACATTAAAGAAGTATAAGTAAAATAAATTATTAGAATAATTATGAATGTTTAGATATTTCACTTAAGTTATCTTTTGTCGCTCGATCTTTAGGAACAGTTAAATTCCAGACTCAAGGGAGCGAACTGGCAGCGTGTCGTTGCACGCCAGTGGTCGATACTTTCGTTATGTTCTTTTCACAACGACGCTTAAACTGTCTGCGCGTGCTTTACATCTACCTTCGCCATTTACAAGAGCCAGAAAAACTATTTTTGCGATCAGCCAAAAAGCTATGGAGAACATACTGACCATAATTTCCAGTACGCAAGTCCACATGACTCTTTGTGCTCACTGAAATAAATCGTTCCTATTTGCAATTTACTCAGTGGGATCAGGAACTATGACTATAAATACAAGTTTTGAATTTTAACTGATTTGTATACACTGCTCAGCCAGAACACTATGACTACCGGCCTACTATCGATGTAAACCCACCCAGACGACAGCACCGTTCCTGACGAGGAATGACAGTCAGACACACGCATGGTGAATTTAGTATCAGTAAGCGTGCTGTCCATGTGTAGAATGTGGAAGGCGTGCGATCTTCCTGAGTTTCACCGAAAGCACATTCTGATGGCCCGGAGGCTCGGCACTAGCATTTTGGAAACTGCACTACTTGTCAGGTATTCAGGCAGTGCTGTGGTGATTGTCTTCAGCATGTGGCGAAACCAGGGTGAAACTATGTCCAGACGTCGTGGGATTGGGCGACCACCCCTCGTTACAGATGTCGGACGTCGTGGACTGGGCAGACTGGTAAAACAGGAGATGCAGCGAACTGTGACGGAACTAACATCAGACTTTAATGCTGGGCAGAATGCAGGTGTGTCTCAGTACATAGTCCATCGAACACTCCTAACGCTGGGCCTCTATAGCCGACGATTGATGCATGTCCCGAAGTTAACACCAAGATATCGGCAACTGCGACTGAAATTTTTAGAACGGAACCGACAGTAGAACATGACCTCTGAACTGCCTCTTTAAGATTACTTTTATTTACAATACAGTCTTGAAACGTGGTGCAATTGTATTTTTTCATGTGTGTAATCGAGTGCTGTAGGTAAAGCGTCTATTACAAACACTAATGGTACTTCGTCTATCATGAATAAGGACGTTTTCGTTCGAAATTTGAAAACTACTAGAGGTAGCTTATTGGTATCACATAGTTAAAGGTGTTGTGTGAAACTGAGGCTACATACGAATTCTCATCTTTATGAGTCTAATATTTAGCGCCTTCAACTTTTAGTAAAAACGCCGATTTAGACCAAAATATAGCGCTGATCAAGTTGAGACTTGTAACTTTTGATTATGAGATACATTTGCACATTATGAACAATTTTTAGCTTTGTAGTTTTATTATTCAGCGCCACTTATATTTGTTCTTAAGATAGTTTATTTTGCCTAACATATTCATTTGATCATTCTGTGACCTTACAATGTTAGCATTAATATAATGAAGCATACACTGACGAAGTTTGGAGAATTTTTAATTTCACTCATAGATTATGGAGCAATCTTTTGTGTATTAGGCACAGACGCATTATGATGACTTGGCTCTGGTTGTAGTGAACTGGGGTACGTCCCGGCACACTCGCTGGCCTCTGTGCCTCTTACAACGATACAGCGCTTGTTTCGCCTCAGTTTGGTAGTCACACTAGTCGATTCTGGTGTCCCGCACCTGTCTAGCAGCTACTGCATACATGCTACCGGCAACTGCATTTGTAGCAACATGTGGATCACTCTGAGTTATTTGCAAACCTTGTGGAACTTACGTTTTTCTTCTGACCTGTTTCATGCGGTCCGCCACGAATTCCTCTCTTGTGCCGACCTTTTCATCTCAGAGTAAAAATTGCCACCGACGTCCTCGATTATTGCTACACGTATTCCACTCTCTGTTTCCCTATAGTACCAAGGAAGATGTTGCCTGAAATCTTAAGAGATGTCCTAGCATCCTGTCCCTTCTTCTTGTCAATGTCTTCCATATATTCCTAACCCGCCGATTCTACAGAGAATCTCCTCGTGGCCTACATTAACAGTTCACCGAATGCAGTCCCTTAAACTTGTGCCTACTCTTCAATATTGCTAAATTTTGATCTGAGTCTATATCTCCTCTTGAGTAAGCCTTACAATCCAATACCTGATTTCGAAATCTCTAACTGACCATGATGTAATCTAACTGAAATCTTCTCGCATGTCCCAGCCTTTTCCAAGTATACTACCTCCACTTGTGATTCCTGAACAAAGTATTCGCTAATACTAACTGATATTTATTGCAAAACTCAGAGAACCATCTTTCACAGTGTGTTTCGCAAACCAACTCACACTGACCCATATCTACGAACTGCTATCACCCACCTCAACGCAGTGGCGTGTTATGCACTCTCGTTCATATGGCTACAATTATTTCAGATGCAGGGAGCTTATCAGCAGAACTTAGCCATCTTCGCTCTTTGTTTGTACAAAGCAGGTGCTCAGATAAAGAAATCCGTAAAGCATTTAAACCTCCACTTACTAAAACTCAAGAACAGACAGGAGAAACTGAGAACTCCAAGAGGATTGTTTTTCTACCTATGTTGGTGGCGTATCCCATAAGATTGGCAGGCTGTTCAAGAAACATCAAATAGAATTTGTTTTCCGCCCTCTAGAGCTAGTGCAAACTATGCTGGGTTCTGTTAAAGATAACCTAAGTCTAAGCAGACCAGGAATATACACACATCAAAAAAAGTTTTGCATCGCCTTGGTTCCGAGAGTTCTGGGACTAGTACAGAAAATTGGGTTAGAGATCAACATAAACATCATTTCCGCCCTTTTTATTGCTCATGAAAATCACACATTGCATGCTGTACCACCAAACAGCGAGGTGGTGGTCAAGATTGCTGAACACACCGGTATCTCTAATACCCAGTAGCACGTCCTCTTGCACTGATTCATACCTGTATTCATCAAGACACTGTTGGTCCAGATTGTCCCACTCGTCAACGGCGATTCGGAGTAGATCCCTCAGAGTGGTTGGTGGGTCACGTCGTCCATAAACAGCCCTTTTCAATCCATCCCAGGCATTTTCGATAGGGTTCATGTCTGGAGAACATGCTGGTCACTCTAGTCGATCGATGTCGTCACCCTGAAGGAAGTCATTCACAAGACGTGCACGATGTGGACGCGAATTGTCGTCTATGAAGACGAATGCCTCGACAATATGCTCCCGATATGGTTGCACTATCGGTCGGAGGATGGCATTCACATGTCGTACAGCCCTTACAACGCCTTCCATGACCACCAGCGGCGTACGTCGGCCCCACATAATGCCACCCCAAAACAGCATGGAACATCCCTCCAGCTTGCTGCACTCGCTGAACAGCGTGTCTAAGGCGTTCAGCCTGACTGGATTGCCTCCAAACACGTCTCCGACGATTGTCTGGTTGAAGGCATATGCGACACTCATCGGTGAAGAGGACATGATGACAACCCTGAGCGGTCCATTCGGCATGTTGTTGGGCCCATCTGTATCGCGCTGCATGGTGTCGTAGTTGCAAAGATGGACCTCGCCATGGACGTCGGGAGTGAAGTTGCGCATCATGTTGCCTATTGCGCACAGTTTGAGTCGTAACACGACGTCCTGCGGTTGCACGAAAAGCATTATTCAACACGGTGGCGTTGATGTCGCGGTTCATCCGAGCTATAATAGCTATAATCCGTAGGTACCGGTCATCCACAGCCTTAGTAGCCCTTGGGGAGCCTGAGCGAGGCATGCCATCGACAGTTCCTGTCTCTCTGTATCTGCTCCATGTCCGGGCAACATCGCTTTGGTTCACTCCCAGATGCCAGGACACTTCCCTTGTTCAGAGCCTTTCCTGGCACAAAGTAACAATGCGGACGCGATTGAACGGCGGTATTGACCGTCTAGGCATGGTTGAACTACAGACACCACGAGCCGTGTACCTTCTTCCTGATGGGATGACTGGAAATGATCGGCTGTCGGAACCCTCCGTCTAATAGGTACTGCTCATGCATTGTTGTTTACATCTTTGGGCGGGTTTAGTGACATATCTGAACAGTCAAAGGGACTGTGTCTGTGAGAATATCCACAAAAAAATGGTTTAAATGGCTCTGAGCACTATGGGACTTAACTTCTGAGGTCATCAGTCGCCTAGAACTTAGAACTAATTAAACCTAACCAACCGAAGGACATCACACACATCCATGCCCGAGGCAGGATTCTAACCTGCGACCGTAGCGGTCGCTCGGCTCCAGACTGTAGCGCCTAGAACCGCACGGCCACTCCGGCCGGCCAATATCCACAGTCAACGTCTATTTTCAGGAGTTCTGGGAACTGGGTGATGCAAAACTTTTTTTGATGTGTGTATAAAATCCCATACCAGTGTGGGAAATCATACATTGGCCAGACGTGTTGCATGGTTGAGTATAAATGTGCTGAACATAGACGTCACATCAGATTTGATGAGACAGAAACGTTTGCTGTGGATGAACACTGTCATTGACACGGGACACAGCATGAAATACGGAGAGATCATTTCGTCTGCTTCCACGTACTGGGACTCCGTCATTAAAGAATATCAAAATACGTGTAAGTAACGACCTGATCAATAGAGACAAGATATTTCAACTCAGCAAGGCTTGGGAACCAGCATTGGCCGTATTAAGACGTCGTCGGCAACAGGCGAACGAATCTGAGTCAACACAGACGGAGGATCAGAGTCCGTACACTTAAACTGGGCGCCAACACCCGGCCCACGCGCGCGCTGGTCTGCTATTTGCGACCGCGCTTTTCCCGCGTCGCGTTGGCGAAGACCGTGGCCCGTTTCTCCGGCAGGGAGTACTGGATGTCTCCGTGCTCTATGATTCGTCTACGATGACATTACAGCCCCACCCTTTGGCGCCTGCGCTTGTCTAGCGAGTCAGCTCATATTTTGGCGAGCCATTGCAGCAACACGTCAGTAAACATCTGAAGATGACGCGTAGCTCTCTCATTGAAATATTGTGCAGCTTCCGCAGTATTATCCGACGCGACGCCCGTGAACGAATGAAGCAGTAGATGGGGATATTGAACGGGTAATTCATTATGTAAAGGGAGATGAATAATAATAGTCACAGGGGATTGGAATGCAGTTGTAGGGGAAGAAGAAAGGATTACGGGAGAAGATAGGCTTGGTAATAAGAAAGAGAGAGGAGAGGGACTAATTGAGTTTTGCAGTAAACATGAATTAGTAATAACGAATACTCTGTTCAGAAATCACAAGAAGGGGTGGTGTACTTGGAAAAGGCTGGGATATACGAGAAGATTACATCACGGTCAGTCAGAGATTCCGAAATCAGTTATTGGATTTGTAAGGCTTACCCAAGAGCAGATATGGGCTCGGATCACAAGTTAGCAATGATGAAGAGTAGGCTCAAGTTTAAGAGACTGCATTAGGTGGACTGTTAATGTAAAGCATGAGGAGATTCTCTGCAGAATCGGCGAGAAAAGGAATATGACAGGAAGAAGGGACACGATACCATCAGTTAAGACTTCAGGATACTAGAGGGAGCTGTAGAGGGTAAAAACTATAGGGGAAGACAAAGAGTGGAATACATGCATAAAATAATTGAGGATCTAAATTGCAATTGCTAGTCTGAGATGAATCGGCTGGCAGAGGAGAGGAATTCGTGGCGGGCCGCATCAAACCGGTCAGAAGAAAAATATAAGTTCCCCAGAGTTTACAAATAACTGGCCTGTTGTCACTCGGAGTATGTAGTAGCTGTTGGCCCAGTACCGGGCACCAGCGAACCAATGACGCAGTTACTACGTGAGGAAATCTGAAAAGCACATCGTCATATACTTTCTGCCTGCGACGTCCGCATGTATAATAGAAAATACCTATCCACTGGAACATCTATCCTCCCTGGAAATATCTCTTCTAAGACGATCTACTGGACTTCGGAACACAGTTACCAACTCCTCGATTACCTGTAATTCCCAGAAAGCAAGAACTGCGAGTGAATAGCCGGCCGTTGTGGCCGAGCGCTTCTAAGCGCTTCGGTCCGGAACCGCGCTGCTGCTACGATTTGAGGTCCGAATCCTGCCTCGGGCATGCAGGTGTGTGATGTCGTTAGGTTACTTAGGTTTAAGTAGTTCTAAGTTCTAGGGGACTGATGACTTCAGACGTTAAGTCCCATAATGCTCAGAACCATTTGAACCTTTTCTTTTTTTTGCGAGCGAATAGTATAACTGCTACAGAAAAGTACTTATCCTCTGACAGATTTCCATAAACGAATTCATTTCGGTCACTCGAGCACGAAAGCGTTGTACACACTTCGATAAACAGATGGCGTGCGATCTCACACTTATTTCCGTGAGCTATACGCTAATACCTTCCAAATGGCCCGGCTCACTGCTCTGTTCATTTACATGCGGTCATATCTCAGATGACACAGAAGCATAATACACACTTCAATAAACAGGTGGCACCATATACTATTGGCAGTTACTATAATAATTGCCAGTAACAGATGAGCGGATACTACGGTAACTGCTCCTTCTCAGTAACCGCTTGATTCTATCAGTTAAGTTATTTTTTGTCACCCCAACTTCGGTGCACCTTTGGCAACGGAAGGAACAACACGGAGAGACAGTAGCGACCGGTGTCTCTGTAGGAAGCGTGACAGATGTACAGCGCGGAAGTACCTGGCAGGTTAAAACTGGATTCGGACCCGGGACCCCGCCTTTCAAGGGCAGTGGACTCACCGACTGAGCTCTACAGGCCAGGCGGTTTACGGTGCTCCTTCGCACCTTAACTTCGCCAATACCTCATTTGCTACCTTCGACACTTCACAGTCGTTCTAATGTACAGTGTGTTCTCAAATTATACAAAAGTAACCTTTAATTTTGAAAAAAGTAAATAAATTACAGAAACGTTTCATACAGCACTGATTGCATCATGTGTTCAGGTTTTATTTACAAATGTTCAGTGTAGCGACCTTTTGCAACACACAAAATGCCCCATCTGTAATCAGTTTCCTGTCAAATCCTAAGAAGTATATCTCACTGCAAGGTGGCAACTCTTTGTGTTATCCGTTGTCACAGCTCGTCGACGTTTCCCGGAAGCCGGTGAACAAACACGATGTCTCTAGTCTAACTCCATACACAGAAGTCCATTGGGGTTAAATCAGGTGAACTTGAGGGCCACAACATCGTTCCACCACGTCCGATGCAAGTCGACACAAAGAGAGAGAAAACAACTAACACACTGAAGTTGGTACATATTAAGTTACCAATGACCGCCAATATATATTATTAGTGGTATAGGTACAGCCATTCTGGTAATTGGTAGCTTAATACAGTTTGTACCTACGTCACGTGTTAGTTTCTGTATGTCCATCTTTTTAACAGGAGGTCTCTGGGACGACGGCCGTTTACTATAGTGACAAATAAATAAAAACCCCTACAGCCGTCCTTTCGATTTTATTTTATTTTGTAGCTACCAGTTTCAACGCTACAGTGCGTCATCTTCAGGCTGTTTTTGATGCGATACGGGTTGATATGATTCCCATGCAGAACACATCAGTTGCCAGCATTACTGGATACGCAGATAATGCATCAGCACTCCAACCATCAACTGCAGCCGTCCAAAATAAAATTATAAGGACGGCTGTACGTGTTTTCATTTATTTGTCACGTGTTAGTTGTTTTTTTCTTTGCATCAAACACTCTTCCCATAAACACTTCATATATTTTAGCACCTTGATGTTTACAGCACAGTAAGAACTATGCCACGAAGTGGGTTCCTTCTGTCAGCAAGACTACCTGTTTTGCGTCCACGAGTCCAGAATTCAGTACCTGACCTGCTAGCCAGGAGAAAATAAACATTATTGGCTCCATAGTGCCACATGTACTTGGAGATCCTAACCAACCTAATAACATATTACTCATAACTGCTACTGCCTACAGTCAGCAATAGAAATAGCTGCACTAGTACTCCTAAAACATTCATATATATGAGGGTTGGAACTTAAATAGTGGCAAGTAATCACCAGCGTTGTGTATAACCCGTTGCCAGCGATGTGGAAGGCGTAGTATACCGTTAGCAGAGCCTGTTCTGTTGATGGTGCGTCTACTGCCTGTCGAATCTCTGGAACAGTTCTGAAGCGAGTGCCAGTAAGTGGTTCCTTCTTCTTCGGAATCAAATCAAAGTCACAAGGACGTAAGTCCGGGGAGTAAGGTGGATGGTACACTACTTCCCAGTCCCATCGACCGAACAGAGCAGCCACAGCTTGCGGTGTATGCACCCACGCACTGTCGTGCAAAATGATGGGTGGGTTGCACAGAAAGTGTCGCCACTTCTTTTGCAAAGCTGGTCGCAGGAGATGCTCCAAAAACGAACAGTAATGCTGTGCATTGACGGTCTGCCGTGGAGGAGCGTAATGCGTTAGGATAACACCATCACAGTCGTACACGAGAATCACCATAACTTTTCCACACTGGGGCTCTGACGCACTTTCGACTTTCGCGGCGACCCATAATACTTTGCGAAAGAAGCGGCGACACTTTCTGTGCAACTCACCCGTCATTTTGCACGACAGTGCGTGATCGCATGCAGCGCAAGCTGTGGCTGTCCTGTTCGGTCGATGGGACTGGGAAGTACTGTACCATCCACCTTACTCCCCGGACTTAAATCCTTGTGACTTTTATTTGATTCCGAAGCTGAAGGAACCACTTCGTGGCATTCACTTCAGAACTGTTCCAGAGATTCGACAGGCAGAAGACCGCTCCATTCGCATCATCAACAGAACAGGCTTTGCTAACGTTATACTACACCTTCCACATCGCTGGCAACGAGTTCTACACAACGCTGGTGACCGCTTTGAAGGACAGTATCAGGTGCAAACATGTAACTCTTTTGTATCGGTTGTAAATAAATAGTTACCACTATTTAATTTCGAACCCTCGTGTATGGTACGGTTTTTCTCAGTTGCTTGTTGTTTGAGACCACCATGTTTTCCTTACTACACATTCGTCGCCATACGATACAGTAACTCACAAATTCCTTTCTTCTTTTACCAAGGGAGTAGTCTACAAATATTGTTTATAAACAATTTTTTGTGTTTGCTTGAAATTGATAGAGTATTTGTGAAACACTTTGCTTTTCAATTTTCATACGGTATTTACACTTTTAATAGATGCAAACAAAATTACTCTAATTTGACACTAAAGATGTACCTGATTGAGGCGCTACAGTCTGGAACCGCGCGACCGCTACGGTCGCAAGTTCGAATCCTGCCTCGGGCATGGATGTGTGTAATGTCCTTAGATTAATTAGGTTTAAGTAATTCTAAGTCATAGGGGACTGATGACCTCAGAAGTTAAGTCCCATAGTGCTCAGAGCCATTTGATGTACCTGATTCCCTTTTCTTGAACAATTGAAAATTTAAAAACCGAAATAAATAACTTGGCGGTTGCCGGTTTCAGCTTCAGAAACAAAGTAATTACTGAATTTATTTCCGACAGCGTTCGCCGACACGTCATCTCCACTGTTTGTTGAGTGGGGGAGTTCTCGCCGTTTCGAGTTAACACGCAGCTACAGCCAGTCAGCTGCACGTAGGAGCAAATAAATATGGAGGAAATTCGCTATGTTAGTTACTAAATCCTTGCAATGCTTACGCGACAGCTATAAATTCGTGTCAATTTTTACAGTCTCCAGCTTGCACTTCTCATTGTAACTAGTTTGCTGCAATGGTAAAGTGCCTGTACTACCACTTGGATTATTTGCTGGGATTGTTCCACGCATTCGTACATAACAATATGTAAAGGTGATAATTATGGCCTTTTAATTCAGCCAGGATGGGCTGGACCAGTGGGGATTTTTACACACTTCACCCACTGGTAGAACAAATTTATTTTACGCAGTTACAGTCACATAGCAGACAATTAAGCTTATACTTATTTTTAAATTAACAAAAACCCAAGCAACGAGATTCTCGTTTAAAATTCAATGCCAGTTTACATAATTTACAGAAAATTCAAAGTTAACTTTAACCCAAGATGACTCTTTAACGCAAGACACTCCCTATATAAGACACAGAATGTAATAAGGGTAAAGCCGTAATAAAAGCAGACGTAAATCTAAACAGTACCAGAACCGATCAAAACGGCCTTAATCACCAAATGGTGAGAATAAAATATGATTTAAATTTGAATGATTAAAAAAACCGAAAACCATACTTAAAACAATGAAAATCAATTTAACGCCCATATCTAGGCAAGATAATTTTAAACGCAGAAATACACATCAGATGAAGATTTAACACATTTTTCAGAAACACAAGATTAATTAAGTTGCAAACAGACTAATATGTTTAAGGTGAAGGCCGCAAGCTAACGGATAAAAATTCAGAATTACACTACTGGCCAATAAAATTGCTACACCACGAAGATGACGTCCTACAGACGAGAAATTTATCCGACAGGAAGAAGATGCTGTGATATGCAAATGATTAGCTTTTCAGAGCATTCACACAAGGTTGGCGCCGGTGGCGACACCTACAACGTGCTGACATGAGGAAAGTTTCCAACCGATTTCTCATACACAAACAGCAGTTGACCTGCGTTGCCTGGTGATGCCTCGTGTAAGGAGCAGAAATGCGTAACATCACGTTTCCGACTTATATAAAGGATTGTAGGCTATCGCGATTGCGGTTTATCGTATCACGACATTGCTGCTCGCATTGGTCGAGATCCAATGACTTTTAGCAGAATATGAAGTCGGTGGGTTCAGGAGGGTAATACGGAACGCCGTGCTGGATCCCAACGGCCTCGTATCACTAGCAGTCGAGATGACAGGCATCTTATCCGCATGGCTGTAACGGATCGTGCAGCCACGTCTCGATCCCTGAGTCAACATATGGGGACGTTTGCAAGACAACAACCATCTGCACGAACAGTTCGACGACTTTTGCAGCAGCATGGACTATCAGTTGGAAGACCATGGCTGCGGTTACCGATGACGTTGCATCACAGTCAGGAGCGCCTGCGATGGTGTACTCAACGACGAACCTGGGTGCACGAATGGCAAACGTCATTTTTTCGGATGAATCTAGGTTCTGTTTACAGCATCATGATGGTAGCATCCGTGTTTAGCGACATCGCGGTGAACGCACATTGAAAGCGTGTTTTCGTCATCGCCATACTGGCGTATCACACGGCGTGTTGGTATGGGGTGCCATGTTACACGTCTCGGTCACCTCTTGTTCGCATTGACGGTACTTTGAACAGTGGACGTTACATTTCAGATGTGTTACGACCCGTTGTTCTACCCTCCATCCGATCCCTACGAAACCCTACATTTCAGCAGGATAATGCACGACCGCATGTTGCAGGTACTGTGCGTGCCTTTCTGGACTCAGAAAATGTTCGACTGCTTCCCTGGCCAAGCACATTCTTGAGATTTCTCACCAATTCACTACTTTTGAACTGTGGTATCGTGTTGAAGGTGCATGTACACGCCATCCAAGCTTTGTTTGACTCAGTGCCCAGGCGTATCAAGGCCGTTATTCCGGCCAGATGTGGTTGTTCTGGGCACTGATTCCTCAGGATCTACGTACCCAAATTGCGTGAAAATGTTATCACATATCAGTTCTAGTTTAATACCGGGTGATCAAAAAGTCAGTTAAAATTTGAAAACTTAATAAACCACGGAATAATGTAGATAGAGAGGTAAAAATTGACACATATGCTTGGAATGACATGCGGTTTTACTAGAACCAAAAAAAGAAGTCCACAAAATATCCGACAGATGGCGCTGGACAGCAAAACATCAGTGACTGCGCATGACAATCGTGTATAAAAGGAGCTGTAATGAGAGAGAGAATCAGATGCGCCAGCAGTCGCAGCATGTTGACGTTACCTGAAAAGGCGCTTTTAGTGAAGCTGTATTATCAGACGCGTGAAAGATCTCTTGCGCACGTCGTTTGGTGATGATCGTGTGCTAAGCCGCCACTTTCGCCATGCTTGGCCTCCCAGGTCCCCAGACTTCAGTCCGTGAGATTATTGGCTTTGGGGTTACCTGAAGTCGCAAGTGTATCGTGATCGACCGACATCTGTAGGGATGCTGAAAGACAACATCCGACGCCAATGCCTCACCATAACTCCGGACATGCTTTACAGTGCTGTTCACAACATTATTCCTCGACTACAGCTACTGTTGAGGGATGATGGTGGACATATTGAGCATTTCCTGTAAAGAACATCATCTTTCTTTGTCTTACTTTGTTGTGCTAATTATTGCTATTCTGATCAGATGAAGCACCATCTGACATTTTTTGCACTTTTGTATTTTTTTGGCTCTAATAAAACCCTATGCCACTCCATGGATGTGTGTCAATTTGTACCTCTCTATCTACATTATTCCGTGATTTATTCAGTTTTCAAATTTATACTGACTTTTTGATCACCCGGTATATTTGTTCAATGAATACCCGTTTATCATCTGCATTTCTTCTTGGTGTAGCAATTGTAATGGCCAGTAGTGTAGTAGTGTTGCGGCGTTGGAGGAAACAGCGCGAGAGACAGCGGCGACAGCTGCCGAGTGTACGCACTCCAAATGACGTAATCAGTCGGTTAAGCAAGCTGACCGGGCGTGAGTAATGGTACCCGATCCTGCGTAACACATGCCAGCAGTGGAGTACAAGATATGAATAACGACAGTTTCCTGCAGCACAAATAATTTTGATTAGACTGAATTGCAACACACCGCCGTGCGTCAAATACCAGGCGGTTATAATTAAACTTTCCTTATTTAACACGTTAGAACACGGAAACTAATTACCATACGAGTATCATATTTGGTAGCATTAATGTCAAGGACATGGGAAAGAGAAATTATGCATTATCAATTCAATTGAAGCACTTTTAATGTGCTACTACGGTACGTCATATCATTAAATGCAGGTACCATTATTGCTATAAAAGGGGCTCAATACGGCGGCCATCAGTACCCAAAAGAGTCTGAAATTGCAGAATTGTATTCTACACAGCAAAACGAAGCATGTCCGTTGGTATGCTTGCTACCTCTCCTAATATGCTGCGCTTCAAATCAGCTAATGTGTGAATGTTCCCCAGGTAAACCCTATCCTTCACGTGGACCCACAACCAAAAATCACAGGTGAGATCGGGTGATCGTGCAGGCTGAGCATTTCCAAAGGTGCAAAGGTGTTTCTGAGAAGCAGGTGAACTTCACGAGCGCTGTGTGATGGAGCCCCGTCTTGCATGAAAACTGTTGAGTTCAATGCATCTCTCTGTGTAGTGCGTGTATGACATGCTGGCGAAGCATATCGCACTACCACTGGTCAGTCACAGTGCACGTCTTTGGTCCTTGAGTGCCAACCTGTTCAAAAGCGAATGGGCCAATGATAAACGTAGCCGTGAAGCCACACCGTATGGTGACACGTTCACCATACAGAGGAGCTTCATGCGCAGTGACGATGTGAAGATCCCCACACTCGGTATTTCTGTGTGTTCACCTCACCAGTCAGAGAAAAATGACCTTCGTCTGTCCATAGGATGGTCCAGGATCAGTCCTCGTCAACTTAAATCCTTGCGACAAAGTGCAGAGCGAAGTCAACACATCGTTGTGGTCCTGTGGTGCAAGCTGCTGCACGATACGGATCTTGTACAGATATCATTTGAGAATAGTTCGAAGCACCTTCCGTACAGTGGACTGATGTGTCGACAGAAGTGCCGACACAGTGTGATTTGAGGGGACCGCAATGCACGCTATAAACACACGAAGGATGGCGTGAGGTCTGAAACAGGATACGTAATGAATGCTATAAAGAAAAGTACGTAGCTTTTGGAATACTTAACTTTAATCCATCCTTGTTGTATACATCGTTCTTGATGAGACATGCTTTATACGAGAAGTATCAATTGCTATGTAAGGCTAATGGCGCCTTGCTAGGTCGTAGCCATGGACTTAGCTGAAGGCTATTCTAACTATCTGCTCGGCAAAGGAGTGAGGCTTCGTCAGTGTAGTCGCTAGCAATGTCGTCCGTACAACTGGGGCGAGTGCTAGTCCGTCTCTCGAGACCTGCCTTGTGGTGGCGCTCGGTCTGCGATCACACAGTGGCGACACGCGGGTCCGACATGTACTAATGGACCGCGGCCGATTTAAAGCTACCACCTAGCAAGTGTGGTGTCTGGCGGTGACACCACATGGACCACGGGATGTTGAACTGTCGTGACACAGCACGCTCACTGCCTGACGATCGGGAATTGCGCGCAGCATTGTCTGAGATAGCAACGGCGATTTCATCAACCATCTGTGGTGCAACCGATCGGTGGCCTCTTCTAGGAGCGTACCCAGTTCTCTATTTTATTCAGACTTCTTCATCATGCTGCGGACACCAGATGGTGAAAGAGGACCCTTCCTTCCGTAATACTTTCAGCCGGCGATACTCTCTTAGTGCAGCTGCAGCATTACTGTTGTTTTGATAACAGAGCTTCACCAATAATGTGCTCCTCCTTTTGTCCAAGCTCATGTTGACATGTCAACAAGTGCACTGTGACTTGTCAGGCTATGAATCATGATGACTGATCATGACACATGGTGGCCATTGCTGGAACTGGACGGTGGCGCTGTGATGCATGCAAAACAGGCATCAACATTAATACTATCAAGTTTGGTACTCGTGCGGTAATTAGTTGGATCTCAAGAACACACCGAAATCACAGGAGTAATCCGCTGTAGTTGCCACATATTTCTTTATTACAACCATAAAGCTTTTATCAAATCCCAATCAGCCGGCCGGTGTGGCCGTGCGGTTCTAGGCGCTTCAGTTTGGAACCGCGTGACCGCTACGGTAGCAGGTTCGAATCCTGCCTCGGGCATGGATGTGTGTGATGTCCTTAGTTTAGTTAGGTTTAAGTAGCTCTAAGTTCTAGGGGACTGATGACCACAGATGTTAAGTCCCAGAGTGCTCAGAGCCATTTGAATCATTTTTTCAAATCCCAATCATAACAATAATACAAATGCGATTGCCTTATAAAGCCACGTAACTTTAACAAATGACAAAAACAAATTTCTTTAATTAGAACAATGCCCATAAAACCTGAAAAACTGAATGTAACTATGTGAACTAAGTCAGATAAATTTCAATGATATACGTCACAACTAAAGGCAAGCACAATTAACCTTCGTGGGTTTCTTGGCCAGTCACGGCCCTTAAAATTTAATGAGCCAATTGCTTAAAACCACCAATAAAACAATGGCCTAGAAGTTAAAAAGACACAGAGTTATCTCGGCCCACATTTAAACGCCAGACTACAATAATGAACTACAGAGTAGAATGGGAGAAATATCCCGGCGTAGCTTGGAGCGTCAGACACCGACTTACGCAGTACTTGTTGCACTTCTAGCTACGTATTTAGCCATACTTCGTGTCTGTTTGTTGGGCGTAGCTACACTTCCTTAACTGCCGTCTAGGTATCAAGTCACTACACCGTATTGACTGATAAACAACTAGAACAGTCGCAAATGGTTTTATGACACTGGAATATTCAGTTAAGATGCACACAACCCAACGAAGCAACTCGACGACTCCAGTTCAATCGGCCTGTGTGGCTTGTAACAGACTAGAAGGAACTTGTCCTTCCAACCTCTAGGAAAACCCCATCACCATGGGCAATGGATCTGCTTTGTACGATTAAGCACGTCGTAGCTCCTTGGTGATGCCGACTCGGCCTCTCGGCGTGTTACATACATACACAGTATGACATCACACCACCCACTCCGCGGATACCCGCTTCCTCCTCTGGCAGAACGCACGCGCTGCCGTTAAATCCCGCCGCCAAAGATGTGCAGAAGACAAATAAGCATCGAAGTCGAGTCAAAGATCAAAATGACAATCGATACAAACCGCCGCCAGAAATGCCCCAGCTCATTACCTACCTTGTTAAAGAAGAAAAAAAAACCCTCCGTCTTCAGGCCACGAGTGGCCTACCGGAACCATCCGCCCGCCGTGTCACCCTCGGTGGTGGATGCGGATGTGAGGGGCTTGGGGTCAGCACACCGCTCTCCCGGCCGTAAGATGGTATTCTTGACCGAAGCCGCTACCATTTGGTCGAGTAGTTCCTCAATTGGCATCACGAGGTTGAGTGCACCCCGAAAAATGGCAACAGCGCGTGGCGGCCAGGATGGTCACCCATGCAAGTGCCGACCACGCCCGACAGCGCTTAACTTCAGTGATCTCACGGGAACCGGTGTATCCACTTCAGCAAGGCCGTTACCCACCTTGTTAAAGAGGAAAGTTTAATTATAATCATGTGGTAGATAACTCTTAGGGCAGAATTAATGAATCTCAACTCATACCAAAAACAACTTAATTACTGTTTAATAAATTAACCAAAGGATTTAAGAAACCAGCTACAAATATTTAAAAAATAATTTCAGTAATAAATAGTAATATGAGAAAAATTTTGCTTTCTAGCAAACCATTAAAAGAGCCACAAGAACACTCGCATGACATTCATAGCTCGCATGACATTAGCCCCTAGCGGTTTGGAGGAACTAATAACTAATATGCGTCCTGGAACAGACTAAAATTTGTCTTAGCCTCTTAAGTAGAACAGACGCATTATACAGGGTGTAAATTTTAAGTTGACAAACCAGAATAACTCGAAAAATAAGCTTCACACGAAAAAATGTGTAGAATCCGAAGTTGATTATTTTCGAGGGGGACATATGTTGGCGCTAAAACTAGCCCACCACCCCAGTCACCTGGGGGTGTGGTGGGAGGCAAACTTAAAATTTCAAATGGGACCCTCTATTTTTTATTGCAGATTCAGATTCTACATAAAAAAACTAAGTACATTCTGTCTTAAACATTTATTTGGTTCTTGATAGTTGGCGCTGTAATTCAAAAAAATCCATGTTCTCATTTACGGATAAATAAATAATACTTACTTACCTCGTAAATTTTGATTCGCTAAAACTAAAACTCTCCCTCTCTCCCCATAGGGTGGGGTTTGAGAGAGAAAAATTACAGTTTCACAAATGTTGACTCCAATATTATTTTCTTCTGTAGATTCGCATAAGCTTTGTTTGTTTCACCATTTGGGTCAACATTTGTAAAACTCTAACTCCTCTCTCTCAAACCCCATCCTATGGGGAGAGAGGGAGAGTTTTAGTTTTAGAGAATCAAAATTTACGAAGTAAATATGTATTTTTTATTTATCCGTAACCATTTCCCACGCGAAAATGAGAACATGGATTTCGCTGAATTACAGCACCAACTACCAAGAATCAAAACAAATGTTTAAGACAGAATGTAGAATCTGACTGTGCAACAAAAATAATGGGGGTTCCCATTTGAAATTTTAAAGTTGCCTCTCGCACCACACCGGGGCTGGAGTGTCGGGCTCATTTTAGCACCAGCAGATGTCCCCCTCGAAAATAATCAAATTTGGATTTTACACTTTTTTTGTCTGAAGCTTATTTTATTTTTCGAGTTATTCAGGATTGTCAACTTAAAATTTACACCCTGTATAGTTTCTTAGACTTCATAGACCTTTACCCCTAACTTCAAAGAAAGACACACATTCTGACATGAACAATTAATCATCCTTGGTAACTGGCAATATTAAACATTTCACTGCGCTTCCAATTGAAAATTACATGACCAACCATTTACTTTAAAAATCAGAAGGAATAAGGAGAGGCGGACAAAAACAGGTAACACGTATACTAATGCACACCGCCAACCTTCATAATAAGCTTACTCATAGAACGCGGTGCTTTATACTGGCTAAAGGTTCATAAGCATCACGGATACGTAAGGTTAACACATAAGATAAATTGTAATGATATATCAGCCAATGAATCAGTCTAAAATGTCTACCAGATCTTGTAATGACATTGACCTTCAAATACCATGGAGACACCGGCGTCCATACCCAACAGACAGGAGAAAGACAGAACAAACTGTCAGTGAACACTGCCCTGACAGCTCGGTGCCCTTCTGATAGATCACAGCACAGGCCACGACGGTACTCGATAACTTACACGGAGCAACATGACCGCAACTTTGGTCGCCCGCCAACAACTAACGTCACGGCGAAGAGGCCCCACGGAAAGCTCGTTCAGCCTCGTTCCTCAGCTCATACTCCCCCAGACTGCCCGGAGCCGCCACACCAGAGAGGGCTGCGCTCCAACGGCAAAGTTTTAGTCAAAGGTCATAAGAATGGTGATATAGATACATTGCTAGAAAGCCACCTCGGCTCACTGTATTCATCACTAGCGAAGGCATATGGTTTGAAAGTGGATGCAATTTACCATAAATAAACAAAACAGACTTCCAACCATTTCTTTCGTATCATTTTTTCTACTCCTGGCTACCATTAGGAAAAAGTAAATTATAATGTGAAGCAGATGTTTCATGCCCTACGAATACTAGTAGCAGCCTGGAAAATCTTTATCGTGACAGCATCTTGAAATGCGGTTCATCCAGATATTAATCCAATGAATTAGGAAGCGCTCCACTTCTCTGGAAAAAAAGGGAAAAAAACTGAATCGAAATGAGAAAGCCTCTGTAGTAAACATCCGACATTGGTACAACGGCTTGATGCGAAAACAATTCACCATCTAGGAGCATTGATTCCTGTCCGGAGAATATATACAATTTACTTCCTCTTCGTCAGCCTGCCTCACAACTCGGAGTAAGTTCTTCTGAACTAGGCACCTCGGTTTATGCTTTCTGTACTTTTCCTCAAGGATTATAACAAAAGCTGGAAAAATTAATTCCCAGTGATAAAATTTGTTTCTTACCTGTTTCTGCGTATGTTGTGTAAATCGTGTGCTGGCAATGGAAGTGTTTCTCTCTGCTCCGTAATTTTCCTGTCCAACCCTGCTGCTTCCCTCTTCGTAACTAGTTCACTCACATACACCGCTCAGCGAGAAATGAAGTTACTAAAGCTTTGTTCAACAAATCCGTTCAGAAACTAACAATAGAAATGTAAAACATTGCAGTAATAGTAAAAATAGAATTATTACTTAATTCAACTACAGTAAATTGTTATTGTGACTAAATATGAAAGTTTAGGGTACTACTCGCCATGTTGACTGTCTGCTTGTTTGAAGTACAATGTTAGTGTCAGTGCCTGTTCAGTAGGTTGCGGTTTTGTGAAACAGTTCAGTCTTATTGCCATCGAAAAGGCACCAGAGATCACATGTATTTGTTTGTCTTTATTCTTTGTTGTTCGCAATTTTAATAGAGTAGCTTAGTACCGCCTGCAGCGTCACCGTGAATTTCTTATGGTGCTGGTCTCCACACAGTCTTGGTCGGAACTTCTTGGAAAGATCATCCCCCCAACACCATGAGCAGCAGTGATACAAAAAGTTATCTGAAGTTTTCAACTTTCCCCTTCGCTTACCAGTTTTCTCATTATATCCTTTTTTTTTTTTACATATTTTGATTACATACCTATTCTGACAAACCTGATAGTGTTTCATTGATTTTGTAGCATAAAATTTTGTTGGTAATTGGTACGAATGATGCGCTATGTATTGTGAATATTGACAAGCTGCTATATAGAAAAAGCCAAAACGTTACAAATGCTGGAAATCGTCTAATTTGACGCAAAAATCATCAGTGGTTAAGTTGGTAGGGAGTGGCTGCATTGCACCCAGTGTAGAAACATATGGCTAATGGCGTTTCCATTGAGTATATTAACAAACATAGGTTAGTGACAGTGAATTTATTTAATATGGAAAAGTTGTTTGTATGTAGAGAGCCACGAATAGTTAATGTAATATCAGTTTAAATGGTCAGGACCATACCTCAGTTTGCTTTGAAAAGTGTGAAGTCACCTAAATCTCCTTCAAAATTTTGTCATTGCACAGGCACGCCTTTGGTTGCAGCTAAACCAATCACAGTGCTATTATAATTCTGAGCAAATACTTAAACAAATATTTCATTTTTGTGTGCATTTCTGATAGGCCCTACTCTGAAATGGTAATTAAATGCTCACATGTACCCACCCAACCATTTTAACCATATGGTGCTTTGACAATCCTGTTACACACTTCTAGAGGCTGTAGAGGGGACGTAGTATATCAACTATTACATAGGGACCTACGCCGGGCCGGCCGGAGTGGGCGTGCGGTTCTAGGCGCTACAGTCTGGAGCCGAGCGACCACTACGGACGCAGGTTCGAATTCTGCCTCGGGCATGGATGTGTGTGATGTCCTTAGATTAGTTAGGTTTAATTAGTTCTAATTTCTAGGCGACTGATGACCTCAGAAGTTAAGTCGCATAGTGCTCAGAGCCATTTGAACCATTCGAACCTATGCCGGAAACGCCATCCAACGAAGCTACAAGTTACAGGCGCCGGCGGGTGATCCGTTATGTGTTACAAACTTGTTAGGGTAATAGAGAAAGATAAATGTATCAGTTGGAGGCGTGGGATCCCTGTACCAGAAAAGAATGAGTCGAAAGCTATGAGTGAAAACCGTTCTAATACCTCTGACAGGGGAATACATGTAGCTATACTGTTGATGCATAGATTGCACGGTAGGCAACTTTCAGAGATAGTAGGATGGATCAGAACAAGGAAAAAATGTCCAGTAAAATGCTTACCTGAGAAGCTATGAGCACTCGTACATTTCGCTACTGTGAAATACATCTCCTCTATTGAAAAAATGCTCATAGCTCTTAAGGTATGCATTTTAGAGCCCTTTTTTGGACATATTTTCTTGTTTTGATCCGTACTATTGCGTCTGAAAGTTGCCTAATGTACGATCTTAGCAACAACAGTACCAGCAACGTATTCCACTGGCAGAGGTATCACAAGGGTTTCGCTTGTAACTTTCGACTCGCTCGTTTCCGCACCAGAGTCCTTCACCTCAAATTGACACCTTTAACCTTCTCCGTCATCCTTGAAAGTATGTAACATCCTCACGGAATCATTCTGTATGTACATAATTTTAAAGGGGACGTGGGTTCGTAAGTAAAACGTGATCTACTAAATCCCCTCTACAACCTCTACTAGAAATGTGTAACATTAATTGCAAAACACTCTGTATCTGTAACAGTAATGCATGCGTATTTCTACCTATGCCATCTCACCTCTAAAGTGAGCCAAGTTAATGTGTCAATGTCATTTTAGCAATGAGTATAGCATCTGGCCCACAACTCTCGAATCTTGTGATCTGAAGCTTGTATGAAAAAGAGAAAAATTATTCCTTTTGAAAGTTAAGTTAACAAAGTAGAGTGGCATACTTCTGTTTTCCAAACACCAGGATTCATATGCAGAATAAATTTCAGCTGAAAATCCCTTAGGGGAATTAAATTGCAGTAGGATGTGTTAAATTTTCACTAGATTGGATGTACCGTCCCTTTAATCGTAAAAGGTTATCGGGAACTTAATAGTTGTTTTCTTCAACGAGAAGCCTGCCAGACTGAAAACAAAACGCTATGCCCATGAAAGGGCTTTTCTCTTGGAGCAAGGTTATTAAACGGTTTGAGTACCAGTCACTTACGTAAATCGACTTACTCCAATGCCGGTCTGTTGCCTCCTTCTCCTTCACCAAGTTCCGGGAATTTTCCATGTAATTTGAGTCTCTGGTGCAAATTCAAAAAACAAAGCGACACCGTTTTAATTACTTTGAACGAAAAATAAAAATGGAGTTTACTAATTGCTTTTTAAATAACTGCGAATGATATGTTCACGTGCTAAACTTTCATCATCAGAGGGCGTAAAAAAGACTTACTTTTCATGTGCAAAGAAAGTTTATTTTAGCGTTTCTTTTACAATTTACGAGTAAAAAGTGTGAGATGAAATCTCTACATACAGTCGAAAGCAAGACTATCTTACGAGAAAGATTTAATATTTCAAATAGTTCTTCTTGGTGTGGTAGAGCTGGAAATACGGTGGCACTCAAAACCTCACTTTGCGTAGACCATACTGAAACGACCTACCTTTCCTTTTGGCTGCTCCTTCTTTCCTGCCTCCTTCTGAGCACATTCTTCTCGCAATGGAAATCTGCCTGACCACTCCGCCTCTTCAAATTGTGTCTTCCCATTAGCACGAGTTTAAAATTTGCACTCACCTGGATTAGCCCGTTTTCATCTTCTGCCGGTTGCTGCTTGCAAATGCCAGTTTCTGAGGGCCCAGAAGCAGTTGGCGTCACATGTTCACTCTCACACTTGATTATTTAATAATATATAAATTGTAACTGAAAATGAGCGCCTGTGTAACATAACAGTAAAGGAATATCGAAAAACAACACTGTATTACGCTGTTTCATCAGATATTTCCTTCTTGTTGTTATGTTGCTATGGTGGTGGTGGTGGTGGTGGTGGTGGTGGCGATGATATTCTGCAGTCCGAAGACTGGTTTGATGTAGCTCTCCATGCTATTCTATCCCGTGCAAGCCTCTACATTTCCCAATAACTGTTGCAAGTGTTCCCTTCGAAGATCTGACAACAAGTCGAGTCTTCTAAGGAAGCACTTGAAGTACGAATTCACGACGACCATAAAATGATGGCCCCAGTATGCCAATATCGATACGTTTGAGTGTCTATACATGAGGGGCATATGGAGCCTGAAGCTGGAATATTGAACTGCCGAAAATGGTAGTGAAAATAAAATAAAACAATTTCTCAAATTGCACGGCTGTTTAGAGATTTTTCGTGTTAAAATATATGGCCAGCCGCTGTTCCGCGTCCTCAGTGGATCAACAAAGGAGTTCAGTGATATAATAGTTCTCATCAGAATCGACGACAATAGTTTAGGTAAACATGCCTGTTGTGGCGTAACAAGCTAGTTACGCCACACTGAGAAGGGAGCCGAAAGGCACGCGTACACACACGCCGACTGGCGTCAAGTCTGGAACAGGATACGTTATGACTGCTATAAAGAAAATACGTAGCTTTGGAATATATTTAACTTTTAATCTTTGTTGGGTTACAACGTTCTTCTTGAGACATTTATACGATAACTCTCAAACTAGGTAAGGCTAATGGCGCCTTGCTAGGTCGTAGCCATGGACTTAGCAGAAGGCTATTCTAACTGTCTCTCGGCAAATGAGAGGAAGGCTTCGTCCGTATTGTCGCTAGCAATGTCGTCCGTACAACTGGGGCGAGTGCTCTATCGTATATCGAGACCTGCCTTGTGGTGGCGCTAGGTCTGCGATCACACAGTGGCGACACGCGGGTCCGACATGTACTAAATGGACCGCGGCCGATTTAAGCTACCACCTAGCAAGTGTGGTGTCTGGCGGTGACACCACAATGCCAACTTCACAATCAGAAGATGAAGGGATAAAGAAAGAATATGAAGATACTGGACGGGTGACTCAGTAACTAAAAGGAGATGAAAGTCATCGGAGATTGCACTGCGGTTATAGGGAAAGAAGGACAAGAAAAGGTTACAGAAGAATACGGAGTTGACGTTAGGAACGAGAGATAAGGAAGAATGAGTTCTGCAATAAATGTCAATTAGTAATACCTAATACTCTGTTCGAGAATCAGAAGAGCAAGAGGTATACTTGAAAAACGCCGACTTCAATTAGATTACACCATGGTCAAGGTCCGCCCGCGGTAGCTGAGTGTTCAGCGCGACAGAATGTCAATCCTAAGGGCCCGGGTTCGATTACCGGCTGAGTCGGAGATTTTCTCCGCTCAGGGGCTGGGTGTTGTGTTGCCCTAGTCATCATCGTTCCATCCCCATCGACGCGCTAGTCGCCGAAGTGGCGTCAAATCGAAAGACTTGCATCCGGCGAACGGTCTACCCGGCGGGAGGCCCCTGTCACACGATATTTTTTTTTACCATGGTCAAGCAGAGATTACGAAATCAGATACTGGATTGTAAGGCGTACCCAGGAGCAGATACAAGCTCAGATCATAATTTAGATGTGATGAAGAATAGGCTGAAATTTAGGAGACTAGTCAAGAAGAATCAGTGCGCAAAGAAGTGGGATACAGAAGTACTAAGGGATGAAGAGGTACGCCTGAAGTTCTCTGAGGATATAGACAGCTCAGTAGGCAGATCATTTGAACAGGGAAGGACTTTTCTAAGAAGGACAATCACAGAAGCCGGAAAGGAAAACATCGGTACAAAGAGGGTAACTGCGAAAAAAACATAGGTAACAGAAGAAATACTTCAGTTGATCGATGACAGAGGGAAATACAAAAATGTTCAGGGAAATTCAGCAATATAAATATGCAAGTCACTTAGGAACGAAATAAACAGGTAGTGTATGGAACCAAAGGCAAAATGGCTACACGAAAAATGTGAAGAAATCGAAAAAGAGCGTAATGGGAATTCCACTGTTAAATGAAGAGGAGAGAGCGGATAGGAGGAAAGAGTACACTGAAGGCCTGTCGAGGAAGAGGACTTGTCTGATGACGTGACAGAAGGAGAAACCTGACTTTAGGAAAGGTAAATGCACCCGAAGGCAGCTCAGACGTTGCGGTTGATATTGGAAGCAAGACTGAAGGCAAATCAAGACACGTTCATAAGATTTAACGACTTGGAAAAAGCGTTCGACAATGTCAAATGGAGCAACATGTTTGAAATTCTGAGAGAAATAGGGACAAGCTATAGGGAAAGACGGGTAATATACAATATGTACAAGAACCAACAGTAAACAGTAAGACTAGAAGACCAAGAACAAACTGTTGGGGTAAAAAGGGTGCAAGGCAGGAGCGTAGTCTTTCACCCCTACTGTTCAGTCTATACATCGAAGTAGCAGTGACATATATAAAAAAATGGATCAAGGGTGGGATTAAAATTTAGGGTGAAAGGATATCAATCATAAGATCCGCTGATAACGTTGCTGCCCTCAATTAAAGTGACGAAGGATATATTGAAAGAAATGAACAGTCTAATGCAGAACGCAGAATATTGATTGAGAATAAATCGAAGAAAGACGAAAATAATGGGAAACAGCAGAAGTGAGAACGGTGAGAACGTTAACATCAGAATTTTGGATTACGAAGTAGACAAAGTTAAGCAATTCTGCTACTTGGGCAACAAAATAACCCGTGATGGACAGAGCAAGAAGAACGTAAAAGACATATTAGCACTGACAAAAAGGCCATTTCTGGCCAAAAGAACGAGGAATAAAAAGCAGATTAGCACTGACAAAAAGGGCGTTCCTGGCCAAGAGAATTGGACAAGCATCAAACGTAAATCTTAATTTGACGAAGAAATTTCTGATAACGTACGTTTGGAGCACAGCATTGTGTGGCAGTGAGACATGGACTGCGGGAAAATCGAAGCAGAAAAGAATCGAAACTTTTGATGTGTGGTGCTACAAAAGAATGTTGAAAATTAGATGGATTGATAAGCTGAGGAATGAGGAGGCTGTCCGCAGAACAGGGCGAGAAAAGGAACGTATGGAAAACACTGACAAGAAGCAGGGACAGGACGAGAGGACATCTGTTAAAGCATCCGGGAATACCTTTCAGGCCGGCCGGTGTGCCCGAGCGGTTCTAGGCGCTTCAGTCTGGAACCGCGCGACTGCTAAGGTCGCAGGTTCGAATCCTGCCTCGGGTATGGATGTGTGTCATATCCTTAGGTTAGTTAGGTTTAAGTAGTTCTAAGTTCTAGGGGACTGATGACCTCAGATGTTAAGTCCCATTGTGCTCAGAGCCATTTCATACAATTTTTTGAATACCTTTCACGGCACTAGAGGGAGCTGTAGAGGGTAGAATCTGTAGAGGAAGGCAGAGATTGGAATACATCTAGCAAATAATAAAGGACGTAGGGTGCAATTGCTCTCTGACATGAAAAAGGTTGGCACAGGAGAGGAATTCATGGCGGTACGCATCAAACTAGTCAGAAGAGTGACGACTCGAAAAATAGAAAAAAAACTACTTTCAAGACGCTGTCCAGTCCATTTATCTGTTCTTCCAAGTCCTGTCTCTGACAGAATTACAATGTCATTCGCAAACCTCAGACTTTTTTTTCTTCTCCCTGAACTTTATTCCTAATCCAAATTTTTCTCTCGTTTTCTTTAATGCTTGCTCAGCCTGCACACTGAATAACATCGGAGATAAGCTACAACCCTGCCTCACTCATTTCTCAACCATTTTGTCCCTTACACGACCCGCTACTCTGGTTTATTACAAGTTGTGAATAGCCTCTCACTCAGAAATCGTTCAAATGGCTCTGAGCACTATGGGACTTAACTTCTGGAGTCATCAGTCCCCTAGAACTTAGAACTACTTAAACCTAACTAACCTAAGGACATCACACACATCCATGCCTGAGGCAGGACTCGAACCTGCTACCGCAGTGGTCGCGCGGTTCCAGACTGTAGCGCCTAGAACCGCTCGGCCACCCCGGCCGGCGCCTCTCGCTCCCTGTATTTTATCCCTGCTACCATCGTAATTTTAAAGGGAATATTCAAAACAACTTTGTTAAAAGCGTTCTCTAAGTTTATAAAATACTATAAACATTTGTTCCTTTACCTATATTCTAAGATAAGTCTAGGGTCAGTATTGCATCACATGTGCTTCAGAATCCAAGCTGATCTTCCCCGTGGTCGGCTTCTGCTAGTTTCTCCATTGTTCTGCAAGGATTTCGTGTAGGTATTTTGAACCATGACTTACTAAACTGATACCTCGATGATATTCCGACCTGTCAGAAACTGCTTTCTTTGTAATTGGAATTATTACATTCTTCTTTAAAGTTAACAAAACATGTATGCAAATAAAAAAAATCACAGAAACTTTTTCACGTGAATCAGATAAATCATAAGTCTAATCTTCTTCCGTGTCAACAGAATCAAAAAGTTTGCTAAGGTAACTTCGGGGTCAGTGAGTGGATTATTCTTGGAAGTATTACTTCGAGTACACAGTTTCCTAGTAGTTGTGTTTTACGCTCAACAGATTGGTTGTGTCGATTATCAGAATGCATTGGCTTGAATAAAATTGGCTAAAATGTTCACTAGAAGTGACTTCTGTTATCTCTTGGACGACTAATATTACTCACGAGAGCTAACACTTGGATGGGGAGCGGTGAAAGTAATATTACGTTCCTCGCCACGGGACTGTGTCACTAACACACTGAAGCGCCGAAGAACCTGGTATAGACAAGCATATTCAGATACAGATATATGTAAGCAGGTAAAGTACGGCACTACGGTTGGCAACGCCTGTATAAGACAACAAGTGTCTGGCGCTGATTTTAGGTCGGTTACTGCTGCTACAATAGCAGGTTGTCATGATTTAAGTGAGTTTGAACGTGGTGTTATAGTCGGCGCACGAGGGATCGGACACAGTACCTCTGATGTAGCGATGAAGTGGGGAATTTCGGGTACGACCATTCCCCGAGTGTAACGTGAATATCAGAAATCCGGTAAAATATCAAACCTCCGACATCGCTGCAGCCGGAAAAAGATCCTGCAAGAACGGGACCAAAGACGACTAAAGAGAATCGTTCAGCGTAACAGAAGTGCAACCCACCCGCAAATTGTTGCAGATTTCAATACTGGACCATCAACAAGTGTCAGCGTGCGAACCATTCAACGAAACATCATCAATGTGGGCTTTTTGGGCTGAAGGCCCACTCGTGGAATCTTGATGACTGCACGCCACAAAGCTTTACGCCTCGCCTGGGCCCGTCAACAACTAGGTTGTACTGTCGATGACTGGAAACATATTACCTGGTCGGGCGCGTCTCGTTTCAAATTGAATCGAGCGGATGGACGTATACGGGTGTGGAGACAACCTCATAAATCCATGGACGCATTATGTCAGCAGGGGACTGTTCAAGGTGATGGAGACTCTTTAATGGTGTGGGGCGTGTGAAGTGGGAGTGATAAGGGACCCCTGATACGTCTAGGTACAATTCATACTGGTGACACGTACTTAATCATCCTGTCTGATCACCTCCATCCTTTCATATCCATGATGGATTCCGACGGACTTGGGCAACTCCAGCAGGACAATGCGACACTCCATGCGTCCAGAACTGCTGCAGAATGGTTCCAGGAACATTTAAACACTTGCGCTGGGCAGCAAACTCCCCAGTTATGAACATTATTTAGCATGTCTGGAGTGCCTTGCAACGTGCTGTTCGGAAGAGATGACTTACGGATTTATGGACAGCCCTGCAGGATTCATGGTGTCAGTTCCCTCCAGCACTACTTCAGACATTAGTCGAGTCCGAGGCACTTCAGCGAGCTCTTGGGGAGGGGGGCGGGGGACAGGGGCGTCTAAACGATATTAGACAGGTGTACCAGTTTCTTTGGCTCTCCATTGTATTACTGGAGCCGCGCGGCCCCTCCCGCCGGAGGTTCGAGGCCTCCCACGGGTATGCGTGTATGTGTTGTTATTAGCATAATTTAGCTTAACTAGTATTTAAGTCTAGGGACCGTTGAACTCAGCAGTTTGGTTGCTTAGGAATTCAGACACATCCAATCATTTTGATTTACTGGCATGGCTCAAATGGTTCTGAGCACTATGGGACACAACCTCTGAGGTCATTAGTCCCCTAGAACTTAGAACCAGTTAAACCTAATTAACCTCAGGACATCAGACACATATCCATGCCCGAGGCAGGATTCGAACATGCGACCGTAGCGGTCTCGCGGTTCCAGACTGCAGCGCCTAGAACCGCACAGGCATGGCATTTGATGTCACGTATATGGCAGTTTAAGTGCTAAATCCTTTGCAATCGCCGGAAGAATTTTCTGTGACCAGTCGAGACTAGTCATGACTTTTTGCTGGCCACACTTGAACAGCTTTCGGCCTGTCGTGACCCACTGGAACTGGCAGAATGCCTCACCCGAAAGCATTCGTGTGATCATGAGTAGTGCTGATCGTTACGCGAACGAACCCCTTTTCAATCGTGGGTGTTGGACGCAGGCAACATTGCTTGTAATTCAACAGTGCTATCTGACTCGAGCAGTAAAAGCTGTATTGACCACCGCAGACTGCTCCAGGTTCCTGCACTGCGCTGCAGTGATGTTTGGATACGTGGGGCATCCTGGTGCACCTGGAACCTCCGGATTTTTTGGTTTATTTTGTTGGGTTTTGTGTGACTTCATTCAACCACCCGAAGGAAGTGAAGGAAATGTATTAAGAATGTACACAACAAGTAGGTACGCGGAGTCTATTACACACTTCGAGAATAAGCTCCTTGCATCAAATTAAGAAAATAAGTCAGTTAAACATAGGCTATCAGATTCATTCCTTAACAGCTATGAGCACTTGCTCACCTTCGCTACTGTGAAAGACACCTCATCTATTAAACAGTTGCTCATAGCTCCTCAGATATGCATTTTAGAGCCCACGTTTGTGGGACATTTTTTTCTTGTTTTGGTGCATGCTACTTACTCCCTAAATATCGAAAGCGAAGAGCTTTCAGTGGAAGAGATGTGCTTCACAGTATCGGAGATGAACAAGAGGTCAAAGAGCGTAAGGTTTGCATCTTAGAGCCCATTATTTCCTTGTTTTAGTGTATGGAACATGTTCTGAATGTTCAAATGTGTGTGAAATCTTTTGGGACTTAACTGTTAAGGTCATCAGTCCCTAAGCTTACACACTACTTAACCTAAATTATCTTAAGGACAAACACACACACCCATGCCCGAGGGAGGACTCGAACGTCCGCCGGGACCAGCCGCACAGGCCATGACTGCAGCGCCTGAGACCGCTCGGCTAATCCCGCGCGGCGTACCTGTTCTCAGAGTCTGTAAGGGGAATTTCGTTAGGCCGTGTATAATTCTAGTAGTCTGAAAATTCGTACAGAAATATAGCAAACGCCATTATAAGCAATTTCCAGCATTAAAACCACTGCCTTTTTCTAGATGACAATCTCTTATACAGGGTAGTCCATTGATCGTGACCGGGCAAATGTCTCAAGAAATAAGCGTCAAACGAAAAAACTACAAAGAACGACACTTGTCTAGCTTGAAGGGGGAAACCAGATGGCGCTATGGTTGGCCCGCTAGATGGCGCTGCCATAGGTCAAACGGATATCAACTGTTTTTTTTTTTAAATAGGAACCCCCATTTTTATTACATATTTGTGTAGTTCGTAAAGAAATATGAATGTTTTAGTTGGACCACCTTTTTCACTTTGTGATAGATGGCGCTATAACAGTCACAAACATATGGCTCACAGCTTTAGACGAACAGTTGGTAACAGGTAGGTTTTTTAAATTAAAATGCAGAACGTAGGTACGTTTGAACATTTTATTTCGGTTGTTCCAATGTGATACATGTACCTTTGCGAACTTATCATTTCTGGGAACGCACGCTGTTAGAGCGTGATTACCTGTAAGTACCACTTTAATGCAATAAATGCTCAAAATGATGTCCGTCAGCCTCAATGCATTTGGCAATACGTGTAGCGACATTACTCTCAACAGCGAGTACTTCGCCTTCCGTAATGTTCGCACATGCACTGACAATGCGCTGACGCATGTTGTCAGGCGTTGTCGGTGGATCACGATAGCAAATATCCTTCAACTTTCACCACAGAAAGAAATCCGTGGACGTCAGATCCGGTGAACGTGCGGACCATGGTATGGTGCTTCGACGACCAATCCACCTGTCATGAAATATGTTATTCAATACCGCTTCAACCGCACGCGAGCTGTGTGCTGGACATCCATCATGTTGGAAGTACATCGCCATTCTGTCATGCAGTGAAACACCTTGTAGTAACATCGGTAGAACATTACGTAGGAAATCAGCATACATTGCACCATTTAGATTGCCATCGACAAAGTGGGGGCCAATTATCCTTCCTCCCATAATGCCGCACCATACATTAACCCGCCAAGGTCGCTGATGTTCCACTTGTCGCAGCCATCGCGGATTTTCCGTTGCCCAATAGTGCATATTATGCCGGTTTACGTTACCGCTTTTAGTGAATGGCGCTTCGTCGCTAAATAGAACGCGTGCAAAAAATCTGTCATCGTCCCGTAATTTCTCTTGTGCCCAGTGGCTGAACTGTACACGACTTTCAAAGTCGTCGCCATGCAATTCCTGGTGCACAGAAATATGGTACGGGTGCAATTGATGTTGATGTAGCGTTCTCAACATTGACGATTCACGCGCAATTTGTGTGCTACTAATGAGCGACTAGCCGCGACAGCAGCTAAAACACCTACGTGGGCATCATCATTTGTTGCAGGTGGTGGTTGACGTTTCACATGTGGCTGAACACTTCCTTTTCCTTAAATAACGTAACTATTCGGCGAACGGTGCGGACACTTGGATGATGTCGTCTATGATACCGAGCTGCATACGTAGCACACGCCCGTTGGGCATTTTGATCACAATAGCCATACATCAACACGATATCGACCTTTTCCGAAATTGGTAAACGGTCCATTTTAACACGGGTAATGTATCACGAAGCAAATACCGTCCACACTGGCGGACTATTACGTGAAACCACATACTTATACGATTGTGACTATTACAGCGCCATCTATCACAAATGGAAAAAAGTGGTCCAACTAAAACATTCATATTTCCTTACGTACTACACGAATATATTATAAAAAATGGGGGTTCCTATTTTTAAAAAAATGCAGTTAATATCGGCTTGACTTATGCCAACGCTATCTAGCGGGCCAACCAAAGCGCCATCTGGTTTCCCCCTTCAAGCTAGACGAGTTTCGTTCTTTGTAGTTTTTTCGTTTGATGCTTATTTCGTGAGATATTTGGCCTGGTCACTATCAATGGACTACCCTGTATAGTTCGTTTTCCTTCCAGTAATGCGTTATGTATTAAAATATCTTTTGATGATTGCTCTGAAAGAGAAATTCGTAAATGATGTTTCAGACGGGTAATGTTTCGTAGCAGCTCTCTTAAAAAAATCCTTCACCCCGATGGCCCTGCGCCATCATATGCATCAGTCGCACCGGCTTCCCAGAACTGATTAAGAGCCCTTCGCGGAAAAGCAGCCAGCCGCGTGGCCGCGACCTGAATAGTGAACTCTCCACACTTGGTCATCCTAAGAACGTTGGACTTCGCAACTCAGTAGACACACGGAATGCCGGCATTTCCTCTGAGTAGTCAGCAGCTGGAAACAGCCAACCAAACGTGTAAACTACCGCTTAAGATGAAAGAGAAATATTCGTGTGATGCTCACGATTGGCAGGCCACCAACGAGGAACCCCTTGTATGCAAGGACGCAAGTTCAATCTTTAGTAAGGCGCGTTTGATAATTAGCTACTGATGACTCGCCTTTTGCACCGGCAGCGCGATAGGAAATGAGTGTCCGGGAGGTACAGAGATCAACCCACGGGATGTAAGTATTATCTTCACAAAATATATATCGTCGACATTCTAAGAATATTCAGAACAAACTATTAATTTGCATCATGAATACCTAATGAAAAATGGCACGCCATAATGATCACAGAGATTCGTATCATGAGATCGCTGGCGAACTCCTTGCGAGCTGACGCTGTACCTGAAATTTCACAAGCAAGCGATTAATGTCTGTTTCCTCCTGGGCAGCCGGTGAGTGTTCAAATAGCTCTAAGCACCATGGGACTTAACATCGGAGGTCATCAGTCCCCTAGACTGAAAACTAAGTAAACCTAACTAACCTAAAGACATCACACACATCCATGCCCGAGGCAAGATTCGAACCTGCGACCGTAGCAGCAGCACGGTTCCGGACTGAAGCGCCTACAACCGCTCGGCCACAGCGGCCAGCAAGCAGGTGATGTATTGCTGTGTAGATGAATGCACGCAAAACGGAATGTCTATACTGAGAGACGTCATTCACTTCGCTGCCCAGATACGGCCATACCGAATATATCAGGTCGTAAAGTTTATGACGTGTTTTTGGGGAGACTGCTTGATGCAAAGAAAAAGACAATCAACACACCGATGTGTGTACGTATTTAGATACTACACATATAAATATGTGTACTTATATCCGTTACACGCTGTATAAATTGAAAGTCAAGCTTATTTGTTTATATTGGGCGATTACCGTCGTCATACTGTAACAATTTGAAACTTAAGATTCACGTTAACGTCAGTGACACCACCAGTAGCTCAAGAGTGCTTGAAATGAAACCAGTGAGTTTCCTTCGGCACTTTACCTATCGCTGTGAACACTGTGTGACAGTTTCAGCTAGGTGTCTTAAAGTCTGCGGAGGAATGACAGCCCATTCTTTCTCAAGAGCCAAAACCAGAGAAAGTACGAATGGTGGACGCTGCGATCTGGAGCAAAGTTTGAAGTTCTAACTCATACCAAAGGTGTTGCACTGGCTTCAGGCCGGGACTCTGGGCAGGACAGTTCTTTTCAGAAATAATATTGTTGACTGCACTTTGTTGTCGCCAGGCGTCACTGTTATTACCGTGCCTATATTTGCTTTCCATTTAGTGCCAACAAGTAGCTTTCAGTTCAGTTTTTCTTCCATATTTATGAATAGGCATTTTCTTAATAGTGAACTTTGTGACGCACAATTTATCATTTTAGGTCATTGAAGATCCAGATACTGTGTGAACACGAACATTGTAATCCTCAATAATTGCATCGACGGGCTAAAATGACGATATGATATTTGTCTCACTGTGGAGAAATCACGAATTGTGTAAGCAATAGGGTTTTGACTCCGTGACACATGGAATTTGTGACGCACAATTTATCATTTTAGATCATTGAAGATCCAGATACTGTGTGAACACGAACACTGTAATCCTCAATAATTGCATCGACGGGCTAAAATGACAATATGATATTTGTCTCACTGTGGAGAAATCACGAATTGTGCAAGCAATAGGGTTTTGACTCCGTGACACATGGAATTTTTGATCGATCCTCGAGGCGTGCTTAGGTAGCCTAAGCTGTTAAGGCGACCGCTCGTTATAAGCCGGAAATCCTGCTTCGAATGCCGGTGTTGCACAAATTTTAATGCGTCGCAAACACGTGACGTCAATACATAGTCACAGAATGGGAATCTGTTTCTTAATGTATAGATTTTTGTATGTTGTCAATATCACTTAATTTGATGTTTTGTTATGTTTTTAGATGCACCTGACAGTGATATGAATTCGGAACTACCACAGTTTTAAAATATAGATTCGTCTAACGATGTTTTTCTTCCATTTTGTTCCAGGCTGTTGTGCTCACACAGAAGAAATTAATTTTAGAAATTTCTTTGTTATGCAGTTAGTTTAGTAGTAATAATAGCCAGTAATTCGAACAACTTCGAACACATGATGTAAAGTCGAAGGGTGCACTCGCCATTATCGATATTTCACTTTCGATACCACCGTGGCCACTGCGTATTATCGCTATGTGTGAATGTACGAGGGGCGTTCAGAAAGTAAGCTCCGATCGGTCGCGAAATGGAAACGACTATGAAAATCCGATAAAGCTTTGCACAGATGTGTTGGGTAGTGTCTCTAGTATAACCCCAGTTAGCATCACGTCGCTCTTCTCATTTCTGAGCTCGCAGTGAGTGCGTAAAGATGTCTAGAAAATAGTGTCTGCCGCCAAGTACGAGGGCCTGGTGAGAAATTTCGCCTGAAGCTATGCAGCTAACATTACATAACTGTCGTGCTGTTTCTTCTTCAAGACAATTCTCAGCCGCATTCTGCAGGGGCAATGAAGATGCTCCTGCATCGTTTTCAAATGGAAATGTGAGATTACCCACAATACAGTCCGCAATTGTCTCCCCCTGAGTTTCATCTCTGGTCACATGAACCGCTGTCTTTGAAGACAACATTTTGACACAGACAACGAGGTGTAGGCCAGCGTGGAGAATTGGCGGAAAGCACTGGCGGCTGCCTTCTATGATGAGGCTATTGAAAAGTTGGTACAACGCTATGACAAAAGTCTAAGTCAGAACGGCGACTACGTAGAGAAGTAGCTGAAAGGTGTAGCTAATTGTTACAAGTAAAACATTTCTGATGTTCACTGTGGTTTCAATTTGGCAATCAATCGGAGCTTACTTTCTGAACAGGCCTCGTACATTTGAAGTTGCTGTATGTTTCCGTCATTTCCATGTACATTCGGGAACGCTGTGTTCTTCTTAGTGAAGGGTATTTCCCTTTCTGCCTTCCTTTACCCACCTTTCTTTATTTTGCCGGTTCTACCTGCGGACTCATGAACCATGTTGGCAGCAGGTAAGGTCACCTGTGAATGAACGCCTCCACATCGCAGGAATGTGGGCCATCCACGTGGACTAGTCCCAACACAAGCAGAAATAGGGATACGTAGAAATTTTGCGGCTTACTGTTTATACACAATTAAAGTTCAGTTCGTGCGCTATCTGTATCCCGCAGGATATCTAAAAAGAGGACCTCGTGAACTTCAGGTCACCAGTTTTATTCATATCGACTAGATTAGATTAGGTTAATACTAGTTCCATGGATCATGAATACGATGTTTCGTAATGATGTGGAGCGAGTCAAATTTTCCAATACATGACATAATTATGTTAATTTAACAACATACTTAAGTTAATATAACAACTTTTTTATTTTTTTGTGTTTTCTTTATCTTATTTTTTATTTTTTTAATATTTTTTGGGTTTTTTTCTTTTTTTTTCTTAATTTATATCTAAAAATTCCTCTATGGAGTAGAAGGAGTTGTCATTCAGAAATTGTTTTAATTTCTTCTTAAATACTTGTTGTTTATCTGTCAGACTTTTGATACTATTTGGTAAGTGACCAAAGACTTTAGTGCCAGTATAATTCACCCCTTTCTGTGCCAAAGTTAGATTTAATCTTGAATAGTGAAGATCATCCTTTCTCCTAGTATTGTAGTTATGCACACTGCTATTACTTTTGAATTGGGTTTGGTTGTTAATAACAAATTTCATAAGAGAGTATATATACTGAGAAGCTACTGTGAATATCCCTAGATCCTTAAATAAATGTCTGCGGGATGATCTTGGGTGGACTCCAGCTATTATTCTGATTACACGCTTTTGTGCAATAAATACTTTATTCCTCAGTGATGAATTACCCCAAAATATGATGCCATATGAAAGCAATGAGTGAAAATAGGCGTAGTAAGCTAATTTACTAAGATGTTTATCACCAAAATTTGCAATTACCCTTATTGCATAAGTAGCTGATCTCAAACGTTTCAGCAGATCATCAACGTGTTTCTTCCAATTTAATCTCTCATCAATGGACACACCTAAAAATTTGAAATATTCTACCTTAGCTATATGCTTCTGATTAAGGTCTATATTTATTAATGGCGTTGTACCATTCACTGTACGGAACTGTATGTACTGTGTCTTACCAAAATTCATTGAGAGTCCGTTTACAAGGAACCACTTAGTAATTTTCTGAAAGTCAGTATTGACAATTTCATCAGTTAATTCTTGTTTGTCAGGTGTGATTACTATACTTGTATCATCAGCAAAGAGATGTTGTGACAGGTTGTGTAGGGCAGGACTAGGGATTCAACATATCACACCCCGGCAAGAATAGTGACCCATCTCAAATATGAGATGCATGAGAAAAATCGACTTAGAGAATTCTATAAAACTTATACTGAAATACGAGTAGTATTAGCTTCCTTTACATTTCAAGTGAGTAGTTTTGGCAGTAAATTACATTATACTCAACACAACAGTAAAATTGACGTAAATGGACTTGTAGTTCTGTCCTCGTCAAATGTGAGGTATTACCAGGTAATTATTAGTTAGTTTTTTGAATTGTATTACTTTTATTGCTTTCTATTTGTTTTTGTTATGATTTATGCCTCTTTTCCACCATTTTTTTTTATTTCTTTCAGTTCTTTTTTTATTTTTACTTACTGTTATGTTTTACAACATTCGAACCTGCTTCAGTCAACATTTCTCTTAAGTTAGAATAAAAAATTAAAGACAAGTTGAAATTTATTTATTACAACAATACAAAATTCAGAATTCTTATTTGTGGAAATTAATAAGAAACATCAATAAGGTACAGTTTAAGGAACGGAATTCCATTTTTTTTCTTTTGATATTGTATGTTGCAACGCACTGCATACTAGAGATGTTCAGCTTTTTCCTCCTGGTATTCTTGACGATCGTTTGGACTTATTCTTTTTGCTCGTATGTGGTTTTCACGAAACGAACGCCTGGGTCACTCTCTTGCACTTTGAGTACTTTTATGTCACGTAGTCCATATCACTTTTACCGAACTTTTGTGACATTGTAAGAGGAAATGGCAATTATTTAAAAGTTTTTGTTCACACACACTGAAGTCAGATTATTGTATAGCGGCAGAACTGTTCTCACATTGCAAACTCTTTCCACGTTTTGAAGCAGTCAATGCTGAGGCTTCATTCTCTGTATGACACTTTGTAAAATAACGCAACACGCCAGCGCTGAGGATTCAAGTGGTTCAAATGGCTCTGAGCACTATGGGACGCAACTGCTGTGGTCATCAGTCCGCAACTGCTGTGGTCATCAGTCCCCTAGAACTTAGAACTACTTAAACCTAACTAACCTAAGAACATCACACACATCCATGCCCGAGGCAGGATTCGAACCTGCGACCGTAGCAGTCGCACGGTTCCGGAATGCGCGCCTAGAACAGCGCTGAGGACAATTCCGTTATACTGCGTAGTTGTTATTAAATTTGGTGCCCCGCTCACATAAATTTACGGCTTTTCAGCATTATATTATCAGACGTTGAGAACATCAGTACTACTGAAGTATTTACTTAGCATAGCTAATTAACACCACATTTACCTCGTAATGCAGCACATATGTAACGTACTGCGGCTTTAACTTTCTCTCTCTGTTATCGAGAGATCATTTAGATGATGCACCTGTGTTACTAGAAATAATGCAAGCAAATCTATTGACCTTATTTCCATCTTTTCGAGGGCTTGTCTTCAATAGCGCTGCTTCCCGCAAATGTTTGACAATATTGAGGCACACTGCCTTCTTAAATTATGATCCCTTATCCAGTTATGGGTGTTTAAAATATTTCACCAGAATATAAATTTCACTTTTAAATGCGTGGACTGCTTACCTTGCTGTCCGCCGCATTCTCAGCACAGTGTTTGTGTAGCTGGTACACACATTGCACAAGCAACTGCAGCGTCGATCAGTGGCAGCTTCCATAACCTTGGTATCCCCCCTGTAATAGTTCGATAAAATAAATTATTTTTTTAGCTACCTGGTAATCCCAGACCCCAAACAAGTGTATTTGTTTCCAAGCTCACGTAAATCTTCAGCAATTTTTTCAAGCTGCATAAACACGGATATTAGCATGACACACAAAGTATTCCAGCGAGTCTCAACGTGCTGCTTCACGGTAAACTACAACCGTGAGTCTTTCAGTTCTTTTTTAAATAAGTTACGGCATGTTTCGTTGATTCCAACGATTGGTGAACATTTCTACAATATGACTGCAACCATTTTTCCTCAAGGGTATAGCACAGAACAGTGCTGAAAGAGTGGTTGTTGTATGGAAGGCGACAACAGTTCTCTAGGGACTTTTTCACATTTGCCCCCTGAGCGATAACGAACGTAACCTCCTAGAGATGGCTTGTAAATATCCATGACGTGCTAATGTTAGTTACAGTTTCGTTCCGTACATTTATAACACTTTTCTCCAACAAACAAGACCCGATGTACGCACTGGAACTCTAAAAACATTAAAGGCGTAATAAGAGCAAAATAATGCCTTTTAGTGTGCGCGTCTGTCGACGTGCCAGTTGTACATGCACACTCACCATCTTCTGTATCCACATGCGTATGGTACTGTGCTTATATTTCTGACAGTCTCTGTGCAAGATGCAGAAAACCTTCTCTCTGCCCCTTTGATGAAGGGCCGTAGATCTCTTGTGCGCATTGTTACACACTTCTCCAGGACAATGCACTTCGCTGACGTCGAAAGGTAGCAGAAGCTTTGCAGTTATTCAGATGTCGCAACGGGGTACACGAGCTTTCCTGTTCGTGATAGCAAGTTCCAGTTGCTTTCAGTATAGCGAAGGAATAGACCACTGACCGCATATAAAACAAATAAAATTGTACCGCAAAAGTAATCGTTTGTGGAAAATCACCCAAAGATGTTACATAAAAAAGAAAAATATAAAAATTATGGTGTAGGAAGACATTCTTGAAACATTTCTAGACGTTATAAAACTGTGGACCAAAATGCAGTAAAAACTTAACTACAAAATTTGATATCAAGTTTCATAAAAGAGCACAGAAAGGTAGTGGCTTTGGAACGAAGCGGAAAAAGAATGGATGAATTGTATAAACCAATAAAACGTTACTTGTACTATATTTGTTATTGTATTACGCATTACTGTGTGGCATTCATTATTTTAGACTGAAGCGCCAAAGAAGATGGTATAATAATGCGTTTTCAAATACAGACACCTGTAAATTGGCAGAATACGGCGCTGCGGTCGGCAACGCCTATATAACACAAGTGTCTGGCACAGTTGTTAGATTGGTTACTGCTGCTACAATGGCAGGTTATCAAGATTTAAGTGAGTTTGAACGTGGTGCTACAGTCGGCGCACGAGGGATGGAACACAGCATCTCCGAGGTAGACATGGAGTGGGGATTTTCCCGTACGATCTCTTCACGAATGTACCGTGAATATCATAAATCCGATAAAACATCAAATCTCCGACATCGCTGCTGCTGGGAAAAGATCCTGGAAGAAAAGGGACCAACGACGACTGAACAGAAACGTTCAACGTGGCAGAAGTGCAACCCTTCCGCAAAGTGCTGCAAATTTCAATGCTGGGCCCAACAACTGTCAGCGTGCAAACCATTCAACGAAAAATCATCGATATGGGCTTTCTGACCATAAGGCCCACTCGTGTGCCCTAGATTACCACAACACAAAGCTTTACGCCGCTCCTGGGCCGTCAACACCGACACTGCACTGTTGATGACTGAAAACACGATGCCTGGTCGGATGAGTTTCATTTCAAATTGTGTCGAGCGAATGGAAGTGAACGGGTATGGACACAACCTCATGGTTGGTTGGTTGGGTGGGGGAAGGAGACCAGACAGCGAGGTCATCGGTCTATTCGAATTAGGGAAGGATGGGGAAGGACGTCGGCCGTGCCCTTTGAAAGGAACCATCCCGACATTTGCCTGCAGCGATTTAGGGAAATCACGGAAAACCTAAATCAGGACGGCCGGACGCGGGATTGAACCGTCGTCCTCCCGAATGCGAGTCCAGTGTCTTACCACTGCGCCACCTCGCTCCAACCTCATGAATACATGGACGCTGCTTCTCAGCAGGGGACTGTTCAAAAGGGTGGAGACTCTTTAATGAAACTTCCTGGCAGATTAAAACTGTGTGCCGGACAGATACTCGAATTCGGGACCTTTGCCTTTCGCGGGCAAGTGCTTGCGTAGCTCAGACGGTAGAGCACTTGCCCGCGAAAGGCAAAGATCCCGAGTTCGAGTCTCGGGCGGCACACAGTTTCAATCTGCCAGGAAGTTTCATATCAGGGCACACTCGGCTGCAGAGTGAAAATCTTATTCTGGAAACATCCCCCAGGCTGTAGCTAAGCCATGTCTCCGCAATATCTTTTTATTCAGGAGTGCTAGTTGTGCAAGGTTCGCGGGAGAGCTTCTTTGAAGTTTGGAAAGTAGGAGACGAGGTACTGGCGGAAGTAAAGCTGTAAGGAGGGGGGGTGAGTCGTGCTTCGGTAACTCAGACGGTAGAGCACTTGCCCGCAAAAAGCAAAGGTCCCGAGTTCGAGTCTCGGTCCGGCACACAGTTTTAGTCTGCCAGGAAGTTTCATATTAGCGCACACTCCGCTGCAGAGAGAAAATCTCATTTTGGAGACTCTTTAATGCTATGGGGCGTGTGCAGTTGGAGTGACATAGAACCCCTGGTACTTCAAGATACGACTCTGACAGGTGACACGTACGCAAGCACCCTATCTCATCGCTTGCATCCATTCATGTCCATTGTGCATTCCGATGGACTTGGGCAATTACAGCAGGACAATGAGACACCCCACGCGTCCAGAATTGATACAGAGTGGCTCCAGGAACACTCTTATGTGTTTGAATGGTTCCGTTGGCCACCAAACTCCCCAGACACGAACATTATTGAGCATACCTGAGATGTCTTGCAACGTGCTGTTCAGGAGAGATCTCCACCCCCTCGTACTGTTACGGATTTATGGACAGTCGTGCAGAATTCATGGTACAGTTCCCTCCAGCACTAGTTCAGACATGATCGAATCCATGCCAAGCGGCACTTCTGCGTGCTCGCGGGTTCCTACTCGATATTAGGCAGGTGTACCAGTTTCCTTGGCTCTCACGAATTTTTTTCTTTACAGTGGTTCAGGAACAGCCTCTTCCTAGCACATCAAACCTCCATGATTCTCAGAGGTGTTCAGACGATTCAGACAGCTATTCCGCTCGCATATGAGACACTTAAAGTAGTAAAGGAGTTTTGCTATTTGTGGAGCAATGGTCGAAGTAGAGAAGATACAAAATGTAGACTGGCAATGGCTAGGAAAGCGTTTCTGAAGAAGAGAAATTTGTTAACATCGATTATTGATTTAAGTGTCAGGAAGTCGTTTCTGAAAGTATTTGTATTGAGTGTAGCCATGTATGGAAGTGAAACATGGACGATAAATAGTTTAGACAAGAAGAGAATAGAAGCTTTCGGAATGTGGTGCTACAGAAGAATGCTGAAGATTAGATGGGTAGATCACATAACTAATGAGGAGGTACTGAATAGAATTGGGGAGGAGTTTGTGGCACAACTTGACCAGAAGAAGGGATCGGTTGGTAGGACATGTTCTGAGGCATCAAGGGATCACCAATTTGGTACTGGAGGGCAGCGTGGAGGGTAAAAATCGTAGAGGGAGACCAAGAGATGAATACACTAAGCAGATTCAGAAGGATGTAGGCTGCAGTAGGTACTGGGAGATGAAGAAGCTTGCACAGGATAGAGTAGCATGGAGAGCTGCATCAAACCAGTCTCAGGACAGAAGACCACAACAACAACAACAATGGCCCGTCATTGCCGCCTTCCCAGGGGTGCCTGTTTCCCGGTTGCATCGAGCCGTGTTGACACCCGGGCTCGGCCGGATCCCTAATGAGTCGCGGGCCTCTACGGCGCATCGCGGCTGGCGCACCCTGTTCCCGCTACAGCTGAGCTCGTCTGCCCGAGGTCCGGGCAGCAGAACGGGGCGGTCGGTTGCAGGTAGGATAAGGATGGTAAATGCCGTGCGCTGCACGGCTCTACTAGAGACAAATATCTTGTTGCTGTCGCTGTTTTAGACCATTGAGACATAAGTATCATTGATTATTACAACGTCTGTGTTGGGTTGGGTTGTTTGGGGGAAGAGACAAAACGGCGAGGTCATCGGTCTAATTGGATTAGGAAAGGACGGGGAAGGAAGGCGGCCGTGCCCTTTCAAAGGAAACATCCCGGCATTTTCCTGGAGCGATTTAGGGAAATCACGGGAAACCTGAATCAGGATGGTCGGACGGGGGACTGAACCGCCGTCCTCTCGAATGCGAGTCCAGTGCGGTAACTACTGCGCCACCTCGCGCTGCAACTTCTGTGTTTTTAGGTTACCTACAGACACGAATGCATATCTGAGGGAAATTGTAATGTGAGATAGAGACACTGTATGAACACATTCTAATAATGAATGATATTACATTCAGTTACATTACACTCAACTTATTTAAATATGAAACGCGTGACAACTCTGAATGTGCCGTTCTCCTTGAGCGACCGACGCACACCTGGCAGAAGAAACGCTCCAGTGACACTATCCTTGCCGCGGCGAATCGTGAAGTAGCCTACAACAAAATGACACAACTATCGTCAAGTGGACAATTTGCGAGATAGTGATATGACGTTTATCGTACACGTTGGGGTCTTCGCCCGTATTTATTCTGTGACATTAACTAAAAATTCCCCATTTTCGACTTCTGTTTTTTTTCTTGCCCGAGTGCGATGTGTAAACAGCATGATGCAACACCCAGCCATTGCCGAGATAATCGAGTCTGAAAACTGTAGGCTTATTTATATACACTTCATGGTCGTCAGTATTCAAGAATTCCGCAGTCGGGCGAATACGCGTCTAGTTTCATAAACGCGAGGTCTATGAATAGAATCTCCATGCTGGAACATCTTTATTTCATTCCCACGTTATTCTAGCAACAGATTTATTATGACTGTGCAAATAATTAACATCCAGTGAATCATTTATTATTTTCATAGTCTCTTTCATGAAAAAAGAGAATTTTTTTCGTAGGAACCTTTGAAATAAAAATAGGATACACAAGAACATCCAATAAATGAGTACGGTTATTTTATCTATATTAATCTATCTGCATTTGTGACAAGTATAATGTGTAACCCATAGAGCACCACATGAATCAGGATGATACTGATCGTAGAAACAAGGAAAACAAAAATTAATTCAACATACAGCACATGTAACGAATGTTGAATTTTTTCATGTGCATGGTTTTTTCGAAGTTTCTGTTGCAAAACAAGCTTGGTTTATTCATAAACACTTCTCGGTCATCATATAATTTCGCGGCATACTACCCATATCAGAGCTATCACCCAACGTCAAAATGGCTCTGAGCAGTATGGGACTTAACTTCCATGGTCATCAGTCCCATAGAACTTAGAACTACTTAAACCTAGCGGTCGCGCGGTTCCAGTCTGTAGCGCCTAGAACCGCTCGGCCACCCGGCCGGCCACCCAATGTCCTCTGATGGTGGCCAGTTGATTGAATTTTAGTGCAGTCTAGTCTAGAAACTATTTCCCTATTCTTTTTTATGATGTATGCACAATTTTACATTTTTTATAAGACTCTTCGCCTGCCTTTAAAAATAAACGCCCCTCCCGCCGGAGGTTCGAGTCCTCCCTTGGGCATGGGTTTGAGTGTTGTTCTTAGCGTTAAGTTAGTTTAAGTAGTGTGTAAGTCTACGGACCGATGACCTCAGTAGTTTAGTCTCTTAGGAATTCACACACATTTGAACCTTTTTTTAAAATAAACGTGCCACGGCTGCACCAGCAGAGTACATTTTATAGGAATTACTTTAATACTCCATGTTGGGAGCACCTTCATTCCTAATAGTTTACGTGGGAATGGAAAACGAAAACAATTCTGGCAGCGAGATTCGACGCAAAGACCTCGCGCTTATGGAACCAAGAGCTTAATCTCTCGGCTGTGATCCCCATGAGTGCTAGCGACCAGACAAACTATATAAGCACGACTAAAACTTCCAAACTCGATATTCTCGAAAACGGTTGAGAGTTGCGTCTTCCTGTGACGTGATGCGTCGCATCGTAGTAAAAACGGTGACACAGCTCAAAAATGCTATAACTGAGAAACAATGTTATGAAAAGGACAGTTCCTACTCACTACATAGCGCAGATGCTGAGCCGCAGCGCGCGCGCGCGTGCTAACGCAACTCACACACACATACCACAGTCTCTGTCGGCTGAAGCCAAAAGTCTGCTTAAAGCATTCTATTAAAAAAAAATGGTTCAAATGGCTCTGAGCACTATGGGACTTAACTGCTGTGATCATCACTCCCCTAGAACTTAGAACTACTTAAACCTACATGACCTAAGGACGTCACTCACATCCATGCCAGAGGCAGGATTCGAACCTGCGACCGTAGCGGTCGCGCGGTTCCACACTGTAGCGCCTAGAACCGCTCGGCCAACCCGGCCGGCCATTCTATTAAACAGACTAAGCGAAGGAACTTGCCCCCCTTCTTGCAGCGGTGTAACGTAGGTCTCTAGAAGAGCGTAGCGTTCCAAAGGATTGGAAAGGGGTACAGATCATCCCCGTTTTCAAGAAGGTACGTCGAACAGATATGCAGAACTATAGACCTATATCTCTAACGTCGATCAGTTGTAGAATTTTGGAGCACGTATTATGTTCGAGTATAATGACTTTTCTGAAAAATAGAAATCTACTCTGTAGGAATCAGCATGGGTTTCGAAAAAGACGATCGTGTGAAACCCAGCTCGCGCTATTCGTCTACGAGACTCAGAGGGCCATAGACACGGGTTCCCAAGTGGATGCCGTGTTTCTTGACTTCCGCAAGGCGTTTGATGCGGTTGCCCACAGTCGTTTAATGAACAAAGTAAGAGCTTACGGAATATCAAACCAATTGTGTGATTCGATTGAAGAGTTCCTAGATAACAGAACGCAGCATGTCATTCTCAATGGAGAGAAGTCTTCCGAAGTAAGAGTGATTTCAGATGTGCCGCAGGGGAGTGTCGAGGTCCGTTGCTATTCACAATATACATAAATGACCTTGTGGATAACATCGGATGATGCTATGGTATATCGAGAGGTTGTAACAATGGAAAATTGTACCGAAATGTGGGAGGACCTGCAACGAATTGACACATGGTGCAGGAAACGGCAATTGAATCTCAATGTAGACAAGTGTAATGTGCTGCGAATACACAGAAAGAAAGATCCCATATCATTTAGCTACAATATAGCAGGTCAGAAACTGGAAGCAGTTAATTCCATAAATTATCTGGGAGTACGTATTAGGAGTTATTTAAAATGGAATGATCATATAAAGTTGATCGTCGGTAAAGCAGATGCCAGACTGAGATTCATTGGAAGAAAATGGTTCAAATGGCTCTGAGCACTATGGGACTCAACTGCTGAGGTCATTAGTCCCCTAGAACTTAGAACTAGTTAAACCTAACTAACCTAAGGACATCACAAACATCCATGCCCGAGGCAGGATTCGAACCTGCGACCGTAGCGGTCTTGCGGTTCCAGACTGAAGCGCCTTTAACCGCACGGCCACTTCGGCCGGCTCATTGGAAGAATCCTAAGGAAATGCAATCCGAAAACAAAGGAAGTACGTTACACTACACTTGTTCGCCCACTGCTTGAATATTGCTCACCAGTGTGGGATCCGTACCATATAGGGTTGATAGAAGAGATAAAGAAGATCCAACGGAGAGCAGCGCGCTTCGTTACAGGATCATTTAGTAATCGCGAAAGCGCTACGGAGATGATAGATAAACTCCAGTGGAAGACTCTGCAGGAGAGACGCTCGGTAGCTCGGTACGGGCTTTTGATGAAGTTTCGAGAACATACCTTCACCGAGCAGTCAAGCAGTATATTGCTCTCTTCTACGTATATCTCGCGACGAGACCATGAGGATAAAATCAGAGAGATTACAGCCCACACAGAGGCATACCAACAATCTTTCTTTCCACGAACAATACGAGACTGGAATAGAAGGGAGAACCGATAGAGGTACTCAGAGTACCCTCCGCCACACACCGTCAGGTGGCTTGCGTAGTATGAGTGTAGATGTAGAGATGTAGATATTGCAATAGTATAAGCTTCATTTGAATGTCAAATATTTAATATTGGCAGTAAATATCCATTGTAGTCCATTCAACATTAATACGGAGTCAGCTTTGCTCTCATCGAATGTGAGGTGTTATCAAACAATTAATAATTAATTAGTTATTAATTAATTCTTATTTTCAAAAAAAATTGTTTTTGTTATGACCACTCATCTAATATTGTTGCCACTTTTCCATTATTTATTCTTTTAAACTCAGTCTGAACAGGCCTTGGATGGCCCAACGGTACTGACCGGCCGCCGTGTCATCCTCAGGCCACAGGCGTCACTGGATGCGGATATGGAGGGGCATGTGGTCAGCACACCTCTCTCCGTATGTCAGTTTAAGAGACCGGAGCCGCTACTTATCTGCGGTAGCGTTATCACTTCCCACGCCCGGGTTCCCGGGTTCGATTCCCGGCGGGGTCAGGGATTTTCTCTGCCTCGTGATGACTGGATGTTGTGTGATGTCCTTAGGTTAGTTAGGTTTCAGTAGTTCTAAGTTCTAGGGGACTGATGACCATAGATGTTAAGTCCCATAGTGCTCAGAGCCATTTGAACCATTTTGAACCGCTACTTATCAATCAAGTAGCACCTCGGTTTGCCTCACAAGGTCTGAGTGCACCCCGCTTGCCAACAGCGCTCGGCAGACCGGATGGCCACACATTCAATTGCTAGCCCTGCCCGACAGCGCTTAACTTCGGTGATCTAACAGGAACCGGTGTTACCACTGCGACAAGGTTCAAATGGCTCTGAGCACTATGGGACTTAACATCTATGGTCATCAGTCCCGTAGAACTTAGAACTACTTAAACCTAACTAACCTAAGGACAGCACGCAACACCCAGCCATCACGAGGCAGAGAAAATCCCTGACCCCGCCGGGAATCGAACCCGGGAACCCGGGCGTGGGGAGCGAGAACGCTACCGCACGACCACGAGATGCGGGCACTGCGATAAGGCCGTTAGCTATTTATTCTTTTACTTACAGTAATATGATACTGCCTTCGAACTTCCATCAGTCAACATTATGACTTAGGTTAAAATAAAAATGAAAGGCAAGTTGAAATTGTTGTATTAGAAAAATACAAATTTCAAAATAGCAATTTATGAAAATTATTCAATTTAATGAGTGTCAAGTACGTAAATTTTAAGGAACACAGCACATGAAACCATAGACTCATAAATCAGTTTAGCCGGCCGGGGTGGCCGAGCAGTTCTAGGCGCTACAGTCTGGAACCGCGAAACCGCTACGGTCGCAGATTCGAATCCTGCCTCGGGCACGAATGTGTGTGATGTCCTTAGGTTAGTTGGTTTATGTAGTTCTAAGTTCTAGGGGACTGATGACCTCAGCAGTTAAGTCCCACAGTGCTGAGAGCCATTTTGAACCATAAATCAGTTTATATAATGTAGGAATACTGTTCATCGAGAAAAGGGATTATATACGAACTTCCTTTATAGTAGAAATTTCTATTTCTTTCCGATATACTGTAACGGACTGTGATGGACATTGTAATTTAAGATATAAACACTGTATAAATGCCGGCCGGGGTGGCCGAGCGGTTCTAGGCGCTACAGTCTGGAACCGCGAAACCGCTACGGTCGCAGATTCGAGTCCTGCCTCGGGCACGAATGTGTGTGATGTCCTTAGGTTAGTTGGTTTATGTAGTTCTAAGTTCTAGGGGACTGATGACCTCAGCAGTTAAGTCCCACAGTGCTGAGAGCCATTTGAACCATTTGAACCACTGTATAAATACCGACGTTGTAATAATCAATGTTATTAAAAATTACATTCAGCTTGCGTTATCCATTAAACGTGTCATAGCTCAGAATGTGTCGTTCTACTTGAATGGCCCATGCACACTTGCCAATAGCAACGGAGAAGTGCCACTGTTCTTGAAGTGGCAGATCATGAAGTGGCCTACAACAGAAGTGACACCACTGCCATCAGGTGGACAAACTGCAAGGTTTTTCGTACACGTCAGGGCACTTCACACGTACTTTTCAGTGAAATCAACGAAAAAAATGCTGTTTTTTGACTTGTGTCATTTTTCTTGCCGTGGTGCAATATGTTGAAGTCCTACTCGTGCCCTTATCAGCATGAATCAAATCAGTGAGAGGAAGTTCGTACATCCCCTTATAAGCGATCATCCAGTTTCTGCCATGTTCGGCCTAGCGTGTTTTGCATGCACAAAACTCGTGCTCTCCATGCTACTTCGGGGTTCCCTGAGCATCGTGTTCCAGTTTGAAGATTGGACGTGATGGTGGCCCGCTTCTGTGACTTGTCCGGAAATTCCTCTGCATCTGGTTGTGGAATTCGGTCTCTACCAATCACTAGACACACTCTGCTATCTGCTGGGATGTGACAGTTGCTGATATTAACTAACTTGTAAAAACAATATACACACATGAAAAAACTTTTGCATCACCTCGGTTCCGAGAGTTCCGGAACCTGTACAGAAAATTGGAATAGAGATCGACATAAACATCAAAAAATGATCCACATGGCTCTAAGCGATATGGAACTTATCATCTGAGGTCATCAGTCCCCTAGACTTAGAATTACTTAAACCAAAGTAACCTAAGGGCATCACATACATCCATGCCCAAGGCAGGATTCTAACCTGCGTCCGTAGCAGCAGTGCGGTTCCAGACTGAAGCGCCTAGAACCGTTCGGCCACAGCGGCCGGCCAAAAACATCATTTCCGCCATTTTTATTGCTCATGAAAACCAAACATTGCATATTTATTCTACCACCATACAGCGAGACCTTCAGAGGTGGTGGTCCACATTTCTGTACATACTGGTACCTCTAATACCCAGTACCACAAGTCCATCAAGGCTCTGTTGGTCCAGATTGTCCCACTCCTCAACGGCGATTCGGCGAGGATTCTTCGGAGTCCATTAACAGCGCTTTCCAAACTATCCCAGGCATTTTCGATAGGGTTCATGTCTGTAGAACATGCTAGTCACTCAAGTCGAGCGATGTAGTTATTCTGAAGGAAGTCTTTCACAAGATGTGCACGATGGGAGCGCGAATTGTCGTCTATGAAGAGGAATGCCTCGCCAATATGCTGCCGATATGGCTGCACTATCGGTCGGAGGATGGCATTCACGTATGGTACAACCGTTACGGCGCCTTCCATGACCACCAGCGGCGTACGTCGGTCTCACATAATGCCACCCCAAAACAGCAGGGAACCTACACCTTGCTGCACTTGCTAGACGGTGTGTCTAAGGCGTTCAGCCTGACCAGGCTGTCTCCAAACAAGTCTACGACGATTGTCTGATTGATGGCATATGCGACGCTCATCGGTGAAGAGGACGTGATGCCAATCCTGAGGAGTCTATTCGGCAGGTTTTTGGGAACATCTGTACCGCGCTGCACGGTGTCGTGGTTGCAAAGATGGGCCTCACCATCTACGTCGGGAGCGAAGTTGCGCATCGTGCAGCCTATTGCTCACAGTTTGAGTCTTAACACGATGTCCTGTAGCTGCACGAAAATCATTATTCAACATGTTGGCGTTGCTGTCAGAGATGGTTCAAATGGCTCTGAGCACTATGGGACTTAACATCTGAGGTCATCAGTCCTCTACAACTTAGAACTACTTAAACCTAACTAACCTAAGGACATCACACACATCCATGCCCGAGGCAGGATTCGAACCTGCGACCGTAGCGGTCGCGCTGTTCCAGACTGAAGCGCCTAGAACCGCTCAGCCACACTGGCCGACCGCTGTCAGAGACCCTCCGAGCCATAATCCGTAGGTAGCGGTCATCCAATGCAGTAGTAGCCATTGGGCAGTCTGAGCGAGGCATGTCATCGACAGTTCCTGTCTCTCTGTAGCTCCTCCATATCCGAACATCATCGCTTTGGTTCACTCAGAGAAGCCTGGACACTTCCCTTCCTGGCACAAAGTAACAATGCGAACGTGATCGACCCGCGGTATTGATCGTCTAGACATGGTTTAAGTACAAACAACGCAAGCCGTGTACCTCCTTCGTGGCGGAATGACTGGAACTGATCGGCTGCCGGACCCTCTCCGTCTAATAGGAGCTGCTCATGCAGGATTGTTTACATCTTTGGGCGGGTTTAGTGACATCTCTGAACAGTGAAAGGGACTGCGTCTGTGATATGCGTGGATATGCAAAATTGTAGTGTTTATGAATAAACCATGTTTGTTTCGCAACAGAAACATTGAAAAAAACCATGCACATCCATAGTCAACGTCTATACTTTTTTTTTCAGGATAGAGACTATGAAAATAATAAATGATTCACTAGATATTAATTATTGGCTCAATTATAATAAATATATTGATAAAATAACGTGGGAAAAAATATGTATCAAATATAGCATTTTTGAGCTGTGTCATTGTTCTTGCTTGGGTGCGACATGTAAACAGGAAGACGCAACTCTCAACCGTTTTAGGGATGTATGCCCACTACTACTCAAAGGGATCACAGCCAAGAGATTGAGCGCTTAGTTCCATAACTGCGAGGTCTCTGCGTCGAATCTCGCTGCCAGAACTGCTTGCGTTTTCCATTCCCAGACAAAAGTTTCGGAATGGAGGTGGTCGGCCAACATACAGTATTGAAATAATTCCTCCGAAATGTACCCTGCCTGTGCAGCTCTGCCATGTTTATTTTTACAGGCATGCGAAGAACCTAACAAAAAAACTGCAAAATTGCGCATACATCGTCAGAGTAGGTTGGTTGGTTGGTTTGGGGATGGAGACCAGACAGCTTGGTCAACGGTCTCATCGGATTAGAGAAGGATTTGGAAGGAAGTAGGCCGTGCCCTTTCAGAGGAACCATCCCGGCATTTGCCTGGAGTGATTTAGGGAAATCACGGAAAACCTAAATCAGGATGGCCGGACGCTGGATTGAACCGTCGTCAGAGTAGGGAAAGAGTTTGTAGATGAGATTTCAAAAACATTCAATCAATTGTCACCGCCAGTGGATGTTGTGTATCTGCTTGGATATGCGTGGTAAAGCGCAAAATTGTAGTTTTTATGAATAAACCAAGTTTGTTTTGCAACAGAAATATTGAAAAAACCATGCACATGCAATAATTCGGCGTTCATTACATGTGCTATATGTTGCAGTAATTGTTGATTTCCATTTCCTACGATCACCCTGATTCGTGTGGTGCTCCATGAGTTACACGCTATACTTGTCACAAATGAAGGTAGATTAATATAAATGAAATAGCTGCACTGATTTCATTCAATGGTCTTGTGTAACCTAGTTCTATTTCCAAGCTTCCTACGAAAAAATATCTTTTTTTAAGATAGAGACTATGAAAATAATAAGTGATTCACTAGATATTAATTATTTGCGCAGTCATTATAAATCGCCGGCCGGAGTGGCCGAGCGGTTCTAGGCGCTACAGTCTGGAACCGCGCGACCGCTACGGTCGCAGGTTCGAATCCTGCCTCGGGCATGGATGTGTGTGTGGTTCTCAGGTTAGTTAGGTTTAAGTAGTTCTAACTCCTAGGGGACTGATGACCACAGCAGAGCCATTTGAACCATGATAAATCTGTTGTTAGAATAACGTGGGAAGCAAAAAAATAAAGATGTATCAGCAAGGAGATTCTATCCACAGACCTCGCGTTTATGAAACTAAACGCGTACTGGCCCGACTGCGGACTCGTTGAATACTAATGACCATGAATTGTATGTAAGTACGCCTACAAACTTCAGATTTGAGTTTCTCAAAAATGCCTGGGAGTTGCGTCATCCTGTTCATACATCGCAGTCTGGCAAGAAGAATAACACATGTCGAAAAACGGCGGTTTGTAGTTTATGTCACTGAAAAAATACTTGTATGTACGTATGTGTATGTATGTATGTATGTGTGTGTGTGTGTGTGTGTGTGTGTGTGTTTGTGTGTGTGTGTCTGTGGGTGAGTACATTACGCTGCAAACTGCAGCTTTCTACCTAACCTTGTTTTCGGAATTTAGGCAATCGAATTGCAAATAAAGGAAAATAATTCGTTGTATGTGTCCGCGATGGTTGTAAATATTAGGCATAGCTTTTAGTACTGACGCACAGCTTTCTTTTATAAGTTTTAAGCTTTTTGACATCTTATGATGGCAGGAGCTGGGTCAACAGTGTTCTGACGCCACGAATTCCTATCCTGTGCCACCCTTTTCATCTCAGAGTAGCACTTGCAACCTACGTCCTCTGTTATTTGCTGGATGTATCCCAATCTTTGTCCTTATCTACAATTTATACCCTCTACAGCTTCCTCTATTACCATCAAAGTTATTCCATGATGTTACAACACATGTCCTATTATCCTGTCTCTTCTTTTTATCAGTGTTTTCCATATATTCCTTTCCTCTCCGATTCTGCACTGAACCTCCTCATTCCTTACCTCATCACTCCACCTAATTTTCATCATTATTCTGTAGCACCACACTCAAATGGTTCGACTTTCTTCCGTTCCGGTTTTCTCACAGTCTATGTTTCCCTGCCTGACTACGCTGTCCTCCAAACGTACATTTTTGGAGATTTCTTCCTCAAACAAAGGCCTACGTTTGCTAATAACACACTTCTCTTGGTCAGGAATGCCCTTTTTGCTTGCCCTAGTCTGTTCTTCATATCCTCCTTGCTCCGTCCATCATGGTTTTCTTTGTCGCCTAGGTAGCAGAATTCCTTAACTTCATCTACTTAGTCATCAGCAATTTTGATGGTAAGTTTCTCGCTGTTCTCGTTTCTGCTGCTTCTCGTTACTTTCGTCTTTTTTCGATTTACTCTCAGTCCATATTCTGTACTCATTAGACTGATTCACTTTGACTCAGGATAGCAATGGCTTCAGCAATCTTATCACTGATATCCTTTCGCTGTTCTGTTACTCTCGCTCTTGAATCTTCCTTTTATCTGTCACTGCTTCTTAGATGTGTATTTTGAACGGTAGGGACAAAAGCTTTTCCAAGGTTGAAAAATTCTATGATCATGTATTGATTTTCTTAAGTCTTGCTTCTATTATCAACCGCAACGTCAGAACTTCTTTTCTGGTGCCTATCCCTTTCCCAAGCCAGACTGATCGTATTATAACAGATCCTCAATTTTCTTTTGCGTTCTTCTGTATGTTATTCTATCAGCAACTTGGATGCACAAGCTGTTGAAGCTGAATGTCCGAAAATTCTCGCACTTGTCGGTTCTTGCAGTCTTCGGAACTGTGTGAATTATGTTTCTCCGAAATTATGATGGTATTTGCCAGTCTGATAGATGCTGCACACCAATATGAATAGTCGTTCTATTGCCACTTTCCACAATGATTTTCGAAACCCCGATGAAATGTTATATTTCCATTCTGCCTTATTTGGTCTTAAGTTTTCGCAAGCCCTTTTAAATTAAACTTCTGGATCCCCTATTTCTCCTCCATTGATTCCTGTTTCTTCTGCTACACGTCGACAAGTCCTCCTCATCATGTACACTTTCCACCTATCCGCTCTCTCCTCTGCATTTGATAGTGGATTTCCCATTGCCCTCCTAATGTTACTGCCCTTGCTTTTAATGTTGCCGAAGGTTGTTTTGACTTCTCTGTGTGCTGAGTCAGTTCTTCCGACAATTATTTCGTTTTATGTTTCTTCACGTTTTTCATGCGGCCATTTCACCTTCCGAGCGCTTCCTTTTTACTTCACTCCTAAGTGAATTGTATTCCTGAGTTTCCGTGAACATTTTTGTACGTCCTTCTTTCGTGTATCAAAAAAATGGTTCAAATGGCTCTGAGCACTATGCGACTTAACTTCTGAGGTCATCAGTCGCCTAGGACTTAGAACTAATTAAACCTAAACCGCCAGACACCACACTTGCTAGGTGGTAGCCTTTTAAATCGGCCGCGGTCCGGTAGTATACGTCGGACCCGCGTGTCGTCACTGTCAGTGATTGGAGACCGAGCGCCGCCACACGGCAGGTCTAGAGAGACTTCCTAGCACTCGCCCCAGTTGTACAGACGACTTTGCTAGCGATGCTACACTGTCAAAGACGCTCTCATTTGCCGAGACGATAGTTAGCATAGCCTTCAGCTACGTCATTTGCTACGACCTAGCAAGGCGTCATTACCAGTTTATATTGAAATTGTTATTAATGTGTCAACAAGAGCGATGTTCTCCAATTATGGATTAAAGTTAAGTATTACATCATCTACCTACTTTATTTGCTACTATAAATTCCCTTAACTGTTCCAGACCTCACGCCAGTCTGCGTGAGCTTAACGCGTGCCTTTCGGCATCCTCGCATAGTGACTTGGTTGTCTTGCCAAGTCACAACACTAAGGACATCACACACATCCATGCCCGAGGCAGGATTCGAACCTGCGACCGTAGCGGTCGCTCGGTTGCAGACTGCAGCGCCTAGAACCACACGGCCACTCCGGCCGGCTTTCGTGTATCAGCTGAAGTATTTTTTCTGGTACTCAAGATTTTAGTCATGTAATATACATGATCAAAGTCGTTTTGGAACCCCCCGTATTCGGTGATGTACACAGCTTGTAATTTTCCTGCACTTGTCGTCGTTTTAAAGTGCCATAGTTTCCGTGGTTCTTTACAGTTAGCTGAAAGATTTGGAAATTTACTTATCTGAAAATACAAACGCCTGTAGTAAAATGTTCTTTGGAGGAGAGAACGTGATCTCCATGACGTGTCCCCACACCCCGTCTTGGATCTGCGTCTGACGAAATGAAAGTAAAGTAGAAAGTGAAAAATGCTGTATCGACTAACTCTCGAATAACACCAATACTGTATGTAGTTCCAAGACCTGTAGGAGGGTTCCAACAACATGTGCGTAAAATATGAGAACACGCAGGACACCAAACTCGTACAATGCTGGGCGCGTGTTGTCTGTTATTTCATGCTGTGTAAGAATGTGGATTACCAATAGTGCTGCGGTTTGTGGCTTACTGGCCTGGTGCAGGTCTTTCGTTTGGGCGCCACTTCGGCGACTTGCGTGTCCCTAACCTACCCGAATTATCCAACCGGTGAAAGGAGGCCTACAGTTTAACGTGGAATCCGAAATGTTACTCCTTGTGAAAGTGGCTTCTCACATGGACCTACATCTAAATCTAGCATGTATACTCCGCATTACAGAGGGTATTCGTGCCAATAATATTGATTTTGTGTCCCATTCGCATACTGATGAGTGGAAATTTGACTTCTGTTTGACTGTATGCGCCAAGTGCAGTTTCTAGAACCCGCGCAGCGGAGGAACTCCTGAAACGAAGCCTAGTGCAGAATCGTGCGTCGAGGCGAAAGTGTGTTACGCCATCACAACAGCGCCGGCGAGTGTCCTCGAGGCTAAGTCGGACGCAGAACCGGTTTCGAGGAGCACTGCCCCCGGATGATCGTCTGATTTACCTGCTCCGGCCGCGCGATTGGCTGGCGCCTTACCAGGAAACTCGCGCTGCGCCCCGCCTGGTTGGCCGCGCTTCGAAGCCAGCTGCGGGCATCCTTTTCCTCCAATCCCTCCCCCCCTCCCCCAACCACCCCCTCATCTTTTTGCTCTAGCCGCTGCGGACTGTTGTCATCCGTTCGCTATAGCTGCGCCGTCTGCACCTCAGTAAACACAACACGTGACATCAGTTACCGTCCGCGAAACTCTGTCACTGTTTCTGGAAATGCTACTCGCTTACGGCAGAAACAGATAGCGGGAAAGCTCCATCGCGTTTGTATACAACAGTATGCTCCCTCTTCGCGTACGGGCACAGATCCGCAATTCAGGAAAGGTTGAGTTAGAGTCTAACAACCGCTGTTTCCAAATTCCGCAGCTCAATAAAGGTCGACGAAAGTTCGATGAAGGGTACAACAGTCCTCTTACCCGAATTCTAAGCCACGACCCCCCCCCCCCCACAACACAAACGACATACACACACAAACACACGCACACACACACACCCCAGAATTCCGCATTTCGGTAAAGGTTGAAGAAGGTTTGATGAAGGGCCGAACAACCCTTCCACCCGAATTCTGCATTCCAGAATAGATCGAGAAAGGGTACACCAACAGTTATTGGAGTACTTCAATTCAGATAATATTGTCCCAGGACACTCCGTACCCGAATTCCGCAACTTGCTCTTCAGTTACAAGATCACGTACGAGGTATAGGCAAACGAGTCCTCCTCACTTGCCGGACGCTGTGGCCTAGCGGTTCTACGCGCTTCAGTCCGGAACCACGCCGCTGTTACGGTCGCAGGTTCGAATCCTGCCTCGGACATGGATGTGTGTGATGTACTTAGGTTAGTTAGGTTTAAGTAGTTCTAAGTCTAGGGGACTGATGACCTCAGATGGTAAGTCTCATAGTGCTTAGAGCCATTTGAACCACTTGAACCTCTGCACTTTGGGGAACGACAAATTCTTCTTCTGACTTTTTGTTTAATAGGCTAATATTTATATCTTTGTAACTCGAGAAGAACACCAACAGACTATTACTTTCGGTTAGATTGTGTCGACTCTGGTTCAAAATGTTCAAATGTGTGTGAAGTCCTAAGGGACCAAACTGCTGAGGTCATCCGTCCCTAGACTTTCACACTACTTAAACTAACTTATGCTAAGCACAATACACACACCCATACCTGACGGAGGACTCGAACCTCCGGCGGGAAAAGTCGCGCGATCCGTGACATGACGCCCCAGACCTCGCGGCCACTCTGCGCCGCTCGACTCTGATTCTGTACCAAAAACTGACATTAAGACGAAGAGAAGTATTCATCTAGAACAGAACCGTGCCATGTAAAAATGTTGAAATACACAGATTGCTCTATCTGAAGTGTGTTTGCTACAACAGATTTTGTCGTTCGCTTACGAACATCTTCGGATCAGAAGTACAACTTAGGCTCGTTACTACGTTTCTTTTCTTCAAACACTGTTTCACCACTCCGTTTCAGATAGGCTATTTATGATAACAAAACCTTTTTCTTTATTTTGTATTATAAAAGTAATAGTACGCTAAATTTAATATTGCTACGCTTCTACAATATGGCTTACTGTGGCCAAGAGAAAATCACAGGTCTGCTGCTAGTTGCAGAACTTAGGTACTGGCGATAAGGGGAGTTTAGGGCGAGTTGCGGAGTTCCGAGTTCAGCAGGTAAGAAAGTTACTGAGTTAGTGCCAGCCACATCGATGACTGGAGAAAACCAAGTATTTTCCTTGTGCATTTAGGAACTTCTTGAGATGGTGTTTGCACGGGAGATGCCTGTTGTTTATTGTTTTGTTTATAAACTTGCATTAATCCATAGCAAAAAAAGAGGAAAAAGTCATACGGAGTATCTTCACTTCTATATGGAATCTCCTCGATGAATCTTTGATCAATAGAACTGTAGTGAATGGATAATGTTCTACAGATACGAAAGCAGCATCTTGTGTACCTCAATGAAGCGTATTAGGACCTCTAATGGACTCAGTATACGTAAACAGTTTGTCAGGTAGGATTATCACCATTATCAGATTCTCCGCTGACGATGTCGTTGACTGCAGGAAAAGTATTATCGTTGAGTGATCATAAGGAAATACAGAAAGACTTCGACACAGTTTCCACTTGGTGGATAGAATGACAGCTGTCTCGATATGGATAAATCAAAGATAATGCCTGTAAAGAAGGGAGATAACCTGACATCATCCCGTCAGGAGATTAATGGTAAGCACCCTGTGTGGCCTTCGACAAACAAAACAAAACAAAAAATTAAAAAAAAGAAAGAAAAACTTGAACACATATGATGTAAGTACTTGGGTAATGCCTAGAAGTGATATGAAATGTAACGACTCTGTAAACGCGGCATTAGGGGAACCAAATGGAAGAGCAGATTTCAAACATAACGCTAATGAGGGTTATCTGTTGGTCCTGTATTTGGAAACTCTATCAAGTAGGAATGACAGTAGACATAGTAGGAAATCAGAGATGCGTTGCTAAGATTGTATGAGATCGATATAGACAACACAGAGATCCCGGCGGGGTCAGGGATTTTCTCTACTTCGTGATGACTGGGTGTTGTGTGATGTCCTTAGGTTAGTTAGGTTTAAGTAGTTCTAAGTTCTAGGGGACTGATGACCATAGCTGTTAAGTCCCATAGTGCTCAGAGCCATTTGAACCAACACAGAGATATAACAAAAATGCTCGTGGAACTTAGGGGAATCTTCAGAAGTATGATGACGTAGCTATCAGCTTTCGCGATAGTTACAGAGGAGGGTACGACTGCAGTGACTTATCTCTGGCACGCCTCCCGTGAGACCCAAATTCTCAACTTATTGTCCCGCACTATATTCATATAGCCCCTGCCCATTGCACTCATTACTCGCTGCTTTTTGCCGATTCCCATAAGAGTTTGGGCACTGTTTGTGCATCCGCATGCTCTTTGTCCTCGGTGACTCAGATGGATAGAGCGTCTGCCATACAAGCAGAAGATCTTGGATTCGAGTCCCGGTCGGGGCACACATTTTCAGCTGTCCCTGTTGACGTATATCAACGCCTGTGAGCAGCTCAGCGTAGTGATTTAATTGTAATTTCAGACTTCAGAATAGTTATTATCTTTGGAAAGAAGTGTCATTGCGTATTTCATTCAGTTACCTTCTGTACTATATCGTAACAGTTCTTTCTATGTATGGTCAAGTTTCGTCGAGCTACGATACTTTACACTGATACACGCGCGAAAGTCTCTTTCGTCCTTAAGTTTTGCATACCGGTGTATATAGACTTTCCAGCGTTTCAGTAGCTTTGAAGAGTTGTAGCCTCGATACTAGGCAAGGCGGCACATTTGGATAAAGGATGGAGCGATGAATACTGGGTACAGTCGAAGATGAGGAAACATGGCAACAGATGCACAGCTGTTACAGGTTTACGCAATTGCACGGGGATGTAATTCGGTGTCACCGGTTCTGTAGAATACAGTACCGTTAATATCTTACATAAACTTGAGTGTTCTAACTGTAAGTCACTGAAGTGTATTTAGATGGTCGATAGCCAGTCATCTAAATACGATACAAGCTTGCCTGCCTAGTGCTACTAATTCCTCTCCTGTGCCAACCTTTTCGACTCAGAGAGCAATTGCACTCTACGGCCCGCATCTCGTGGTCGTGCGGTAGCATTCTCGCTTCCCACGCCCGGGTTCCCGGGTTCGATTCCCGGCGGGGTCAGGGATTTTCTCTGCCTCGTGATGGCTGGGTGTTGTGTGATGTCCTTAGGTTAGTTAGGTTTAAGTAGTTCTAAGTTCTAGGGGACTGATGACCATAGATGTTAAGTCCCATAGTGCTCAGAGCCATTTGAACCATTTTTTTTTGCACTCTACGTCCTCAATTATTTTCTGGATGTATTCTAAACTCTGTCTTCCTCTACAGCATTTATCCTCTAAGTTCCCTCTATAACCATGGAAGTTATTCCATGATGTGTTAACAAATGTCCTATCATCCTGTCCCTGCTTCTTGTCAGTATTTCCACATGTTCCCGCCCACCCCGATTCTGCGGACAACCTCCTCATTCATTACCTTATCAGTCCACCTAATTTTCAACATTCGTCTGTAGCACCACACCTCAAATGCTTCGATTCTCTTCTGTTTCGTATTTCCCCGGACTCCATGTCTCACGATGCTTGTACACTTCTCTTGGTGAGGAACGCCCTTTTTGTCAGTGCTAATCTGCTTTTTATTCCTCGTTGCTCCGTCCATCATGGGTTATTTTGCTGCCATAACAGCTGAATTCCTCAACTTTGTTACTTCGTGATGCCGAATTCTTAAATGGAGTTTCTCACTGTTCTCATTTCAGTTGTTTCACACCTCCATTTACATAGTTTTCCAAATAATTCCATGTGAATGCCAAGATGGCTTCTACTACTAAGTCACAGCTTAAAACATTTCCGTCGCTTGCCTGTTATTAAAACTCATTAAATGAAGTAAGGTCTTATTACTACTATTGTTGTTATTATGTATATCGTCGGTCGGGAATGGTGACTGTATAGTTTAGTGGTAAAAACACTAACTACTGTAGATGAAATTTCCGCCAACCATTTCTGACCTGTCTGAAAGTTTCGTAGCGGCGTACCTGCAGTCGCTGATTGAAAGGTTCATTCTAGAGATGAACAGGTATTGCTTCACAGCAGACCGTTGTGGCCGAGCGGTTCTAGCCGCTTTAGTCCGGAACCGTGCTGCTGCTACGGTCGCAGGTTCGAATTCTGCCTCGGGCATGGATGTGTGTGATGTCCTTAGGTTAGTTAGGTTTAAGTAGTTCTAAATCTAGGGGACTGATGACCTCAGATGTTAAGTCCCATAATGCTCAGAGCCATTTTTTTATTGCTTGACATTTATATCGTTTAGAATGCACCTAAGTTGCAGTCTTTGGTTCTTGACGTCAATAGTGTTTACAAACTGTCCAACTCTTAGCTTCTTAACTGGACGTATTGCATACTAGTGGTTGTTTTCCCAACTTGCCCTGGTGTTTCGTGAAAGTGTGTGGATGCTGCTGGTGTGAGAGGCTCTTTCACTTCTCATTGCTGCTCTGTGTTGTTGTGCTCTTCAGTACAAAGAGTGGTTTGATGCGCTCTTCTCGCTAGCCCATCATGTGGAAACCTCTTCATCTCTGAGTGTCTACGGCAGCCTACATGCATCTGAATTTGTTTTTACTGGTCAAGTCTTTGTCACCCTCTGGAGTTTTTCCTCCCCCTCCGCACACTTCCCTACGCTATCAAATTTAATATTCCTTTATGATTCAGTATATATCGTATCAACATATCAGTGTGTTTAGTGAATTTATTCCATAAAATTCTTTTGCCACAGTTCACTTTAGTAACTCTTCGTCATTAGTTACTTGATGTTCCCGTACAATCTTCAGCGTTATTCCGTCGCACTACACTGAAAAAGTTTCTTATTATATGTACCGTTGATCATCCACGTTCGAAAACCATGTAACGCTACTGTCTACACAAACAGGCAAAATTCTTCTTACACTCGGTGTTAACAAAAATTCTTTCACAAAAGCTTTTCTTCGTATTTATAGTCTGTATTTTGTATCTTCTTTATTCGGTCATAGTTAGTCATTTTGCTGCCCAAATAGCAGAATTGGTCTACTACTTTCAGTGTATCATTTCCTTATCCAAATACCTCACCATCACCTGATTTAAAGTGGCTGCCCACACTTATAGCTGTTTTACACCCAATTCCCTTCAGCTCATGTTCCAAGATCTTTGCCGTTTCTGACAAATTTACAGTGCCATCGCCTGACCTTAAAGTTATAATGCTTCTCTCTCAACTTCAATTCTTTTTTCTGATTCGATCTTGGTTTCGTTTATTGTTTGCTGTATGTTCAGATTGCATAGCATATTGTGTACAGCTTTTAGTTCCTGTTGCCGCCATATATTCTTTAAACATACTACAAAAGATCTGTCTGTCTCTCTGTCCAATGCCTTAATATAAAGATCTAAGTTTTTAGACACGTGCGTGGCTGTTTGATTTCTTTACTCGTAGCAGTGAGGGTATTTTTACGCAAGGGCTCATTGGTGGAGGGTATACTCATGCTTTGCCTTTTAATCACTCAGATATTTCCCACGAAGGGTTTGGTGGAATATACACCTTATATGAAAAATCAACAGATTTAATAAAATCATAATTATTACGTTATTTGAGACATGTGCGGTAACAACATCCTGTTGGAAAAGCCGAACTCTCGAGTTTTACGTGGTTCCCGTAAGGTAGCAGCAGTGTGCATCCACTTCAGTTGTAGTAAAAATGGCGTCGGGACAACAGAAAGCTCTTTCTGTTCTACGTTTTGCGCAGTGCGGGTCAGTAATAACTGTTCAGCTTGACTTTCGTACTAAGTATGATGTGAACCCACCAACAGCACAGAGCTTTAGTCGATTGCTTAAACAACTCCGAGAAACAGGTTGTTTGTGTAAAGGCAAATCGCCGGGCCGTCCCCTAGTGTCTGACACAGACGTCGAACGCATCTGCCATAGTGTCACAAGGAGTCCGCAGAAATCTGTCCGCCGTGCAGCTTCACAGCTCAACATGCCCCCGACGTCCGTCTGGCGTGTGTTACATCGACATTTGCACATGAAACCATACGAAATTGAGCTACTACAAGCTCGTCGTGAAGGTCACAAACAACAACGTGTGGAGTTCTGCAATTTCGTTCTTGACGGGATGGAGAATAACAGTTTTCTTCCACGCTTTGTGGTTCAAATGTCTCTGAGCACTATGGGACTTATCATCTGAGGTCATCAGTCCCCTAGAACTTAGAACTACTTAAACCTGACTAACCTAAGTACATCACACACATCCATGCCTGAGGCAGGATTCGAATCCAGAGTAAGCGCCTGGAACCGCTCGGCCAAACGCCTAGTGTTTAGTGACGAGGCAACAATCCGTTGAAACGGAAAGGTGAACTGTCATAATGTGAGTATATGGGGTACGGAACAACCACATGAAGTTGTACAACATGAAAGGGACTCTCCATAATTTAACGTGTTTTGTTCAGTTTCACGGGGAAAGGTTTATGGTCAATTTTTCTTTGCCGAGAACAGAATGCATATATTTCGATATGCTTTAGAACTTTCTTTTCTCGGAGTTGGAGACTGATTGGAATGACTTCATTTACCAACAGGATGTGGCCCCGCCACATTGGCATCTGGAAATGCGGGAATTTATAAATCAAAGGATTACTGGACGATGGGTCATAACACTGGACCAAATAATTCAACCTTGCAATACTGGCCTCTAAGGTCAGCGGACTGACTGTGTGTAATTATTTCTTGTGGGGGTTTATAAAAGACTGTGCTTATGTGCCTCAGTTACCAACAACAATGAAAGAACTAAGACATCGCATAACAGCAGCTCTGGAAGCAATAACTCAAGACATGCTCGCTGCTGTGTGGGAACAATTTGAATACCGCATTGACATACGCAGTGCATCTCAAGGGAGGGATACTGAACACCGATGAAAAGGTATGAAGAACACTTCTTGAGTTTCCCATTCATCAAAGACCAAAATTTATTGTATATGTTTATCAGTTTCAGCAACATGCAAATGCCTAATCGGATGATTCTGTTTGATACACCCTGTATTTTTATTTAAACGCCCTTGTTATGCTGTGTGTATTTTTTAACTGAAACTGTTTAGTGGTGGAGATAGAACATCAGCATCTGAAACTAGTTAGTAATCTGGAAGACACAGTACTGTGGCCTGTAGCACCCCATTCACGCTTCCCATTACAACCTGCAGATGATTTACGTCAAGAAAAAAATGCTTATACTCGTATTTGTTTTTAATTCCGTGATCATTATCCGATATCTTCGTCGACGTTTCTCGACACGTCTAGGGAGCTGCGTTCTCGGAAAGTCGGAACCAATACGAAAATGCCTTAAATTAGCCCAGACTACAACATTAACGAGTCACAAACGAAATGTTCGATTTTATACATGTTCCTGCGTGTGCCATTGTGCAAGGACATGTTGACGATGCGTTACATTAGCTCATTTGAGAATAGAGAAAATACACTACTGGCCTTTAAAATTGCTACACGACGAAGATGACGTGCTACAGACGCGAAATTTAACCGACAGGAAGAAGATGCTGTGACATACAAATGATTAGCTTTTCAGAGCATTCACACAAGGTTGGCGCCGGTGGCGACACCTACAACGTGCTGACATGAGAAAAATTTCCAAACGATTTCTCATACACAAAAAGCAGCTGACCAGAGTTGCCTGGTGAAACGTTGTTGTGATGCCTCGGGTAAGGAGGAGAAATGTGTTCCATCACGTTTCCGACTTTGATAAAGGTCGGGTTGTAGCCTATTGCGATTGTGGTTTATCGTATCGCGACATTGCTGCTCGCGTTGGTCGAGATCCGATGACTGTTAGTAGAATATGGAATCGGTGGGATCAGGAAAATAATACGGAACGCCGTGCTGGATCCCAGCGGCCTCGTATCACTAGCAGTCGAGATGACAGGCATCTTATCCGCATGGCTGTAACGGATCGTGCAGCCAAGTCTCGTTCCCTGAGTCAACAGATGGGGACGTTTGCAAGACAACAACCATCTGCACGAACAGTTCGACGACGTTTGCAGCAGCATGGACTGCCAGCTCGGAGACCATGGCTGCGATTACCCTTGACGCTGCATCACAGACAGGAGCGCCTGCGATGGTATACTTCACGACGAACTTGGGTGCACGAATGGCAAAACGTCATTTTTTCGTATGAATCCAGGCTCTGTTTACTGCATCATGATGGTTGCATCCGTGTTTGGCGACATCGCGGTGAAGGCACATTGGAAGCGTGTATTCGTCCTCGCGATACTGGCGTATCACCCGGCGTGATGGTATGGGGTGCCATTGGTTACATATCTCGGTCACCTCTTGTTCGCATTGACGGCACTTTAAACAGTGGACGTTACATTTCAGATGTGTTAGGACCGTGGCTCTACCCTCTATTCGATGCCTGCGAAACCCTACATCTCGGTAGGATAATGCACGACCGCATGTTGCAGGTTCTGTACGGTCCTTTCTGAATACAGAAAATGCTCGACTGCTGCCCTGGCCAGCACATTCTCCAGATCTCTCACCAACTGAAAACGTATGGTCAGTGGTGGCCGAGCAACTGGCTCGTCACAATACGCCAGTCATTACTCTTGATGAACTGTGGTATCGTGTTGAAGCTACATGGGCAGCTGTACCTTTTCACGCCATCCAAGCCAGGCGTATCAAGGCTTTAGCCGAGCGGTCTAGGGCGCTACAGTCATGGACTGTGCGGCTGGTCCCGGCGGAGGTTCGAGACCTCCCTCGGGCATGGGTGTGTGTGTTTGTCCTTAGGATAATTTAGGCTAAGTAGTGTGTAAGCTTAGGGACTGATGACCTTCGCAGTTAAGTCCCACAAGATTTCACACACATTTGAACACTTTTTTTGTTTTTTGTTTTTTGTATCAAGGCCGTTATTACGGCCAGAGGTGGTTGTTCTGGGTACTGATTTCTCAGGATCTATGCACCCAAATTGCGTGAAAATGTAATCACATGTCAGTTCTAGTACAATACATTTGCCCAAGGAATACCCGTTTATCATCTGCATTTCTTCTTGGTGTAACAATTTTAATGGCCAGTAGTGTAGTAACGGTAGAAAACATATAGTTACCTGGTTGTAAGAGAGGCTGGAAGTGCAGTATAGTCAACTTTTGTGACAGTGTTGCCACTTCACAAGCAACTCTACTTGAGATGATTAACCAGTGCGTGAGGCATACCGGTTTTATGTGGGACACCATTTATTTTGCAGTGTCTGTGTTTAAATGTCATGAACTTTCAGACAGAGAGCGTGATTTGCCTCACTTAAAATAATAATAATAATAATAATAATAATAAATTAATGGAATGAGTAAAATTAAATATGGTAAGTATATGGAAAGGCAGTATATCATACAATAAGATATTTATACGTAAAATGTCTAGAATTGTAGGCACAACACCTGGTGTTCTGAAAACATAGTTACACACACAGCATAGACATGTACAACCTACCGAGCGAGGTGGCGCAGTGGTTAGACACTGGACTCGCATTCGGAAGGACGACGGTTCAATCCCGCGTCTGGCCATCCTGATTTAGGTTTTCCGTGATTTCCCTAAATCACTCCAGGCAAATGCCGGGATGGTTCCTTTGAAAGGGCACGGCCGACTTCTTCCCCCATCCTTCCCTAATCGGATGAGACCGATAACCCCGCAGTCTGGTCTCCTTCCCCAAACCAACCGACCAACCATGTACAACCGTAAGAGAGTACTGAAGTATGACGGCGACACCTCGCGGCTGACTGCTCAGAGAATCCGAGCGGAAAGATATGCTCAATGTCTAACGTTTGTTAACCAGGGAACTAACATAGCACAGTATATGAGTGGCAGGAAGGGATGATGAATTGCTTTAGGCTTCTGCAGACTGGACGCTGCAGAGTCATCATGACGTTCTCATTTTTTTTAGAGGTGAGGCTGAACCGGATTGCAACAGCCGCTTAGTTGATGACCTTCTGCGTTTCCTATACGACTAGCTGTCCGCTCCGCCATGCAGATGTTCATGTAGAGAGTGTCATTCCTAACATAGCAGGTATTCCACATTTCACTTCGCTATTTACACGAGGTCAGCTGCTCAAGAATAGGGAGCCAAAATGGTTACTGTTTGTACCTCAGGCACTATCCCGGTATTTTCCAAGAACAATTTAAAGAAATAGCGGAAAAACTAAATTTTGTGATCCAACGAAAGTTTCAATCAAAGTGCGAGTCTTTCTTCGGAGCCACGCAACACCTGAACACCTAGTGGGTTCAGATACAATGCTGATGGTGACAGGTACGCTTATCATTGGAAATCCGGTACTATGGCGTGTCAAGTGAAATTTGTGACTGGATTGAGGAGTTTTTGCTAGACAGGACGCAGCGTGTAATCCTGCATCGAGACTCACTGACTCACATAGAAGGCGTACCACACAAAAGAGTGTTAGGACATCCGCTTTTCAAGTTTTACATTTAGAACCTTGCAGAGAGTATAGGGTCGTGTGCCCGTGTTTAATTTTGAGTACTTCCCGCGATTTGGAATCCCTTTGGCCGCAAGAGCACATGGAGCGTTACTGTCGCCGGTAGAGAGCAGATCGGAGGAGAAGGTACTTCCGAGCTGCGGCGACCTGGAGAAAATAATTACTGCACCCCTCCTCTGTACTTCCACCGTCGGAGGGTGGCATGGAACTTAGAATTCCACCGCCACACCTTCAACGTGCTATGCTCGGCTGTTATTCAGCCGTTGCTTTGAGTCTCCTCTCACTTGTCCACCGAGACAGTTGGACCGGTGACGGTGTGTATTAGTACACCCACAGAACAAAGGGTTTCGCGGTGCCGAGTGTTGGCTGCAGCACTGAACATTGCTCGTTAAAAGTTACTTCTGCAGGACGCACAGTGTTCGGCGTGTACTCAGCTATTTGAAGTTGCAAGTAGTTTGTGTCTATTGTGGTGCCGGGTTGGAGTCTGGTCTGACCTTTGCAAGTACTGGACGTGGTGGGGTCGGCTGGATGATGCCCGTGGAGTTTCCGACTACGAGTGATCTTCGTTACGTTCTTCTCTCGGCGCTCTCTAAGCAAGCGTTTGTCAGTGGGCGCTGGATTTTACGAGAAATCACGGTGAACATCCTATTAGTGTGCACGTCACTTGGTGTCGCGTGGTGGCTATTTTCACTCCATATCCTGGTTGCCTGTTGTTATACATCTAAATGTGTTATTTATGAAGGTTTTGCCTGCTACTACTTGAGTTCAGGTCAATGTGTGGGCTTGTGGCTGTCACTATTCCAAACTGATTTTAGAATGTAAGGGTATAGAATGCAGATGTAATTATTCTGATTTACGAATTGTACTTTCTAGTCAGTGAAGATTATTTAATCTATCTACCTTATTTCTGAGGCATGTCTGCAGTTATCTGTTGGCTAGTATCACGAGCTCGAGCTGGTTACTAAATTGTTTGCATCTACTAAACAAAGAAAAACAAATAAAACAAAATTAAAGAAAAATTTTATGTCTCAGTAGTCAAGCCAAAGTTTCCCGCATAATGTTCGTACTTTTCTGCATTTCTAATACGTTTAATTTTTACTACATAATGAGTTTTCTCTGTGTTACAGGATAGGTGATTATATCTCTTGTTAACTGTGGTCTAGTTAAATATGTCTGTGTACCGTGATTGCAATTTTTAATGAAGGTTTGTAGTACTGTGGTAGCGGCAATCGCCATCCTGTGTTACTAGAGGAGGAGGGATTATGGCTACTGGGGTTGCCTCTGCCACCGCCTCTATCATCATAGATTTGAACCACATTTGTCAGTCATTATGGCTACTACGAAGGCAATGGCGTTTTGATAGTTACTGGCAATAGGCGATGGTTGGTATTTGTGACATATTCATTTGATCATATGTTTTGCTGTTTGTAATGTAAATGTATTTTTACTTCATTTTGTATTCTTTAATAAGAGGAGGTGATTTTAAACTGTTGCTGTTTTCAGGTTTTTGCTATCAGCTGTGTTATTGAAATTTAGTCTTTTCAGTTCTGGAGGCAATTTGTTAATGTTATTCTTGGAGTTTTGCTTTTTAAAAATAAATTCATGAGTGTTTTTAGAAGCGTTAATAAATTCATTGCCCGCATCTCGTGGTCGTGCGGTAGCGTTCTCGCTTCCCACGCCCGGGCTCCCGGGTTCGATTCCCGGCGGGGTCAGGGATTTTCTCTGCCTCGTGATGGCTGGGTGTTGTGTGCTGTCCTTAGGTTAGTTAGGTTTAATTAGTTCTAAGTTCTAGGGGACTGATGACCATAGATGTTAAGTCCCATAGTGCTCAGAGCCATTTGAACCATTTTGAATAAATTCATTATGGCTCAGTACCTTTCCACTCAACACCAGCTCGTTACCCATTCCATACCCTTACATTCTAAAATCAGTTTGGAATAGTGACAGGCCGGCCCTTGTGACCGAGCGGTTCTAGGCGCTTCAGCCCGGAACCGCGCGCTTGCCTACGGTCACATGGATGTGTGTGATGTCCTTATGTTAGTTACGTTTAAGTAGCTTCTATGTCTAGGGGACTGATGACCTCAGATGTTAAGTCCCATAGTGCTTAGAGCCATTTGAGCCACTTTTTGGAATAAATGTTCAAATGTGTGTGAAATCTTATGGGACTTAACTGCTAAGGTCATCAGTCCCTAAGCTTACACACTCCTTAACCTAAATTATCCTAAGGACAAACACACACACCCATGCCCGAGGGAGGACTGGAACCTCCGCTGGGACCAGTCGCACAGTCCATGAATGCAGCGCCTCAGACCGCTCGGCTAAAGCCGCGAGGCTTTTTGAAATTCTGACAGCCACAAGCCCACACACATTTACGGAACTGAACTCAATTAGTACCAGGAAAAACCTCCATAAATAACACAATTATATGTATAACAACGGGCAACCACGATACGGAATGAAAATAGCCACCACGCGACACCAAGTGACGTGCACACTAATCGGATGCTCACCGTGATTTATCGTAAAATCCAGCGCCCATTGACAAAAGCTTGTTTATAGAGCGCCGAGAGAAGGATGTAACGAAGATTACTAGTAGTCGGAAACCCTCTGGCATCATCCAGCAGACCCCACCGCGTCCAGTACTCCAACCCGGTACCACAATGGACACAAACTGCTTGGAACTTCAGTAGCAGAGTACACGCCGAATACTGTGCGTCCAGCAGAAGTAGCTTTTATCGAGCAATGTTCACGGCTGCGACCAACACTTCGTCCCGCGAAACCCGCAGAAAGCAGAGGCAGCACTGTTGCCAACGGACCACGGCAGACGCTTGGCCACAGCAACACGCCGGCTCACTTGCGCTCTTCCCCGCCCGTGTCACATTGTCCTTCCCTCCAGGTCAATATTAATAGTAGCCTCAGATTTTTCGCAGATGATGGTTCAAATGGTTCAAATGGCTCTGAGCGCTATGCGACTTAACTTCTGAGGTCATCAGTCGCCTAGAACTTAGAACTAATTAAACCTAACTAACCTAAGGACATCACACACATCCATGCCCGAAGCAGGATTCGAACCTGCGACCGTGGCGGTCGCTCGGTTCCAGACTGTAGCGCCTAGAACCGCACGGCCACTCCGGCCGGCCACAGATGTTGCTATTATCTGTAACTAAGATATATCTGATAAAAACTGCACACATGTTCAGCCAGAATAATATTTCAAAGTGTTTCGAATGCCATGAACTTGGTTTAAATGTTCCGGAGCGAATAACCTGTCACAACAACATCAATGAGTCACAGCTGGGAACGGTATATTCATACAAATACCTGGGTGGAGCAATCTGTAGGGGTAAGAAAAACAACCATCATATAAGCTCAGTCCTAAGCAAAGTGGGCGGTAAAGTGCGGCCCATCGGGAGGACAATAGAGAAAAGCAGTCAGACTACTAATGGGATTGTTTACAAAACAATCATGCGACCCATCCTACAACATCGCTCAAGTATGTGGGACTCATACCAAATATGTAGTAATAACGGGATATTCAAAAGGTAATGGTTTGTTTTACCTAAGCGACAACGTTGTGGTGACGCTTGAAAGAATAAACTGACAGACGCTTGAAGAAAGACGCAAACTTACAATGTTTCAATAATCAGCTGCAAGTGATGAATCTAGGAATGGACTGCAACCTCCTACCTATAGCCCTTGTAGGGATCACGTAGAAATTAGTCCAACGCACTAAGGCGTTTAAAAAACTATTCTTTTCAGACTCCATACATCATCACAAGAGGCCCTAATAAGTGACACAGCGGATAGTACCGACCAGCAACGCGACACAGCGGTTTTTAAACAGGTGTCAAAGTCCTGAATCCTGATGGTTCAAAAATGGCTCTGAGCATTATTGGACTTAACATCGGAGGTCATCAGTGCCCTAGAACTTAGAACTACTTAAGCCTAACTGACCTAAGGACATCACACACATCCATGCCCGAGACTGGATTCGAACCTGCTACCCTAGCAGCAGCGCGGTTCCCGACTGAAGCGCCAAGAACCGCTCGGCTACCGCTGCTGTCTGATTGCTGACTCCATCACTATAGATTAATCGAGAGCTACAGCGAAGTGCCAGTCAGACTTATAACGGAAGTGTAAATAACCATCAGGGCAGCGTTCGTGCATCTCAGAATCGGGTTTAGAGATTTCACAAATCTATACAAGAGCAGAATGGGGACGGACAAAACGAATCTATCGATACCTCTTTCAGCCACAGTTGGCAGTAAATGTGTTACAAAAATGGTTCAAATGGCTCTGAGTACTATGGAACTTAACATCTGAGGTCATCACTCCCATAGACTTAGAACTACTTAAACCTAACTCACGTCAGGACATCACAAACACCCATGCCCGAGACAGGATTCGAACCTGCTAACGTAGCAGCAGCGCGGTTCCGGGCTAAAGCGCCTATAGCCGCGCCTCCACAGCGGCCGGCACACATGATACGTATTGTACACTCCTGGAAATTGAAATAAGAACACCGTGAATTCATTGTCCCAGGAAGAGGAAACTTTATTGACACATTCCTGGGGTCAGATACATCACATGATCACACTGACAGAACCACAGGCACATAGACACAGGCAACAGAGCATGCACAATGTCGGCACTAGTACAGTGTATATCCACCTTTCGCAGCAATGCAGGCTGCTATTCTCCCATGGAGACGATCGTAGAGATGCTGGATGTAGTCCTGTGGAACGGCTTGCCATGCCATTTCCACCTGGCGCCTCAGTTGGACCAGCGTTCGTGCTGGACGTGCAGACCGCGTGAGACGACGCTTCATCCAGTCCCAAACATGCTCAATGGGGGACAGATCCGGAGATCTTGCTGGCCAGGGTAGTTGACTTACACCTTCTAGAGCACGTTGGGTGGCACGGGATACATGCGGACGTGCATTGTCCTGTTGGAACAGCAAGTTCCCTTGCCGGTCTAGGAATGATAGAACGATGGGTTCGATGACGGTTTGGATGTACCGCGCACTATTCAGTGTCCCTTCGACGATCACCAGTGGTGTACGGCCAGTGTAGGAGATCGCTCCCCACACCATGATGCCGGGTGTTGGCCCTGTGTACCTCGGTCGTATGCAGTCCTGATTGTGGCGCTCACCTGCACGGCGCCAAACACGCATACGACCATCATTGGCACCAAGGCAGAAGCGACTCTCATCGCTGAAGACGACACGTCTCCATTCGTCCCTCCATTCACGCCTGTCGCGACACCACTGGAGGCGGGCTGCACGATGTTGGGGCGTGAGCGGAAGACGGCCTAACGGTGTGCGGGACCGTAGCCCAGCTTCATGGAGACGGTTGCGAATGGTCCTCGCCGATACCCCAGGAGCAACAGTGTCCCTAATTTGCTGGGAAGTGGCGGTGCGGTCCCCTACGGCACTGCGTAGGATCCTACGGTCTTGGCGTGCATCCGTGCGTCGCTGCGGTCCGGTCCCAGGTCGACGGGCACGTGCACCTTCCGCCGACCACTGGCGACAACATCGATGTACTGTGGAGACCTCACGCCCCACGTGTTGAGCAATTCGGCGGTACGTCCACCCGGCCTCCCGCATGCCCACTATACGCCCTCGCTCAAAGTCCGTCAACTGCACATACGGTTCACGTCCACGCTGTCGCGGCATGCTACCAGTGTTAAAGACTGCGATGGAGCTTTGTATGCCACGGCAAACTGGCTGACACTGACGGCGGCGGTGCACAAATGCTGCGCAGCTAGCGCCATTCGACGGCCAACATCGCGGTTCCTGGTGTGTCTGCTGTGCCGTGCGTGTGATCATTGCTTCTCTACAGCCCTCTCGCAGTGTCCGGAGCAAGTATGGTGGGTCTGACACACCGGTGTCAATGTGTTCTTTTTTCCATTTCCAGGAGTGTATTTAACAACTTTCGGATGTATGTATATACACAAACTGCGGAGGCAAAAGTCGTGTGGTAGCATTATGCACATATGCAGATGGCGGTGGTATCGCGTACGCAAGGTACAAAAGGGCAGTGCATTGGCGGAGCTGTTATTTGTACTCAGTGACTCAGGTGAAAAGGTTTCCGCCGTGATTATGTCCGCAGGACGGGAATTAACAGATTTTGAACTAGGAATGGTAGTTGAAGCTAGACGCATTGGACATTCCATTTAGGAAATCGTTAGGGAATTCAGTATTCCGAGATCCACAGTGTGAAAAGTGTGCCGAGAATACCAGATCTCGGGCGCTACCTCTCACTACGGGCAGTGCAGTTCCTGACGGCCTTCACTTAACGACCGAGAGCAACGGCGTTTGTGTAGAGTTCTCGGCGCTAACAGACAAGCAACACTGCGTAAAATAACTACAGGAATCAATGTGGGACGTACGACGAATGTATCCATTAGGAATGTGCGGTGAAATTTGGCTTTAATGGGCTAAGCATCAGACGATGGACACGAATGCCTTTGCTAACAGCACGACGTCGCCTGCAGTGCCTCTCCTGAGCTCGTCACCCTTTTGGTTGGACCCTAGGCGACTGGAAAACCCTGGACTGGTCAGAGCTGATGATAGGACCCCAGCGTGGCGCAGACCCCAAAAGGCGTGCAACCGAGTTGTCATCAAGGTACTGTGCAAGCAGGTGATAGCACCATAATGGTGTGGGTTGTGCTTGCATGGAATCTACATCTACATCTACATTTATACTCCGCAAGCCACCCAACGGTGTGTGGCGGAGGGCACTTTACGTGCCACTGTCATTACCTCCCTTTCCTGTTCCAGTCGCGTATGGTTCGCAGGAAGAACGACTGTCTGAAAGCCTCCGTGCGCGCTCTAATCTCTCTAATTTTACATTCGTGATCTCCTCGGGAGGTATAAGTGGGGGGAAGCAATATATTCGATACCTCATCCAGAAAGCCGGCCGTATTGGCCGTGCGGTTAAAGGCGCTGCAGTCTGGAACCGCAAGACCGCTACGGTCGCAGGTTCGAATCCTGCCTCGGGCATGGATGTTTGTGATGTCCTTAGGTTAGTTAGGTTTAACTAGTTCTAAGTTCTAGGGGACTAATGACCTCAGCAGTTGAGTCCCATAGTGCTCAGAGCCATTTGAACCATTTTTCATCCAGAAACGCACCCTCTCGAAACCTGGCGAGCAAGCTACACCGCGATGCAGAGCGCCTCTCTTGCAGAGTCTGCCACTTGAGTTTATTAAACATCTCCGTAACGCTATCACGGTTACCAAATAACCCTGTGACGAAACGCGCCGCTCTTCTTTGGATCTCATCTATCTCCTCCGTCAACCCGATCTGGTACGGATCCCACACTGATGAGCAATACTCAAGTATAGGTCGAACGAGTGTTTTGTAAGCCACGTCCTTTATCGATGGACTACATTTTCTAAGCACCCTCCCAATGAATCTCAACCTGGTACCCACCTTACCAACAATTAATTTTATTTGATCATTCCACTTCAAATCGTTCCGCACGCATACTCCCAGATATTTTACAGAACTAACTGCTACCAGTGTTTGTTCCGCTATCATATAATCATAGAATAAAGGATCCTTCTTTCTATGTATTCCCAATACATTACATTTGTCTATGTTAAGGGACAGTTGCCACTCCCTGCACCAAGTGCCTATCCGCTGCAGATCTTCCTGCATTTCGCTACAATTTTCTAATGCTGCAACTTCTCTGTATACTACAGCATCATCCGCGAGAAGCCGCATGGAACTTCCGACACTATCTACTAGGTCATTTATATATATTGTGAAAAGCAATGGTCCCATAACACTCCCCTGTGGCACGCCAGAGGTTACTTTAACGTCTGTAGACGTCTCCCCATTGATAACAACATGCTGTGTTCTGTTTGCCAAAAACTCTTCAATCCAGCCACACAGCTGGTCTGATATTCCGTAGGCTCTTACTTTGTTTATCAGGCGACAGTGCGGAACTGTATCGAACGCCTTCCGGAAGTCAAGAAAAATAGCATCTACCTGGGAGCCTGTATCTAATATTTTCTGGGTCTCATGAACAAATAAAGCGAGTTGGGTCTCACACGATCGCTGTTTCCGGAATCCATGTTGATTCCTACAGCCGGCCGAAGTGGCCGCGCGGTTCTGGCGCTGCAGTCTGGAACCGCGGGACCGCTACGGTCGCAGGTTCGAATCCTGCCTCGGGCACCTTCCGACTTCCATCTGTTTGGCCCAGCGAAGGAAGCACACCACAGGAAGCAGTACGTGGATGATGAGGATGTTGCTGATTCAGCAAGAAGTTGACTCTGACGTCGACCAATAGAGTGGCACCAATGGGGGCATACAGGTCCTCGCAGTAAGGAGAGGTAAAGCCGTGGCAATGGACGAAGATGTTGGAAAATAGAGTTTTGTAGTCATGAGTGTGGTGAATAATATGGAGTAGTGCAATCCTGAATGAAGCTAAAAAGTATTGTATTACTTACTGAACGCCTCTAGTACTATCACTAAAGAAAAGACGTTGCAAGGAAACGAACTTTAAAGCAACAGTTTGGAAAGGGAAGAGGAATTTAACTACTGGCCATTAAAATTGCTACACCACGAAGATGACGTGCTACAGACGCGAAATTTAACCGACAGGAAGAAGATGCTGTCATATGCAAATGATTAGCTTTTCAGAGCATTCACACAAGGTTGGCGTCAGTGGCGACACCTACAATGTGCTGACATGAGGTAAGTTTCCAACCGATTTCTCATACACAAACAGCAGTTGACCGGCGTTGCCTTATGAAACGTTGTTGTGATGCCTCGTGTAAGGAGGAGAAATGCGTACCATCACCTTTACGACTTTGATTAACGTCGCATTGTAGCCCATCGCGATTGCGGTTTATCGTATCGCGACATTGCTGCTCGCGTTGGTCGAGATCCAATGACTGTTAGCAGAATATGAAATCGGTGGGTTCAGGAGGGTAATACGGAACGCCGTGCTGGATCCCAACGGCCTCGTATCACTAGCAGTTGAGATGACAGGCATCTTATCCGCAGGGCTGTAACGGATCGTGCAGCCACGTCCCGATCCCTGAGTCAACAGATGGGGACGTTTGCAAGACAACATCCATCTGCACGAACAGTTCGACGACGTTTGCAGCACCATGGACTATCAGCTCAGAGACCATGGCTGCGGTTACCCTTGACACTCCATCACAGACAGGAGCGCCTGCGACGGTATACTCAAAGACTTGTGCACGAATGGCAAAACGTCATTTTTTCGGATGAATCCAGGTTCTGTTTACAGCATCATGATGGTCGCATCCACGTTTGGCGACATCGCGGTGAACGCACACTGTGTATTCGTCTTCGCCATACTGGCGTATACTCGGCGTGTTGGTATGGGGGGCTATTGGTTACACGTCTCGGTCACCTCTCGTTCGCATTGACGGCACTTTGAACAGTGGACGTTACATTTCAGATGTGCTACGACCCGTGACTCTACCCTTCATTCTATCCCTGCGAAACCCTACATTTAAGCAGGATAATGCACGACCGCATGTTGCAGGTCCTGTACGGGCCTTTCTGGATACAGAAAATGTTCGACTGCTGCCCTGGCAAGCACATTCTCGAGATCTCTCGCCAATTGCAAACGTCTGGTCAATGGTGGCCGAGCAACTGGCTCGTCACAATACGCCAGTCACTACTCTTCATGAAGTGTTGTATAGTGTTGAAGCTGCATGGGCAGCTGTACCTGTACACGCCATCCAAGCTGTGTTTGACTCAATTCCCAGGCGTATCAAGGCCGTTATTACGGCCAGAGGTGGTTGTTCTGGGTACTTAGGTTAGTTAGGTTTAACTAGTTCTAAGTTCTAGGGGACTAATGACCTCAGCAGTTGAGTCCCATAGTGCTCAGAGCCATTTGAACCATTTGATTCCTACATAGTAGATTCTGGGTTTCCAAAAACGACTTGATACTCGAGCAAAAAACATGTTCTAAAATTCTACAACAGATCGACGTCAGAGATATAGGTCTATAGTTTTGCGCATCTGCTCAACGACCCTTCTTGAAGACTGGGACTACCTGTGCTCTTTTCCAGTCATTTGGAACCCTCCGTTCCTCTAGAGACTTGCGGTACACGGCTGTTAGAAGGGGGGTAAGTTCTTTCGCGTACTCTGTGTAGAATCGAATTGGTATCCCGTCAGGTCCAGTGGACTTTCCTCTGTTGAGTGACTCCAGTTGATTTTCTATTCCTTGCACACTTATTTCGATGTCAGCCATCTTTTCGTTTGTGCGAGGATTTAGAGAAGGAACTGCAGTGCAGAATGGGCTGGGTCGTCTGGTCCAACTGAATCGATCACTGACTGGAAATGGTTATCTTCTGCTACTTGGAGACCATCTGCAGCCAGTCATAGATTTTATGTTCCCAAACAAACATGGAATTTTTATGGATGACAATGCGCATTTCAACGGGCCACAGCTTTTCGCGGTTGGTTTGAAGAACATTCAGGACAGTTCGAGCGAAAGCTTTGGCTACCCAGAACGCCCGATATGAATCCTATCGAACATTTATGGGCCATAATCGACAGGTTAGTTCGTGTACAAAATCCTGCACCGGCAACACTTTCGCAATTACGGACGCCTGTAGAGGCAGCATGGACCAGTATTTCTGGAAGGAACTTCCAGCGGCTTTTGGAGTCCATGCCATGTCGACATGCTGCACTATGCCGTCCAAAGGAGGTACGACACGATGTCCCAAGACTTTTGTGATCTCAGTGTACTAGTTACAGAAAAGACATTTGTACTCTCGGGAACTTGTACGTAATTATATTGTAATCAAACTGCTAAAACATTCACCAAAGCACCCAACTGCAAAACACTGTCAGAAAAATAAGACTCCAGAATCTCGATTTCACTACCTCTCTTAGTGAACACCAGTAGCTCAGTGAAACGTACTTGATATAAAATTGCTGAAAATATGTTATTAATCTTTAATTCACCGTAATGTCCCAATAATTCGTATTCTTATACCTGGCATTGTTATTGTAATTAACGTCATGTAATTGTATATCGTATGGCAATGGTTTTGTAAAATTATTATCATGTGGGAAGCTTTGATTTATGTCAATGTTTACTTCACTACTAAATTGATTAAATTAGCAGAAGCATAATTGTACTTTGTCAAAAACAAGTATATAAAAATACTATGAAACATGTTAATTGTTAATACACTCCTGGAAATTGAAATAAGAACACCGTGAATTCATTGTCCCAGGAAGGGGAAACTTTATTGACACATTCCTGGGGTCAGATACATCACATGATCACACTGACAGAACCACAGGCACATAGACACGGGCAACAGAGCATGCACAATGTCGGCACTAGTACAGTGTATATCCACCTTTCGCAGCAATGCAGGCTGCTATTCTCCCATGGAGATGATCGTAGAGATGCTGGATGTAGTCCTGTGGAACGGCTTGCCATGCCATTTCCACCTGGCGCCTCAGTTGGACCAGCGTTCGTGCTGGACGTGCAGACCGCGTGAGACGACGCTTCATCCAGTCCCAAACATGCTCAATGGGGGACAGATCCGGAGATCTTGCTGGCCAGGGTAGTTGACTTACACCTTCTAGAGCACGTTGGGTGGCACGGGATACATGCGGACGTGCATTGTCCTGTTGGAACAGCAAGTTCCCTTGCCGGTCTAGGAATGGTAGAACGATGGGTTCGATGACGGTTTGGATGTACCGTGCACCATTCAGTGTCCCCTCGACGATCACCAGTGGTGTACGGCCAGTGTAGGAGATCGCTCCCCACACCATGATGCCGGGTGTTGGCCCTGTGTGCCTCGGTCGTATGCAGTCCTGATTGTGGCGCTCACCTGCACGGCGCCAAACACGCATACGACCATCATTGGCACCAAGGCAGAAGCGACTCTCATCGCTGAAGACGACACGTCTCCATTCGTCCCTCCATTCACGCCTGTCGCGACACCACTGGAGGCGGGCTGCACGATGTTGGGGCGTGAGCGGAAGACGGCCTAACGGTGTGCGGGACCGTAGCCCAGCTTCATGGAGACGGTTGCGAATGGTCCTCGCCGATACCCCAGGAGCAACAGTGTCCCTAATTTGCTGGGAAGTGGCGGTGCGGTCCCCTACGGCACTGCGTAGGATCCTACGGTCTTGGCGTGCATCCGTGCGTTGCTGCGGTCCGGTCCCCGGCCTCCCGCATGCCCACTATACGCCCTCTCTCAAAGTCCGTCAACTGCACATACGGTTCACGACCACGCTGTCGCGGCATGCTACCAGTGTTAAAGACTGCGATGGAGCTCCGTATGCCACGGCAAACTGGCTGACACTGACGGCGGCGGTGCACAAATGCTGCGCAGCTAGCGCCATTCGAGGGCCAACACCGCGGTTCCTGGTGTGTCCGCTGTGCCGTGCGTGTGATCATTGCTTGTACAGCCCTCTCGCAGTGTCCGGAGCAAGTATGGTGGGTCTGACACACCGGTGTCAATGTGTTCTTTTTTCCATTTCCAGGAGTGTATATGTTTTGCCGCGGAGGCCATGCCGTCAGGGGCAGTATAAAGTGTGGAAGTGTGTGAGTCCAGTGTCTGTTCAATCAACAACACGTCTGCCTTGTACAGAGTTGCAAAATAGTTTCAGAAAACATGAATATTTTTACTTACAAATTAGTGCTCGAGATTTCAAACGATAGAGATCTTGGAGCAGCTTGGAGAACCTAAGGATATCATCATTTCTGTAGCGAGAAGACTGAGTTAAACCATGTACACACAAACGAGACCCAATTACAAAGCTAAGTGCGCTTATTGCCGTCGCACTTTAAGGTCAATATTTGATATCCTTGCCATGTGCAGAACTGCCAAAGTCAGTCTCAGTAAAGGTATACTTGCAATTCTAGACTCACCGTAATTGAGTGGTCAGCTTGTCCGATTGCCATACGGTGAAACCGTGATCAATCCCCGATACTGCCAGAGTGGGAGGGTTGAAACGGGTTTGTACTCAGACTCGTGATGCTAACTGAGAAGCTACTTGAATGAGAAGCGGCGGCTCAAAGGTCTGGGAAGCTGATGACCGGAGAATAACGGTTTGCTGATGCCACACCTTCAGTAACACATCAGAGTGACATATTGCCGTAGGATGGCAGGGCGGCCGGCCGGCACTCAGTGGAGCTGAAAGTTTCACATAGGCAAGGCTCAGGCAGTAACAAAGCTCCTATCACGTACCCTGAAACACGAAACGTCATCATCATCATCATCATCCTCATCATACTGTCTCAGTTGTCTGTTTCAAGCAGTAATATCATGACGTCGGATATCCTCTCACCATCATCAAATGAAAAACACCTTCAGCCGTATATATTTCCAATTTTATTTTGTTTTTACTACAATTGAGGATCCAAGGGATCGTCTTGTTAAAAAAAATGTCTACGAATTCCAATGACTGTATGCTAGCCCCTAATTCGAGTGTGCAAGAGGTGGAACCCTTCATACACGTGGGTCAGGGGTCCTGAAGATGGCAAAAATAAAATAAAATTGGAAATATAGGGTTTGACATTTTATATTGAACAGCCGAGGTCCTGCAAACTTTCTGTGTAAAGATGAACTCACAGAGACGCTCTTAATCAGGTGATATTCCGCCGGTTGTTTCGTAATTACCTTATTTAATGCATGGTCGTCTGACTGGTATATCAAAAATCAGTACTCAACAATGGTAATAATTTTTTTCAACAAGAAGGCAATTTAAATGTAAAATACCTCCCTACCCCCAGATCGAACAAAATTAATTAAAATAATTCGCTACCCCGTACAACTCATTTGCATTTTTGTGTAAACATAGTTTCTATCCGCATAATCTTCTGGTGCTTAATGTTCATCGAGTGTTTCATGGAGCTTAATGTTTGAGAGATGATTGTTTTAATATAGCTCTGCTAATTAACTGAGTGATGATCAAAATGCAAGCTTTTACGTTCATTCGATTGCCTGTGCCGAGATAGCTGAACACGTTGCGACGTGTGTAATACCACAATCACTTAGCTAACTGATGTAATCAAATTTATGGGGTACTACCTGTGTAAATCAGCTCATATCAGATCAGGTCGGACATTTTAATGAAGCAGTCTTCTACATAAACCACATTCAGTATGAACAACGGTTACTCTTGCCTTCCAGTAAATGTTAGTATGACACCAGGTACTGTAAGTGTATCCTGGATCACTCGCAGATATCTGCACGAGTAAATGTACGTAGCGTGTCTGATATTAAATGAACCAGAAAATTACAAGCAAAATTAATGTAGTGCCGGAACTATACGTTGAGAAATATTTGGTGCAACGAAATGACCATTATACGTAGGCTGACTTGTCAGTTTGTCGACCAACTTCACAATAACATCATTTCGTTTCAAATGGCAAGCTATACGAGTGTGAAAGACGGTCATACAGAACATAAAATTCTAGACCTCCAGAGAATAAGTCGACAGTCACAAAAGAAAAAATTATTAGGGCTAGTTTTCGTTACAATAATTATTAGTTAAATCCTGTATGCATTTTACAGACCTGAATAAGAGCACCCAATGATGACGGCACAGCAGTATTGAAACAAGACTGAGCAGTAATGAGAACAGTTGCTTTCATAATAGGCCGATCTGAATTCCCACTACTTAAACTGCGAACGCGGCTGCTTTTACAACATGAAAACCAGTCGATGATAACTTGCACGTATTATTTCCCGTCTCTCCTTAATAGCGTATACTTATTTTTCTGAATGTTTTAAACATGTTCCACCACTTTACACCATGTCGCGCTCTTTCTGGGTGAATAAATCCTAGTTTCTTTTTCACTGAATTCATACTGCTTCTATCAGGCATACCGTCGGAATTGTCGCCATTAATTGGCAGTGATCCGGAGAATATTCAAACTCTTTTATTCACAAAACTTGATCAAAATTTTTATTAAATACGATCAATGATTTTAAATAGAATAGTTTGAGCTAACAGATCCGCAATTTTACTTTCCATTCTGCTATACACAATTCTGGTGAGCAGATTAGTCGCAACAGCTCTCAAGATGATTGTAGGAAAGTTCTACTGTTTGTCTGTCTTTTATATCCTCGGGATTGTGTGAATGGTATCCTCTCAATATTTCAGAGGTATGTCTCCAGTGTCATAGATTCTACGCGCAACCTTTAGTAATCGTTTGATTGCCCAATGATTGTAAAAATTTCGAAGGAGTGTTGCCTTTTGCTTCTGCCTATGTGACTGCAGGCCTACCAAATCTCTCTAAAAGTCTGGTCCTTAGCCCTGGATCTCCCATATCGTACAGATCAAGATCGCAGTCGCGTTTTATCGCGTTGACAGAATTTTCCTCCTTTCGTAATCGCCTTGAATTTACGCTTTGCACCTCTCGGCTTTTCCCTGTATGTTTCGCAGTTGAATTCCACTCGTACTCTTAATGGATCATTTGCTTTTTAATACTCCGAAAGTTATTTCGACTCCCTACAAGCAGAAGCCCGTAATTCCAGCGATTATTTCCTTTATGATTTTACCACATTTTTCCTGCAGCCATTTCGCTTTAGCTGCCTCCCTCTTTCTACTGATATAATTTCTAAGTGTTCTACATTGCCGCAGTCCTTTCTTTTCCTGAACAGATTTTATTAGCTTCTCTTTTCGATCAGTTGAAGTATTTCTTCTGTTCCCAAAGCCACTTCGGGCTATGTTTCATTTGCTGGCCAGAGTGGCCGAGCGGTTCTAGCCGCTTCAGTATGGAACCGCGCGACCGCTACGATCGCAGGTTCGAATCCTGCCTCGGGCATGGATGTGTGTGATGTCCTTAGGTTAGTTAAGTTTAAGTAGGTCTAAGTTCTAGGGGACTGATGACTTCAAATGTTAAGTCCCATAGTGCTAAGAGCCATTTGAACCATTTTTTGTTTCTTTGAACTACACTCCTGGAAATGGAAAAAAGAACACATTGACACCGGTGTGTCAGACCCACCATACTTGCTCCGGACACTGCGAGAGGGCTGTACAAACAATGATCACACGCACGGCACAGCGGACACACCAGGAACCGCGGTGTTGGCCGTCGAATGGCGCTAGCTGCGCAGCATTTGTGCACCGCCGCCGTCAGTGTCAGCCAGTTTGCCGTGGCATACGGAGCTCCATCGCAGTCTTTAACACTGGTAGCATGCCGCGACAGCGTGGACGTGAACCGTATGTGCAGTTGACGGACTTTGAGCGAGGGCGTATGGTGGGCATGCGGGAGGCCGGGTGGACGTACCGCCGAATTGCTCAACACGTGGGGCGTGAGGTCTCCACAGTACATCGATGTTGTCGCCAGTGGTCGGCGGAAGGTGCACGTGCCCGTCGACCTGGGACCGGACCGCAGCGACGCACGGATGCACGCCAAGACCGTAGGATCCTACGCAGTGCCGTAGGGGACCGCACCGCCACTTCCCAGCAAATTAGGGACACTGTTGCTCCTGGGGTATCGGCGAGGACCATTCGCAACCGTCTCCATGAAGCTGGGCTACGGTCCCGCACACCGTTAGGCCGTCTTCCGCTCACGCCCCAACATCGTGCAGCCCGCCTCCAGTGGTGTCGCGACAGGCGTGAATGGAGGGACGAATGGAGACGTGTCGTCTTCAGCGATGAGAGTCGCTTCTGCCTTGGTGCCAATGATGGTCGTATGGGTGTTTGGCGCCGTTCAGGTGAGCGCCACAATCAGGACTGCATACGACCGAGGCACACAGGGCCAACACCCGGCATCATGGTGTGGGGAGCGATCTCCCACACTGGCCGTACACCACTGGTGATCGTCGAGGGGACACTGAATAGTGCACGGTACATCCAAACCGTCATCGAACCCATCGTTCTACCATTCCTAGACCGGCAAGGGAACTTGCTGTTCCAACAGGACAATGCACGTCCGCATGTATCCGGTGCCACCCAACGTGCTCTAGAAGGTGTAAGTCAACTACCCTGGCCAGCAAGATCTCCGGATCTGTCCCCCATTGAGCATGTTTGGGACTGGATGAAGCGTCGTCTCACGCGGTCTGCACGTCCAGCACGAACGCTGGTCCAACTGAGGCGCCAGGTGGAAATGGCATGGCAAGCCGTTCCACAGGACTACATCCAGCATCTCTACGATCGTCTCCATGGGAGAATAGCAGCCTGCATTGCTGCGAAAGGTGGATATACACTGTACTAGTGCCGACATTGTGCATGCTCTGTTGCCTGTGTCTATGTGCCTGTGGTTCTGTCAGTGTGATCATGTGATGTGTCTGACCCCAGGAATGTGTCAATAAAGTTTCCCCTTCCTGGGACAATGAATTCACGGTGTTCTTATTTCAATTTCCAGGAGTGTACATTTGTCTGACCAACTTCATGACTACTCTTTCTAGAAACGCCTGTTCTTTCTCAGCTGCACGGCCCTCTCATTGTCTACGTCTAACTCTATACTCGGAAAGAGAAGAGTTCTGTGTGTACCACAATCACTTCCCCCTTTTCTGCCGGCCACTGTGGCCGAGCGGTTCTAGGCGCTTCAGTCCGGAACTACGCGGCTGCTACGGTTACAGGTTCGACTCCTGCCTCGGGCATGGATGTGTGTGATGTCTGTAGGTTAGTTAGGTTTAAGTAGTTCTAAGTTCTAGGGGACTGATGACCTCAGATATTAAGTCCCATAGTGCTCAGAGCCATTTGAACCATTTTGAACCCCCTTTTCATACAGATTTGACCACTAGTAGTCACGAGAGGCGAAGCCCACCGGTGTAAACGGAGGGAAGTGGGGAGTATTATGTTGTCTGTAGAGAGGCAGTAATAACAGAATAACGGTCGTTCAGGAGAGTGCAGTGACTTCTAACGTCACCTGAGTAACAAATCCATCCTCATGTGCTGATGGACAGGGATGGTGGTTGAAAAATTCGCATAAAGTCAGCACAAACTGAGCTCCAAAGTGCTACCAGGAGTTCAGCTAGAGCAACGCCTGTGTGTAGGGAGTTAAAAAGAATGGGCTACAATGGTGGAGCAGCTGCTCATAAGTAACATATTTCCTTAGTCAGTGCTAAGTGACGATTGTTGTTGTTGTTGTGCTCTTCAGTCCAGAGACTGGTTTGATGCAGCTCTCTATGCTACCCTATCTTGTGCAAGCTTCTTCATCTCCCAGTACCTACTGCAACCTACATCCTTCTGGATCTGCTTAGTTTATCGATCTTTTGGTCTCTCTCTCTATGATTTTTACCCTCCACGCTGCCCTCCAACACTAAACTGGTGATCCCTTGACGCCTCAGAAAATGTCCTACCAACCGGTCTTTTCTTCTTGTCAAGTTGTGCCACAAATTTCTCTTCTCCCCAATTATATTCAATATCTCCTCATTAGTTACGTGATCTACCCATCTAATCTTCAGCATTCTTCTGTAGCACCACATTTCGAAAGCTTCTATTCTCTTCTTGTCCAAACTATTTATCGTCCATGTTTCACTTCTATACATGGCTACACTCCATACAAATACTTTCAGAAACGACTTCCTGACACTTAAATCTACACTCGATGTTAACAAATTTTTCTTCTTCAGAAACGCTTTCCTTGCCATTGCCAGTCTACATTTTATATCCTCTCTACTTCGACCATCATCAGTTATTTTGCTCTCCAAATAGCAAAACTCATCTACTGCTGTAAGTGTCTCATTTCTTAATCTAATTCCCTCACCGTCACCCGACTTAATTCGACTCCATTCCATTATCCTCAACGATTAAGGTGGTGTAAAGAGCGTCACCACTCGATATTGGATGACTGGAAACGTGTGGTTTATAGTGATGAATCAAGCTGTACACTATCAAGCTATCCGATGCAGGGGCTTGCCGTCATGTGTAGTACCAACAGTGAAGTACGGAGGAGCCGGTGTTACGCTATGGGAGTGATCTTTGTAGTTAGGGCGTGATAGTTAGTTACTTTCATGTTCTATGGATCATTATGCGCGATAAATCGTCATGATGCGGAACGAGTCTATATGTACAGGGTATTTCAGAAGTAGTGGCCAATATTCAGGGATATAACAGGAACGATCATTCGAAACTAAAAAGTCAAGTAAATATGGGGCCTAAAACGCATACCTTAAGAGCTATGACCAATTGTTGATCTTCAATACTGTGAAACAAACTTCTTCTACTGCACGCCCTTTGCTTTCCGTATTTTGGGAAGTGGTAGTATGGACCAAAACAAGAAAAAAGTCCAGTAAATATGTGATCGGAATGCATACCTTAAAAATTATGAGCACTTGTTCATTAGAAGAGTTGTCTTTCAAAATAGCGGAGATGAACAAGTGCCCATAGCTCTTAAGTTATGCGTCATAGGGCACATGTTCACCGGACTTTTTTTCTTGTTTTAGTCGCTACTACCACTCCCCAAAATATGGAAAGCAAAGAACCTGCAGCAGAGGAGATTTGTTTCACAGTCTCGAAGATCAGGGGTATGCGTTTTAGATCCCTTGTTTACTTGACTTTTATATATATATTTGCACTTCAGAAAACTCAAAATGCGCGAGGACATGAACACACTTTTACAGTATTGTGTACTGCATACAGTACAGGAAGAGATCAGAGACAATGACTGCTATATTAAAAATAAAACAGTGACGGTTGCAGAATTATTTTTATCCAAAGTAACGCGTTAGCCATGGTTAGCAATCATCAAATTCTGAAAACTGTCAAAGCTCTGCGTCAACCACGTCTGAATGAATATCCGGTCGTCAGAATAACTAAAAGAAACTGTGGTAACCTGTGTACTGTTACAGCAGCAAGTGGAGCCCAGCGCAGAGCCACCTGTACGTGTTGGCCTGGATGCGGAACAGCTGAGGGGTCTAGCCGGCAGCGGCTCTACAACTTCGCAACCGTGACAATTTTATTTTTTATACAAAAATGACCGACTTCTGTAACAGTCAGCCAACGACGCGATGGAATGAATGCTATGATTGCTTGTACAACCATGACAATGTACTCAGCCATAAGAAAGCAACTGTGAGACAATTGTTTGTGGAAAATAACATTACTGAAATGGACTGTTCCGCCTAGAGTCCCGACCTGGCCACAATGGAATACCTCTGAGATGAATCAGAAGACTTCGCTCCAGAAATACTTTGCTTCCGATACTCTGCGTCCAACAGTATTGCTGCGGTCGCTGGTTCGAATCCTGCCTCGGGCATGGATGTGTGTGATGTCCTTAGGTTATTTAGGTTTAACTAGTTCTAAGTTCTAGGGGACTGATCACCTCAGATGTTAAGTCCCATAGTGCTCAGAGCCATCTGAACCATGTTTGATAACACCTTCGCGTCCTGTTCAGTAAAGAGCTGGGTGAGCGCAGCCATAAGTGGGTAGGGACAGGGCACCCATCGTGGTGGCGCCGTACATAGCTACACTGCTGGCCACCGTAAATGCAACACCAAGAAAGACAAGAGGTAGATAACATGTTGACCACGTATCAAATGATTACGTTTACAGACGTCTGTGACATGTGGTTCCTGCCAGAATTAGTAGCCAGAGTAGCCGCCATTGTTGGAGATCACCGCTGCCACACGTCTCGGCATTGAGTCAAAGAGACGTTGGATGTGTCCCTGGGGTACAGCAGCCCAAGCAGCTTCCACACGTTGCCAAAGATCATCTGGTGTGACAGCTAGGGATGTAATCTGGGTCACTCGTTGAGCAACCATGGACCACATATTTTCTATCGGCGAAAGATCCGGAGAGCGAGCCGGCCAGGGAAGCACTTCAATCTGGTTATTGACGAAGAACCTTTGGACAATGCGTGCCACGTGTGGTCGCGCATTATCCCGTTGAAATATGGCTGTGGCCGAGCCCTGAAGGTAAGGAAGGACAACTGGCTCCAGCACCTCGGATATGTAGTGCCGGCTATTTAAAGTACCGGCAATGCGTACTAGAGGTGTGCGAGAGTAATATCCAATACCGCCCCATACCATAATACCCGGTGCAAGACCAGTGTGGCGGTGCATAATGCAGCTGTCCAGCATCCTCTCTCCACGGTGTCTCCAAACTCGAATCCGACCATCGTGGTGCTGCAGACAGAAGCGTGCCTCGTCAGTAAAGACAACGTCATTCCATTCTGCCGTCCACATCCGTCTGTCATCACACCATTGGCGACGGAGACGTCTGTGGTTCTGCGTCAATGGTAGACGAAGCAATGGTACGCGCAGACACTGGATGATGCGTTACAGACGCAATGTGCTGTGCTATGGTTCGGGATGTCACTGAGCGATCCGTCACTGCCATGCGCACAATTTGCCTATCAGCACGTGCAGTGGTGCACCGAGGTGAAGGCGATCGATCACGTCGGTCCGTCGTACCCTCCTGCATCCAACGGTCACATATCCGCATTACAGTTGTTTGGTTTCGTCCAACACGACTAGCGATTTCTCTGTATGATAATCCACAATCTCGGTAAGCCACTATCCTTCCTCTGTCGAACTCGGATACTTGATCAAACGATGTTCGCTGTTGTCTACGAGGCATAACTGATCGTCTTGTGAAACAACCACAAGGTAAACACACGTGCCGAACGTACACTCGTCGAAATCGCCAAGCCTTAAATGGCGCTATGAGGTGGCGCTACAGGCGCGCGTGATGTGCGTCTGCGCTGAAATTCTAATCAGTTGCATATCTCATCGCTGCAAACCCATGGTGTAAATTTCACTTGATTCGGATGCTTCCTTCAGGGTGTTGCACTTACGGTGGCCACCAGTGTATATACAATGCGCAACGAAGTTAACGGATCACTTTCTCGACACCCTGTAATTGCCTCCCACTGCAGCGTAGAAGTTTGAAATTCTGCTGAAAAGTGCCTACAGTCGTCCTCTGTAATGGTGCTAAAGCGTGGTGCCCTCTGACTTCACTCTCAGATCTGGGCGATGCTTCAGACGGCAAAACGGCAAGGTGTCGACACATGCGAAAAAAAAAAAAAATGCAGCGGCTCGGAAGTTCATGTGAGCCGTAAGGGGGTTTAATGCTGTGTATTGCCACTAAGTTTGACTACCATTCTCCCGACGCTATCATAGAAGTGTCACACTAAGAGAAGGTCGCCACAGTCTTTCTTACCCACATTTGACCACTTCTTTCGACGTCTCTGCGACGGATGTCTGAACCACGACACCCAGCGTTGAAACCACGTGGTTTTCTTATGGATGCCCGAGGAAAACATTTAATACACACCGTCGCTAAGAATCGACTCGAATAGCCCTCAGGCTGTGGCATAAAGGGTGTCAATGAAACCACCCCTTTCCCTGGGGCGTTCATTCCTAGCTATTACGCAGTCGCCGGCCGAAGTGGCCGAGCGGTTCTAGGCGCTACAGTCTGGAACCGCAAGACCGTTACGGTCGCAGGTTCGAATCCTGCCTCGGGCATGGATGTTTGTGATGTCCTTAGGTTAGTTAGGTTTAACTAGTTATAAGTTCTAGGGGACTAATGACCTCAGCAGTTGAGTCCCATAGTGCTCAGAGCCATTTGAACCACTTTTTTATCACGCAGTCGACAGTGACAGTTCGCAATGCGATAAGCAAAAGGAAGACGTTATTGACGACCTTTAATGGTGCTGACATCCTCGGACGTTTCAACCCTCCTCTAAGGACATTGTGGGGCTGCATTCCATTGAAAGTGATCGCACCACTATTGAGTGCAGCGTGGCCACGGTTTTTGCTCTACTGTAGAGTTTGGAACCACTAGTGAACGTTCAAAACAATTCGACGAAATTTGAACGTGATCAGATGCAGCAAAGGCCACTTACTCTTTTTCAGGCCTCCTGTTTTCCGCCATTCTTTGGCGTGATCACACGGGAGTGAAACGTTAACATGTGACGGCAAAGGGTCCCTCTAACACTCCTCAGTCTGCATCCGACGCAACGTAGTTGAGCACATTGCAAATGTACTTGTCAGAAACATCGACATCAGTTCAGACTGCTGGCTGCTCTAGCGCCTGAAGGTAGGCAAACTGCACCCAAATGATGTCAAATGGGTTGTCTAAGCCTAAGGCGCTGGAGCATCTGCCAGACTAAAATGGTTTGAAATTTCTAAAGGCTCAATACTGTTTTCTCCTCATCTGTCGTCACTTAGTCTCTTATTGGTTATGTAATTTGCGGACAACATCCTTTCTGATACACTTGGCATGTACATTGTTTTGTTCTGACCGAGCTATGTTGCACAGTGTTTATTATAGTACGCTGACCTCGCAGTCAAGAGGAGTTGTGTTCAAATCCCCGTCTGACTATCCACATTTCAGTTTTCCGTAGTTTCCCCGACTTTCTCGTGCCAGAATGATTCCTTCAAATGGGACACATGATGTTTCCTTCCCTATGCTTGGCTGTTCCGAGCTTGCGCTCCGCCACTGATGACCTCATTGTCGATGAGCTGTTATACTCTATCATAAACGGTTGCATGTTCGTGATACTCCATGGAATCACACAGTCGTTATTGTACCAAACGTGTGCCGCTACTTACGTTTTAACAAAATGACAGGAAAACAATTTTCGTTCAAATTGTTTTGTAAAATATTCCCCATTTAAATCTATGTTTTTTTTTTTTTTTTGCATACGTTTCAATAAATTCTGGAAAAATTTATTTCCATTCATGTCAGTACCTCAAAAACGCGGTTTTTGGAATATCCAAAAGTCTTGTAAACCTTCGTCGCCAGTTTTATAAAGGCCTCGTCACTACTGCTGTGGAGGTCGAGTTTGTGAGTTGTTGAAACGGCGTCTGGTGTAATACACCGCTAAGACAATTTCTCCCTGCCACTATTACACAGCTACGCCTCAGTGTCAGGTAGCATGATAAGAGAACAAAGGTTCAATAACACTCCAACAAATTAGTAACTAAGTAACACAGACGAGTTAAAAAGGTTTGCTTATCTTTTTGACGTGTTGAATGATTAAGTCTGCAGCACAAAGAGGCCATAATGGCTAAGTGCAAATGATCGTAGATAAACTCCACATTTAGAACAACTGTCTGTTCAATTCTAAGAGTTCACTAGACGACGTTCCCTGTGTAAGTCAGCCCTGGACGATGATCTATAACCAAGTGGGCGAGAGCTGCTCTTCTGTCTTCCGAGTAGGCTTCTGTTCCTTGCAGTCCGGTCATTGGCGGATGCCGGCCGCGTTGAAGTCGATATCTTCATCCTCAGCGCCGCTCGTGGCGCTGGTGGAACTCGCCAAAGTGGCGAGTCTCTATGCACTGGCACCAGCTCGCATCTTTGCGCCAGTGGTCCTTTTTGCCCTGGCTGTATCTTGTTCGGACTACACAGCAAAAAGCCTCTTGAGTCGACCAAAATTGCTACCCTAATGTTATTGTTTGACTTTAGGGCTCAAAATTAGTGATAAATGAAGCTAATACAGTCACAGTTCGCAGTGATAGACGGTAAATCACCGAGTAGAACAGGAGTGATATCTGGCGTTACGCAAGATAATCACATAGGCCCTCTGCTGTTCCTGGTTTACATAAATGATCTAGGTGATAATCTGAGCAGCCCCCTTAGACTGTTTGCAGATGATGTTGTAATTTACCGTCTAGTAAAATTCCAATTACAAAATGATCTAGAGAGAATTTCTGTATGGTGCGAAAAGTGGCAATTGGCACTAAACAAAGGATAGAGCGCGGTCATCCACATGGGTACTAAAAGAAATCCGATAAATTTTGGGTATACGATAAATAGCACAAATATAAGGGCTGTCAATTCGACTAATTACCTAGGAATTACAATTACGAGCAACTTAAATTGGAAAGACCACATAGATAATATTGTGGGGAAGGTGAAACAAAGACTGCGCTTTTTTGGCAGAATACTTAGAAGATGCGACAAACCCACTAATGAGACAGCCTGCATTACACTTGTCCGTCCTCTGCTGGAATACTGTTGCTTGGTGTGGGAACCTTACCAGGTAGGATTGGCGGAGGACATCGAAAATGTGCAAAAACGGGCAGCTCGTTTCGTTTTATAGGGGTGAGAGTGTCACTAATATGATACGCGAGTTGGCGTGGCAGTCACTGAAACAAAGACGGTTTTCTTTGCGGCGAGACCTATTTACGAAATTTCAATCACCAACTTTCTCTTTCGAATGTGAAAATATTTTGTTGACACCCACCTACGTAGGGAGAAATGCTCATCATAATAAAATAAGAGAAATCAGAGCTCGAACGGAAAGATTTAGCTGTTTCTTTTTCCCACGCGCCATTCGAGAGTGGAATGGTAGAGAAGTAGTATGAAAACGGTTCGATAAACCCTCTGCCAGGCACTAAAGTGTGAATTGCGGAGTAACCATGTAGATTTATATGGAACATTAATTCGACGTTTTTTCTTCACCAGATAATCGGTATCGTTTGACTTCTGTGTGACGCGAAAAGGTTGATGCGACGTTTTCTGTTCTTTTTCGTGGTTTCGAGGATCACTAGTGGCAAACAAAATGCTGTATATCATTCAGTTTCAGCTGTTCTACGAACCCTTGAAGAAGTTGCCGGAACATGACCAGCGTAACCAAATAATTAAGCTTATGGAGGTTCCGTTGCATAATGTGCGCTAGTGAATCCTAATAGTCTGCACTCTGTGGTTCGCTGATTGTAGTAAGAGAGGTTAGCTTACCTCTTCCCTTCTAAAGACGTCTCGTTGTACCAACTGTAATTATACTCCAACGGTTGGAGCTTGTAACATAACAATTTTCAGTAGCGAAACTAAGTATGGTCATTGGGATCGCTGCTATCGTCGCGATAGTAATGTTCAGAGTCTTTGATTTAAGACGGATGCCTTCTTATTTATTTCTCCAGTTGTGTAAAATAAGGAACCAACATCTATCAATATGGCATTAGATATGACATTAGAGCCTGTAAAAACCCGTAAATCCCTCATGATGTGTAACCACAATACCGAGCACTGCAACTACGAGGGTCTTTTGAAAGGTTCGGTCGGTTACGAAATGAAAACCGCAGTGAAAATGTGATGAAGCTATGCGCAGATGTATTGGGCCATGTCTCTAGTACGCCCGTCGATAGCTTCACGTCGCATTTTGCAGTTCTGAGCTCACAGCGAGCAAGGAAAGATGCCAACACTACAGCCTCCTGCCAAGTTTTAAGTGGTTACTGTCATTCGATTTATTCACGCTAAGGGGTTCCGCCAGGTTTCGTAGTCTGCGTAACGTAACTGTCATGTGTGACACCAAAGTGCGGCAATGGGGCAGGAACTTAGAAGTAGGACGTACAGACGTTAATTTTGCAGACGGTCCGGAAGTAGCTGGAAGTTGTAGGTAAATATTGTTAATAAAACGTTTTTGATTTTCATTATGGTGTCCATTTCGAGACCGATCGGACCTTGAAAAATTCTAAACAAAAAATAGTAATCGTATGATTCCTAATCTCACAGTCTTTTCTTGAGAGTTACTAAATGTGACATCAAACGTTGCCTGAGACACTTCTAACTTTTATATAACTGTTTACTACAGAGCTATAACCGTTCAATAACGATTCACTGTTCTAGACTTGATCAGCCACATTCCAGTAGAGGTATTCAAACCCATCTTGGAAGACATACCGCGGATGTGTGATAAATTCCTCCACTCAGTGCAGCCCACTCTACAAGTGCCAGAAATTCCTGAAACGGAGAGATTTATGCAGTCTACCAGTGACATAATTGATGGTGAGAGAAGTGCAGTAACTTTTTGTCCTTTCGTCAGTTCCTCACCAAGTGAATAAAATACAATCACTTGGGTTTACAACTGGCTGTCGGTGATAGACAGAAGCAAGGTGTCACATTTACCAATCCATTCCCTTCCCCACCAACACTACATGGATTACCGACAATACCAGAGATACAAATGAACACATAGGAACATATTTTATGTAGTAGCTCATTTAACAACTAAAAATAAGTACTCACTTAATAAACTGAGACCGCAGCTCCCAGTCTTGCCGTAGCGTTCTGCTTCCCGCGGGGTCCCGGGTTCGATTCGCGGCGGGATCAGGGATTTTTCCTGTCTCGAGATAACTGGGAGTTGTTCTGTCGTCTTCATCATCATCGTTCATCCCCATTACGATCGGAGGAAGGTAATGGCAAACCACCTCCCATAGGACGTTGCCTAGTACGGCGGTGCGGGTCTCCCACATCGTCCCCTACGCTCCTCGGAGTATGGGACCTCATCATCAAATAGACTGAAAATAGTTCCGCTATATAAACACGACCGCAGTGAGTCATTTTGTCTACTTACATAAGAGAACTGGACAGGAAATGCTGGGGAGGTATATTGTGTCTGTAAACTAAAACGAGAGCAGCACTTATCGTCGGCGAAGTTGCCTTTCGCGGAGGAACACTACAGCTACCATACGGGATGACAAAGCAGCAATTTCACCTGTAGCAGTATAGAACTGTGTGCAGAGATTTGCGTAGATTCTGTCCATATGCATGACCTGAGTTCTCATTTTCCTGCGTCGCCAATGATTCGTAAGGCGCTCTATGGAGGACCTGTACAACTTTGTGAAACACCCAGAGTTGCTTCTTGTGACGTAATGAGATAGACTGCGGAATCAGCTGCTCGACGTGCAGTTTGCAGGCATGTGATGGAGGTAAGTTCGTAAATACTACTCGGCGAACTACTTTCCCTCGCGCTACCGCCCCACACGTCTCCTCTCCTTAACCTGTTCCTTACCTCGGTACACAGTTATCTCTTAATATCAGTCTACAGCACTTAGATGTGGTGCAAAAATATTTTTGCTAAAAACTCCCTTCTAGCACCTCCCAAAAATTTGCAACCACACGACTGTTTCCCCTGATCGACCTTGGTTCAAATGGCTCTGAGCACTATGGGACTTAACTACTGTGGTCATCAGTCCCCTAGAACTTAGAACTACTTAAACCTAACTAACCTAAGGACATCACACACATCCATGCCCGAGGCAGGATTCGAACCTGCGACCGTAGCAGTCGCGCGGTTCCGGACTGCGCGCCTAGAACCGCTAGACCACCGCGGCCGGCTAATCGACCTTCGTCGGTCTTCGTTTGCTGGGCTACCTGCCGTAGATGAACGATAGTCTCGTACTGACTGAAACTTTCTCACACTCGAGGTCCAGGTGTCTTGATAATCTGTCATAGTGGAGTGAGTAGCCTGCCTATCTCTCCTGACATGCGCAGCCATAGTACTGAGTGCTACTCTGTATTTAAATTAAATTACAGCACGCACTGTGACATAAATGTCACCATTTTCTTACAAGTGCTTCGCGAACGAAGGACTTTCGTTGTTTTTGGTTCAACTCGGAACAACTAAACAACTGATTACCGTAATCCGTGTATACTTTGACCGCTTTGGTTACTTCAGGCATACACCGAAAGTTTTACAACTGTCTGCTGGCTCTCAGTTGAGGGTTTAGAATACACAGTTCGCTGGTGAAATTCCATCAATAATACAGGGTGATTCAAAAAGAATACCACAACTTTAAAAATGTGTATTTAATGAAAGAAACATAATATAACCTTCTGTTATACATCATTACAAAGAGTATTTAAAAAGGTTTTTTTTCACTCAAAAACAAGTTCAGAGATGTTCAATATGGCCCCCTCCAGACACACGAGCAATATCAACCCGATACTCCAACTCGTTCCACACTCTCTGTAGCATATCAGGCGTAACAGTTTGGATAGCTGCTGTTATTTCTCGTTTAAAATCATCACTGGTGGCTGGGAGAGGTGGCCGAAACACCATATCCTTAACATACCCCCATAAGAAAAAAATCGCAGGGGGTAAGATCAGGGCTTCTTGGAGGCCAGTGATGAAGTGCTCTGTCACGGGCTGCCTGGCGGCCGATCCATCGCCTCGGGTAGTTGACGTTCTCTGTAAACTGTTTATACCAACGTTTAATACACCACCTACCAGGAGGTTTAACACCATACTTCGTTCGAAATGCACGCTGAACAACTGTCGTCGATTCACTTCTGCCGTACTCAATAACACAAAAAGCTTTCTGTTGAGCGGTCAACAGCGCCTCAAGCGAACAAATGTACAACTAAATGAAACTTTATAGCTCCCTTAATTCGCCGACAGATAGTGCTTAGCTCTGCCTTTTGTCGTTGCAGAGTTTTAAATTCCTAAAGTTGTGGTATTCTTTTTGAATCACCCTGTACACTGGAAGATGCCATGTACTGTCGATTTTCTTGCGCAACAGTTGGTGGAACTGTTGCGATTTATAACTGTACACGAAAAAGTGTAATAAAATCGAGTTGCACAATATCCACTGACATCTTTTTATTTCAAAGTCATCGATATTTTCAACTATATCATGTGTGTTACTCTATTAATTCTCAGAACAGACCACTGATTAGATTTTAGTTCACATGTATATATCTGCCACTACATTCGATTTCTGAGATAACTTGCGTGTCCACTGTTTTGGGGTTACTTTGGTTATTAGCCATTGTTATCACATGATTCCAGATGGAGAATGTATTAAACAGCGCTTATACCAATGACAGTGTGGAAATAAAGAATACAAACATTAACAATTGGTATACAGACGAAGGTTAATCTGCAATTGTAAATGTGCCTACAACAACGAAAAACAAATGTTACTCGTATATTGCTCAAATTTGCCTGCTATTGTGATTCAGGCAGTGATTTAGGTACAACATATACTGTCAAATATCTCCAGAAAGGAGGAATGAAGTTTGTTTGATCATGAGTGCCAGATACTGACTTGATAAATGAAGAACAGATAGCCTTAGTTCTAACTGCAACGGATGGTTTGTGATGAGTATTTAGGTTGAAGACGGATGAAAAAAAATGTTCAAATGTGTGTGAAATCTTATGGGACTTAACTGCTAAGGTCATCAGTCCCAAAGCTTACACACTACTTAACCTAAATCATCCTACGGACAAACACACACACCCATGCCCGAGGGAGGACTCGAACCTCCGCCGGGAACAGCCGCACAGTCCATGACTGCAGCGCCTAAGACCGCTCGGCTAAACCCGCGCGGCAAGACGGATGAAACTGAATGTGTTTTGCGTAACTAAATATGGAGCTATGTGTCTGCTTCTTCATCCTAGTACCTTTTATTATATTTATAGTTTTGATGATGGGTCACACTGTTCGATTTATGTACTGTACCAGGTTCTTTTCTTATTTCATGGGTCTTAATAAAACACTGAAGAAAACCTTAGTTCAATCTATTTATTTGTGGCTGGTCAAAGTTTCATTATGTTTTTGAAATACTTATACAATGGGATGGTAGATGACAATATAGGCCGGTCACTGTCCCCAAATACATTTCACTTTGACCACCTACAATTTTTTCCGTTACTTCCTCTACATTTCAGAAAATATATTATTCTAATTAGTTTGTAATGCTTTTCATACAAGACCCTACGTTCACTACCACAAATATCACAAAGTCAAAAAAAAAAAAAAAAAAAAAAGAGTCACGTGACGATAATCACGTTTGAATATGAATGTCGCTCAAAGCATACCCGATTTACGATACTGCTTAGTTTACGGCTCGCATGAATGTATGATGCTGTAAAATTGCTAATATAGGCTTCTTGTAGTTGTAGAGGGGTTTAGTAGATAAAGTATTGATCCGGTAATGTATAGTTTCGATTTAGAATAAGTTTGAACATCGAATCACTTTCAAATCTAACGGGTCAGGGTACATTTCGAACGGCTAGAGCACAGCGCATATTTTCCGTATCTCCTCGCTCTGTCAAATACCATTTTCCTCGGACTACAAAAACGGTCGCGATAAATGTACGTTTGCAACTAGGAGAGCTGACTATCGTTGTTCTCGGACGCACACCGCGGCCTGTGGATTCGTGTGTACGAAAGCACGTGTCGCAGATACATCTTGTGCAATGAAATGAGTGTTCAGGACTTCGAGCACGTCCTGCAGAACACACAAGACAGAACTCATTGATTCTGCTGTGTGCGTACCGTGAAGCATGGGATCTGAAAGTGATCTGATCATCAACCTTATTTTGTACCCAAACTGTACATTTCCGGAAATAGGTTCTTTATTTGAACTTTATCTACTAAGTCTCCACCACAGCCCCTAGAAGCCTGTAATAGGAATTATGAAACTCACTGTGCATCCAAGCATGGTTTCCTATTACGACGTTGCGTACAGATTACATATTTTCTCGGCGGAATTTTTTGAGCATTTTCATACTTCAAATGACTCCTTGTTTATGAGCTTCGGTTAAGCTATGTAGAATCCATATGGAACAGATCTTTTATGCTGAATGTTCACGCAGAATCGAATGACCTGCAGTCTCCTACGTAACAGTCTATCTCACGTTAGGACAGGTGCCAATTCTCTTCAGTCAGTTTTGCGACCAACATCGGTGTTTTCTGAAGCTGACGGAAACAAGACTGATTACTAAAAGCTGAACGAAGAGATTCGAAGCTCAGTTATTGAGTTAGGCCAGCGAGCAGCAAGCTTCTTAAGTAATGGAATGCAGTACGTTGTCGTCGATGGTGAGTGTTCATCGGAGGTGAGGGTATCATCTGGAGTGCCCCAGGGAAGTGTGGTAGGTCCGCTGTTGTTTTCTATCTACATAAATGATCTTTTCGATAGGGTGGATAGCAATTTGTCATCGTTGAGTGACTGTAGGAGGATACAAGATGTACTACAGTCACGGACTGTGCGGCTGATCCCGGCGGAGGTTCGAGTCCTCCCTCGGGCATGGGTGTGTGTGTTTGTCATTAGGATAATTTAGGTTAAGTAGTGTGTAAGCTTAGGGACTGATGACCTTAGCAGTTAAATCCCATAAGATTTCACACACATTTGAACATTTTCTAAATATAGATAAATGTAAATTAATGCAGATGAATAGGAAAAAGAATCATGTTTGAATACTCCATTAGTAGTGTAGAGCTTGACACAGTCACGTCGATTAAATATTTGGGCGTAACATTGCAGAACGATATGAAGTCGAACAAGCATTTAATGGCAGTTGTGGGGAAGGCGGATAGTCGTCTTCGGTTCATTGGCAGAATTTTGAGAAGATGTGGTTCATCTGTAAAGGAGACCGCTTATAAAACACTAATACGACCTATTCTTGAGTACTGCTCGAGCGTTTGGGATCCCTATCAAGTCGGATTGAGGGAGGACATAAAAGCAATTCAGAGGCGGGCTGCTAGATTTGTTACTGGTAGGTTTGATCATCACGCGAGTGTTACGGAAATGCTTCAGGAAGTCGGGTGGGAGTCTCTGGAGGAAAGAATGCGCTGTTTTTACTGAGGAAATTTAGAGAACCAGCATTTGAGGCTGACTGCAGTACAATTTTACTGCCGCGAACTTAAATTTCGCGGAAAGACCACAAAGATAAGAGAGATTAGGGCTCGTACAGAGGCATAAAGGCAGTCATTTTTCCATCGTTCTGTTTGGGAGTGGAACAGGGAGAGAAGATGCTAGTTGTGGTACGAGGTACCCTCCACCATGCACCGTATGGTGGATTGCGGAGTATGTATGTAGATGTAGATGTAGATAGGACCATTGTGCAGAGACACGAACTGATACCAGTGTTTTGGCCCGCCTCCAGGATACGAGATGTGTTACGACATAGCTCTTAGAGTGGCCACAGTGTATGGTGTCCCCTGTGAATGAGGCAGTATATGGTTCAAATGGCTCTGAGCACTATGGGACTTAACAGCTGAGGTCATCAGTCCCCTAGAACTTAGAACTACTTAAACCTAACTAACCTAAGGACATCACACACATCCATGCCCGAGGCAGGATTCGAACCTGCGACCGTAGCAGTCGCGCGGTTCCAGACTGAAGCGCCTAGAACTGCTCGGCCACCGTGGCCGGCGAGGCAGTATAGCTCAAACTATTCGCACTGGTGCTGAGTGTTGTTCTGAGGACACACGACGTTTTAAAGGTAGTAGCCTGAGAATTCGGCCGTAACTGAACGAAGAAAACGGAAGTGGAAGGCAAATTGAAAATACGAGAATCTTGACTCACACGTCACTATATAGGAATTCCGTTGTAAAGGAGACAGCCGCGACATTTTTAAGAGTTACCAGAGGTACGTCCTTTGTAGGGAATGAGGGAGAGCTTTGGATATCGAGCGAAAGCGAAGACGAACGCTTGGTGCTGGTAGGGAGGTGGAAGCGACAGTTTCAAACGTTACGCCGGCACCTCGCGCCGGATGACGTCACTCGATGCCGCGGCGACAGAGCGGCTGCGAGCTGCCCGACTCGCCTTGTGCGCATGCGTCACTTCGGCCGTCTCTGGAAGGTTCCAGTCGCTGCCATCGTGTCTATATAAGCAGAACACCGTGCCAGCCTCGGCAGTCAGTGGTTTTCACTCCTGATGTTGATGACGGAGACCATCTTCGATAGCTCGAGTGCTTTAATCAAAGATTTTATTCATACAAAAATTATCCAGCGAAGACCTCCACAACACAACATTGTCACTATAACCGCTCAATACTCGACCAGTTTCAGAGCTGCCTTTGCTTTAACAATGACAAATGGCAAATTTTAAAATAGTAGTAATATGAAGGAACCTGCGGAAGAAAGTATTGACCCACAAGAGCGTTTTTTGAGTTACTGTATGTTATGGGTTTGGTTAAATTTAAAGACAATAACGTAAATAAAATAAAGACAAAACCATTAATGTAGTTGACACTGCGTGTTAGCAGTAAAAATGGAATTATCGGTGATCTAGGGGGCGATCCGAGGGCTGGTTGCCCTCCGTAATAAAAAAAATTGATTAAAGCGTAAAGGAGTCAACGATCAACTTTAATGGATGTCATGTGACGTCCTCCCAGACAAACGCAACGAACAATACGGAAAGAAAGGTAGCGTCTTTGATTACTAATTGAAACGTCCTTGCTCCATCCTGGGTTCGAACCACGCCAACGCGCAAATTTTCAATAAAAATCGCAGCGATTGTCGCCAAACACTTCCAGTATAAGAAGTCACCCCCTTTCTGCCAAAGACCTTATCAAAGAGGGCGGAGGAGCGGACAGAGGTTCAGGGCACTCTCTTGGCACTAAGGTGGGAGACTGCTCAGAGACGGCAGACTCAGCAATGATCAACGGCATGAGGATGCAAAAGGCAACCAAAACCACTGAATTAAAGATACATAATGTGTACCCGCAGGACAAGTGGAGGTGGCCATGAAAAAAGGATTGACTAACCAACCACAGGATAACGTGCTACGGGACGGGGCGTGGAATGTCAGCCGTTTGAACCTGTTAGGGAAGCTAGAAAATCTGAAAAGGGAAATGTTAAAGTTTAATCTAGATATGGTGTAGATCAGTCAAGTAAATGAGAAGAAGATAAAGATTTCTGGTCAGATGAGTATAGGATAATATCAACCGCAGCGGAAAATGGTATAAGGGGATTCGTTATGAAAAGGAAGGTAAGGCAAAGAGTGAGTTACTGTGAACAGTTCAGTGATACGGTTGTTCTCATCAGAATCTACCGCAAACCATCACTGACATCGATAGTTCAGATATATATGCTGACGTTGCAAGTGGAAGATGAAGAGATGGAAAAAGTATATGAGGATATTGAACGGGTAATGCAGTACGGAAAAGGAGACGAAAATCTAATAGTCATGGCGGACTGAAATGCGGTTGTAGGAGCAGAAATAGAAGAAATGATTACGGCAAAATATGGGCTTGGTACAGGGCATGAGAGATGAGAAATGCTAATTGAGCTCTGCAATAAATTACAGCTGGTTATAGCGAATACCCTTTTCAATAATCACTGTAGGATGAGCTACACTTGGAAAAGACCGGGAAACACGGCATGATGTCAGATTACGTCATGGTCGGGATGTAAGGCGTACCCAAGAACACATGCATACCACTACTAGTTGTGATGAAGAGCAGTCTGAAGTTTAGGAGACTAGTCAGGAATAATCAATGCGCAAAGAAGTGGGATACGGAAGTACTAAGGGACGAAGAGATACGCTTGGACTTCGTCAAGGCAGTAAATACTGTGATAAGGGATAGTTCAGTAGGTAGATACTTCAGTTAATCAATAAAAGAAGAAAATACAAACATTTTCGGGGAAATTCTGGAATACAGAAATACAAGTACTTCGGAATGAAATAAATAGGAAGTGCAGGGAAGCTAAGGTGGAATGGCTCCACGAAAAATGAAAACAAATCGAAAACGAAATGGTTGTCGGAAGGACTGACTTAGCATGTGGCAACGGCCTTGCCGCAGTGGTTACACCGGTTCCCGTGAGATCACCGAAGTTAAGCGCTGTCGGGCGTGGCCGGCACTTGGCTGGGTGACCATCCATGCCGCCATGCGCTGTTGCCGTTTTTCGGGGTAATGACAAGTGAGGAGCTACTCGACCGAATAGTAGCGGTTTCGGTCAAGAATACCATCATAACGACCCCACGCCCCTCCTATCCGCATCCTCCACGGAGGATGACACGGCGGTCGGATGGCCCCTGTAGGAGATTTCATGGCTTGACGACGGAGCGTTTCTTTTCCTTTTTTTTTTTTTTTTTACTGACTCAGCATATAGAATTGTCAAAATTACAAAATTACCTTCGGTGAAAAGCAAGGGCGGTAACGTTAAAGAGCGCAGAGGAGAGGCAAGAGTACATTGAAGGTCTTTGTAAGGGCAATGACTTTGCTGATGACTTGATAGAATAAGTAACAGGGTTCGATACAGAAGAGATAGGACATTCGATACTAGAATAAGAATTTAAAAAAGCTTTGGACGATTTAAGTTAAAATAAGGCAGAAGGGATAGGTAACATTCCCTCACAATTTCTAAAATCATTGGGGAAGTGACAAGAAGTTCGCGTTGTTACCTAGAATATGTGCATCTGGTGATGTACCATCTGACTTTGACTTTAGGAAAGAGGCTAGAGAGAGGAAGCAAGACAAGAAAAATCACGATTCGTTCGTAGGGTTTGTCTACCTGGAAGAAGCGTTCAACAATGTAAAATGGTGCAAGATGTTTGAAATTCTGAGAAAAATAGGGGGTTAGCTGTAGGGAAAGACGGATAATATAGAGTATGTTCAAATGGTTCAAATGGCTCTGAGCACTATGGGACTTAACATCTGTGGTCATCAGTCCCCTAGAACTTAGAACTACTTAAACCTAACTAACCTAAGGACATCACACACATCCATGCCCGAGGCAGGATTCGAACCTGCGACCGTAGCAGTCGCGCGTATAGAGTATGTAAAAGAGCCAGAAGGGAATAATAAGAGTGAAAGACCAAGAACGAAATGCACGGATAAAAGAGGTTCTAAGACAGGGATGCAGTCTTTCGCCCCTATTGTTCCTTCTATACATGGAAGAAACAATGAAGGAAATAAAAGGTTCAAGAGTGGAGTAAAAGTTCAGGGTGAAAGAATATCAATGATAAGATTCGCTGATGACATTGCTATCGTTAGTAAAAGTGAATAAGAATCACAGGATCTGTTGAATGGAATCAACTGTTTAATGAGCACAGAATATGTACTGAGAATAAATCGAACAAAGAGTGTAGGAGAATCAGTACAGCGAGATAATTAAAATCAGGATTGGTGATCATGAAGTAGGTGAAGTTAAGAACTTCCGGTAGCTAGGTAGCAAAATAACCAATAGAGGATGGAATGAGTAGGACATAAAAAACGGACTCTCACTGGCAAAAAAGGCTTTCGTGGCCAAAAGAATTCTACTAGTATCAAACATAGGCCTTAATTTGAGGGAGTAATTTCTGAATGTGCGTTTGAAGCTCAACATTGAATGATAGTGAAACATGGACTGTGGGAAAACCGAATTGGAAGAGAATCGAAGCATTTGAGATGTGAAGCTACCGTAGAATACTTGGACAGATAAGGTAAGAAATGAGGATGTACTCGGCAGAATCGGCGAGCAAAGGAGTATATAGAAAACAATCACAAGAAGAAGGAACAGGATGATAAGTTATCTGTTAAGACATCAGGGAATAACTTCATGGTACTAGAGGGAATGTAGAGGGTAGAAACTACAGAGGAAGTCAGAGACTGAATATGTCCATTAAATAATTCAGGACGTTGGTTGCAAGTGCTACTGTGAGATGAAGAGGTTGGCACAGGAGAGGAATTTGTGGTGGGCTGCAACAAACAAGTCAGAAGACTAATGATACAAAAAAACTGCATCTCATCAGCATGTGGGACGTTGGGATACATAACGGATAACTTAATCACACGAACCCTTATTCAGTTGAGGACTGACAACTTCTCTCGCCGACCACTTCACATAACATTTGAATTCGTCTAGTGGCTCTTACACATTTCCCAAACCGTTCTTTAAGACAGAGAATGCCCTCATTACACGCTGAATACTCCTCTACAACAGCCAAAGGTTTGGCAGTCGCGTAGAATGATTTTCATACAGTCTCGAAACAGCTACAAATAAACAACTCTTAATACGCTCCACTGGTTCACGAAAAAAAAGAGGAAAAGGAAAGAAAAACTAGGGTTTTACGTCGAGTTGTTCAGAACCAATTTTACCAATTTTTACCTCATTAATGTAGAGCGTCTCTTTCTGCATTGCTAGCATATTCCTCTGAGGGTATCTTAATTAGTGTATTGCACTAATTGGCGGAAGAGGTTGGTTGCGTGAGCTTTCTGTGATGGGCGTTCTCTTTGACCTTTCTACTAATAGTTCCCGTGGAACGGATGAGTGAGAGAGAGAGAATCTCGGAAATGCAATGACTGGAGTTGCTTCGGGAAGAACCGCCTCCTGGGAGTGCGGCGTGTCATAATGGGGAATGTGACTGGCCCCAGTGAAGCGGATGTCTACGCCAGCGCAACGGCGACCGGCTGGTGGTTTCCGGGATGATGTAGCGTGTTTCTCTGACAAATCCGGCACTGACCGGTTATTCATTTTGCCAGTTTTCTGTCAGAAACGGAAACAAAAAATTAACTGTATTTGTAGTGTAATATCGAAAAGCTTCGAAATCATGGAACAGTTGAACAAAGGAATATGCATAATACGCAAATGTATAAGTCCATCTGCTTCGCGTGTCTACAAAGCGATTCTGTATAAGTCTCTATGGCAATGCCTCTTCGTAGCTCTAGATGTGGCTATTGTTTTTGCTTACAGCCGTTTACGCTTCCGGGTTCGAAAAATGATTCAAATGTCACTGAGCTCTACTGGACTTAAAACCTGAGGTCATCAGTCCTCTGGACGTAGAGCTGCTTGAACCTAACTAACCTAAGGACATCTCACACATCCATGCCTGAGGCAGGATTCGAGCATGCGACCGTAGCAGCAGCGCGGTTCCGGTCTGAAGCGCCTAAAAACGGTCGGCCACAGCAGTCGGCGCTTCACAATTGAAATCTGTCAAAAGCGCTGTCAAGTGTCACGGATTTCCGTAAGCTGACTCGACTGTGGGAGTGTCTTAGTAGTAAAGAATAAATCTATTAAAACTTCATTCATGATGGGGCATTTTTTTTCACTCCTCACATTGTTTATGAGGTTGTGTTTCCTGATCTACGGGTCGTGCAATGATATAATTTTACAGGTACATTCAGTGACACATATGGATACTGACTGCAAAATGTGTCGCGAGTAGGTTTAACATCAAAGGAGTAATAAATTTAAACTGTATGCACAATGAAGTATTTAGCGCATCTCAGTTTTTATAAAGTCATCATTGAACTATGATAGACAGATGGTTTTTACCCCGACAGCGATTGTTAACTGACAGTAACGGACATGTTTACCAAGTTTGATTGAAATCGGTCCTGTGGTTTAGGGGGAGATAAACACACATACAAGCACACATGGATTTTTGCAATATGTATGGCTTACACCAATGTCACACAATCATTGGAAGCAGTTAAAGCCATAAAATTATTGAACTACGCGTACTAAGCGATTTAAAGTGGAGCCAGCACACCGCAGGCAAGGCAGATGATCGACTGAGATTCGCGATACTGAAATATTGTTCGTCAGTCTCGGATGTGTATCAGTGATGGGACTGACAAGGTAAACAGAATATCCTAAGGATAGCTGCACGTTTCGTCACAGTGTCAAATAATTCCACTGAACTCGCCGCTCTTTTCAGAAGTCGGACATTGCTTGCGACCAGTCGATCTATTCCGAATCGACTACTTCAGATGAAAAAATGGCTCCGAGCACTATGCGACTTAACTTCTGAGGTCATCAGTCGTCTAGAACTTAGAACTAATTAAACCTAACTAACCTAAGGACATCATACACATCCATGCCCGAGGCGGGATTCGAACTTGCGACCGCAGCGGTCGCTCGGTTCCAGACCGTAGCTTCAGATGAAAACTCCGCTCCAAAGATTGTTGTTGCTCTTGTTGTGGTCTTCAGTCCTGTGACTGGTTTGATGCAGCTCTCCATGCTACTCTATCCTGTGCAAGCTTCTTCATCTCCCAGTACTTACTGCAACCTACATCCTTCTGAATCTACTTAGTGTATTCATCTCTTGGTCTCCCTCTATGATTTTTACCCTCCACGCTGCCCTCCAATGCTAAATTTATGATCCCTTCATGCCTCAGAACATGTCCTACCAACCGGTCCCTTCTTCTTGTCAAGTTGTGCCACAAACTCCTCCCCAATTGTATTCAGTACCTCGTCATTAGTTATGTGATCTAACCATCTAATCTTCAGCATTCTTCTGTAGCACCACATTTCGAAAGCTTCTTGTCCAAATTATTTATCGTCCACATTTCACTTCCATACATGGCTACACTCCATACAAATACTTTCAGGAACGACTTCCTGACACTTAAATCTATACTCGATGTTAACAAATTTCTCCTCTTCAGAAACGCTTTCCTTGTCATTGCCAGTCTACATTTTATATCTTCTCTACTTCGACCATCATCAGTTATTTTGCTCCCCAAATAGCAAAACTTCTTTACTACTTTAAGTGTCTCATTTCCTAATCTAATTCCCTCAGCCTCCAAAGATTAACCTAAAATTTTACATACATGTTGATCTGTTGTGACATAAAATAGCTTTAAATTGTCCCTTTCCATAATATCTACCTTACTTGTATTTTCTTTACTCCTGTGGTTCGGTTATCTTCTAGAAACTCTACCCAGCTTTACTAACGTGATAGAATTATCCGAATGAGACCGATGTCAGTAGGCGTGGTGTGCATGAACAAGTATACAAACGATTAGAATTTCAGAAAAAAAATGTTCAAATGTGTGTGAAATCTTATGGGACTTTACTACTAAGGTCATCAGTCCCTAAGCTTACACACTACCTAACCTAGATCATCCAAAGGACAAACACACACACCTATGCCCGAGGGAGGACTCGAATCTCCGCCGGCGGGATCAGCCGCACAGTCCATTACTGCAGCGCCGTAGACCGCTCGGCTAATCCCGCGCGTCGAATTTCAGGGACCCAGACAATAACGCGTTAGCCCATCTCTGCCACATATACAAGCAGTTATTTTGATTGGAACTAAATGTAAATATCATGTCACTAGGGCCTCCTGTAGGGTAGACCGTTCGCCGGGTGCAAGTCTTTCGAGTTGACGTCCCTTCGGCGACTTGCTCGTCGATGGGGATGAAATGATGGTTAGGACAACAGAACGCCCAGTCCCTGAGCGGTGAAAATCTCCGACCCCGCCTGGAATCGAACCTGGGCCCTTAGGATTGACATTCTGTTGGCTGACCACTCAACTACCGGGGGCAGACGGCTTGGAACTGGATGACAGAGTTGTTGGATGTCCTTTTGAGGGATATCGTGCCAAATTCTGTCCGTCTTGTGCGTTTCATCATGATCCCTAGCTGGTTGAAGGGCTCTGCCCATAATGCTGTAAACATTCTCAGTTGGGGAGGAATCCGACGACCTTTCCACTCAAGATAGGCTTCGGCAAGCAAGCACTAGAAACTCTCACTGTTGGGGAGGCGGGCTTTACCTTGCTCAAATGTAAGCCCAGGATAGCTTCCCATGAAGGGCGACAAAACGAGGCGTAGAATATCGTCGACGTACCGCTGTGACACGAACCAAAGGGGTCCTCACATGAAACGAAATGGCACACCAGACCGTCACTCTTGGTTGTTGGGCTGTATGGCGGGCCATAGTCAGTTTGGTACCCCATTACTGTCTGATGCGTCTCCAGACACGTCATTGCTGGCCATCGAGGCTCAGTTCGAAGTGGGACTCATCACTGAAGACTGTTCTACTTCAGTCAAACCGAAGACTTGTCTGAACATGCCCCCATCAGCGGTGCGGTACCAACATAACTGTAGCCCGCCACACAGCCCGGCAACCGCAAGTGATGGACTGGGGTGCCACTTCATTTCATAGCAAGACCCCTTTGCTTGTCAGCTGCAGCGCGCTTACAGCACAGCAGCCACGTTATGGTAAACTCATCCTGGTGCTCTATGAACCATGCACGTACCCTGTGAACTGAGTGAAACTGTCCTGCTGGTAGATTCCATCATGACGAGGAAAAAGAACCTGCTTGTAGGGGTGGAATGGTCCATACGGATAGAAGCTACTTACACTACTGGCCATTAAAATTGCTACACCAAGAAGAAATGCAGATGATATAACGGGTACTCATTGGACAAATATACTAGAACTGACGTGTTATTACATTTTCACGCAATTTGGGTGCATAGATCCTGAGAAATCAGTACCCTGAACCACCACCTCTGGCCGTAATAACGGCCTTCATACGCCGGGCATTGAGTCAGAGATTGGATAGCGTGTACAGGTACAGCTGGCCATGGAGCTTCAACACGATACCACAGTTCATCAAGAGTAGTGACTGGCGTATTGTGATAACCCAGTTGCTCGGCCACCATTGACCAGACGTTTTCAATTGGTGAGTGATCTGGAGAATGTGCTGGCCAGGGCAGCAGTCGAACATTTTCTCTATCCAGCAAGGCCCGCACAGGACCTGCAACATGCGGTCGTGCATTATCCTGCTGAAAATGTAGGGTTTCGTAGGGATCAAATGAAGGGTAGAGCCACGGGTCGTAAAGCATCTGAAATGCAACGTTCATTGTTCAAAGTGCCATCAATGCGAACAAGAGGTAACCGAGACGTGTGACCAGTGGCACCCCAAACCATCACGACGGGTGATACGCCAGTATGGCGATGACGAATACACGCTTCCAATGTGCGTTCACCGCGATGTCGCCAAGCACGGTTGCGGCCATCAGAACCTCGATTCATCCGAAAAAATGACTTTTTGCCATTCGTGCACCCAGTTTCGTCTTTGAGTACACCATCGCAGGCGCTCCTGTCTGTGATGTAGCGTCAAGGGTAACCGCAGCCATGGTCTCCGAGATGATAGTTCACGCTGCTGCAAACGTCGTCAAACTTTTCGTGCAGATGGTTGTTGTCTTGCAAACGTCCCCATCTGTTGACTCAGGGATCGAGACGTGGCTGCACGATCCGTTACAGCCATGCGGATAAGATGCCTGTCATCTCGACTGCTAGTGATACGAGGCCGTTGGGATGCAGCACGGCGTTCCGTATAACCCTCCTGAACCCACCGATTCCATATTCTGCTAACAGTCATTGGATCTCGACCAACGCGAGCAGCAATGTCGCGATACGATAAACCGCAATTGCGATAGGCTACAATCCGACCTTTATCAAAGTCGGAAACGTGATGGTATGCATTTTTCCTCCTTACACGAGGCATCACAACGTTTCACCAGGCAACGCCGGTCAACTGCTGTTTGTGTATGAGAAATCGGTTGGAAACTTTCCTCATGTCAGGACGTTGTAGGTGTCGCCACCGGTGCCAACCTTGTGTGAATGCTCTGAAAAGCTAATCATTTGCACATCACAGCATCCTCTTCCTGTCGACTAAATGTCCCGTCTGTAGCACGTCATCATCGTGGTGTAGCAGTTTTAATGGCCAGTCGTGTATATTGACCCATTGTGCTTTCCAGAACGACAATATCATCAGGGAATTCCACGAGAACATTCCCCAGACCATAACGCTCCTTCCTCCGGCCTAGTTTCTTATGACGCTTGTCACTGTGTGTCTGCTTTCAGCCGTTTTACACCGTTTAAACCAACGCTCATCTGTCACCTGAAAAGCCCACAAGCACAAGCCGCCATTCAGTGGACGTCCAGTTGCGGTATTGGCGTGCAAATACCAGCCTTCGTCGCCGATGAACGGTAGGAAACTTGGGTGCACGAACCTGGCACCTGCTGTGGAGGTCCATATGCAGCTACGTTCGCTGAACAGTCGTTGAGGAGATACTGCCGGTAGCCCCTCTGTCCTTCTGGGTGGTCAGTTGTTTATCAGTTGCACATCTACCCGCCCGTACACATCACAGTCGTCACTCATCTCCCCTATCTATATGAAGATGGTATCTGTACTTTCGGACATGTCCAAGAGAACAGATACCATCTCCATACAGTTAAGGCTAACCGGCCATTGACCTCCTTCTACTGTGCTGATGCACAGGTATTGCCGGAAATCTTACGGGACTCGGTAAGATTGTCTGCCACGAGTAATGAGTCTAATAGGCAGGGACACTACGAATGTAGTGTGTGGACATTGAGGATGTGCGTCTCACGGGGAGCTTGCAAGGGGTAAGTCCCTGCGGTCACACTATCCTCTGTGCCCTTGGTGGCTCAGATGGAAGCCGGCACGGTAGCTCAGCGTGTTCGGTCGGAGGGTTAGCTACCCTCTGTAATAAAAGAACTGAGTGAACGGATCAACGAACAACCCGAACGGTTGTCATGAGACGTCCGCCTCGAACATATACAACGAACAGTATACAACAAAATGAGAAAAAAAGATGGATAGAGCGTCTGCCATGTAAGCAGGAGATCCCGGGTTCTAGTCCCGGTCGGGGTACACTTTTTGAACAGTCCCCGTTGATGTACCGGGTGATCAAAAAGTCAGTATAAGTTTGAAAACGTAATAAACCACGGAATAATGTAGATCGAGAGGTAAAAATTTACACACATGCTTGGAATGGCATGGGGTTTTATTACAACAAAGAAAAAACAAAGTTCACAAAATGTCCGACAGATGGCTTTGGGCAGCAAAACGTCAGTGACTGCGCATGACAATCGTGTATAAAAGGAGCTGTAATGAGAGAGAGAATCAGATGCGCCAGCAGTCGTAGCATGTTGGCGTTACTTGAAAAGGCGCCTTTAGTGAAGTTGTATTATCAGAATGAGAAATGTGCTAGTTCAGCGTTACGATTCTATCGCCATAGGAAGGGGGATTCGAACGCGTGAAGGTCCGTTGACAAATGCAGCTGTGGCGAGAATGATTTCGAAGTTCGAAGCCACGGGTTGTTTAGACGATAGACCCCGTAGTGGCCGACCGAGCACAAGGCGTAATGCTGCTGAGACAGTTCAGGAAGAAATGGAGACTGTAGCGGGTTCGTCTATGCACGGGGAAGTCAGCGCTCGTGGAGTCGCACGTCGCACCAGCATTCCATACACTACTGTTTGGTTGGCACTTATGCATACCCTGCGATGCTATCCGCGCAAAATCCATCGGCATCATGAACTGTTACCTGGCGATTTAGTGAAGCGGAGGGCATTTGCGGTGTGGGCATTTCAAAAGATGGCGGAAGATGGCGATTGGTTGAGTAACGTGCTGTAGACCGACGAAGCTCATTTCACGCTCAGAGGGTCTGTCAACGCCCACAACTGCAGAATCTGGGCTACCGAAAATCCTATAACTGTCGTGGAAACTCCATTGCACGACGAGAAAGTCACGGTATGGGTTGGATTTACCACATCTACCGTTATGGGGCCTTTTTTCTTCGAGGAAATGCGTGATTCTGGTTTTGTAGCTGCTACCGTGACGGGTGAGGGGTACGCCGATATGTTACATAATCGCATAATCCCCAGCCTGGCTGATAAACACCTGCTGGAACGTACGATGTTTATGCAGGATGGCGCTCCACCCCATATTGCTAGACGCGTGAAAGATCTCTTGCGCGCGTCGTTTGGTGATGATCGTGTGCTCAGCCGCCACTTTCGCCCTCCTTGGCCTCCCAGGTCCCCAGATCTCAGTCCGTGCGATTATTGGCTTTGGGGTTACCTGAAGTCGCAAGTGTATCGTGATCGACCGACATCTCTAGGGATGCTGAAAGACAACAACGGTCGCCAATGCCTCACCATAACTCCGGACATGCTTTACAGAGCTGTTCACAACATTATTCCTCGACTACAGCTATTGTTGAGGAATGATGGTGGATATATTGAGCATTTCCTGTAAAGAACATCATCTTTGCTTTGTCTTACTTTGTTATGCTAATTGTTGCTATTCTGATCAGATGAAGCGCCATCTGTCTGACATTTTTTGAACTTTTGTATTTTTTTGGTTCTAATAAAACCTCATGTCATTCCAAGCATGTGTGTCAATCTACATTATTCCGTGATTTATTCAGTTTTCAAATTTATACTGAGTTTTTGATCACCCGGTATATCAACACCTGTCGGCAGCATAGCGTCTTGATTTAATTATCATTTCGCCATGACGCCGTGACGTCGGTTTTGGATAGCGCTGTTTTGCGAGCAATTTACGAACCTAGCCGCTTCGGAAATGCTTCCACCATTGGCACGAAAACCAATGATGATGCCTTTTGAATTTTAGATAAGTCGCCCCTTTTTCGCATTACGACGACTGCATTGTTTTCCGCGTCCCTGCGCCCCCCCCCCTCGATATGCTTCATATACCGCTCCCCCCCCCCCTCCCCACTCCTCTGCTTGTGTTGCCATCTGCCGTGGTGGTTGTTGTACGTTGATGTCGAACATAGACGGTGGTCACGTTTTGTGACTGGACCGTGTTGAAGGTATAAGACGTCACAACACGAAGAATCATTCAACATCCTACATCGTAAACATGATTCGCACGAGGACGGAATCCACAATTTGTGAAGGACATCGAACGTCATTTAGATGAACTGAAAGATCGATATAATTGGCAGTCAACATAAAAATTGTACGAAACTTACTATGAAACGTATGTCTGACGTAGGGCCTATTTGGCGCCAAGGTGATGACGTCACAAGGAACTAGAATAAAAGAAACAGCTTCAGCTAAAGGCAGACAGTGGTAGCAATTGTTCTTAAGGTTGCCCGGTGAATCAACTGTTTCTACTGCTGTCGGATGTACAGCCGGACCCCGTAGTTCGCAAAATACTGTCGAAATACCGTGTTTCTTAAACAACTACATCTGGCAGAACACCCGAGAACAATTCAAGCAGTCTGCCCCCCCCCCCCTGACATGCTTTATGTACCGCTTCCCCCCCCTCCCCCTACTCCCCTGCTAGTGGTGCCATCTGCCGTGGTGGTTGTTGTATGTTGATGTCAGACATAGACAGTGGTCACATTAATGTGACTGGACCGTGTTGAAGCTATAAGACGTCACAACACGAAGAATCATTCAGCATCCTACATCGTAAACATGATTTGCACGAGAACGGAATCCACAATTTGTGGACATCGAACGTCATTTAGATGCACTGAATGATCCATATAATTGACAGTCAACATAAAAATTGTACGAAACGTAGTATGAAATGTCTGACGTTGGGTTTGTTTGGCGCCAAGGTGATGACGTCACAAGGAACTAGAATAAAAGAAACAAATTCAGCTAAAGGCGGCCAGTGGTAGCGATTGATATTACGGTTGCCCGGCGAATAAATCGTTTCTACTGATATCGGATATACAGCCGGAACCAGTAGTTCACGAAATGGTGTCGAAATACCGTGCTTCTTAGCTTCTTAAACAACTACATCAAGCAGAACACCCGAGAACAGTTTAAACAGTCTTCAAGAGTGTTCAATCAGCCGTTAACACTAAAACATCCTGGAGAAGCAGAGGGGTCAAAGAATCGTTCACATATAAGATATATTATGCCACCTGACAACCCAGAAGATTTTACCTTCAGTCTCTACGATATGGGCGGCTGTAACAGACGTTCCAACGGCTGCAGATGTGCATATTTTTTAAGATGGTACTGCATCGTTTCTACTTAGTGTGAAGGTAACAATACCGAAGCAGAGCTGTTCGCTATGTTGTCGCTTTTTTACTGTAAATAAACATTACTCAAAAGCTGTGTTTAAGTATCTTCAGAGAATTTGTGGAATTCTTCATTTTTTTTTTTTTTTTTTTTTTTTTTTTTTTTTTTTGGAGGCTCATATTAACGCCATTCCAAATACACACGTATAGATCTCAAGAGGTGCACCTGTACAATACCATTGCTTTTCCCCTGTTTGCTGCAACGACTCAGGATTTATTCCTTGTAGATTGTCGTCATTATTCGGTTCCGTTCCCTTCCATGTCCTGAATGATGCTGGAGTTATCGACAATGTCTTTTTTTCCATCCGCGATGTGAGTTTGCTCTATGTCCTTCAGTTTGATTTGCCGTTATTTTTCTCTCGTTTTGGGACCCTCAGTTTCAGCTGCTGAATGAGCTATTATTCACTTCTTGCTCTTACGAGGTGTTGCAATATGATCTTCAGATGCGAGTACATTGCTGCCCATTTCCATTATGTTAATGTCCTAGTTTTCGTTATTCTCTGTAGGTCCTATTTTCTGTTGACTAGAATCTGTATGTTCAGAAGCCAATGCATTTCTAAGTTTTTAGCAACTGAGTCATTCTCGCCCTCCGTTTCCTTCACTGGGATAAGTAAGCAGACCGGTTAAAGATTTCATTTTTATTGTGTCTTACTTTTACGCATACACGGTACGGCGACCAAAAAAAACTCTATAGAGGGGGAGTCTGGGCCAGAGTATGTTTGAGCAACACTATTCTGGTTGTCATCACGCAAAACACCGTAACGATTCAGTCTGTACGTGCTTTTAACATGATAACAAAGCGCTCCACAACACATACATGCAAAAACATTTTTTTTCCATTTCACAATACTGCTTGCAAAGATAAAGCATTTGTGCAATATTATACGAGGTTTCCAGTTAAGTGTAAGGAAAACATGAGGTGATTAGACCCATAAGTACAGGAAAGTAAAGGCATTTACCGAGAACCTTCGTTTTTCCTCTTGCAATTAGTGTACAGTCCACGACAGAACTTTCTGTTGTATACGTGAATAGCTCTGAAACTCTTCCGTGATGCTATCAGCCGGTAGAGTCTTGTTTCTGAAATTTATGTAACTCATTTTGAGAAAAAAATGAAGTTGCCAAGCCTCAAACCTTCCGAATATATTCCGTTGGTCCCTATCTAGCAGAGTTTCATAAACCAGGAAAGAAAGATGTAACCTTCCTGCAGCTATGCGTTTCCCCGTTTCTGAACTGAAGCTGTTTTCTTTGCGGCTATCCGACACGGGTAAGAGTTAACATAGAGAAAACGCTTCGTATGTACGTAACATGATCATGTTTCCCAGAATGAAGACGTGTCATTTTTCTTTACGAATACTGCAGTCTTTAATTGAAACGAAAAGATTTCTTTGAAAGGAATGCAGTTCCCATCCTTTACTTGGTTTGTCGACTTCATAAGCAACAAACGCCCTTACACACAACTTTTCTAATGGGGCTTAATGTCCCCATCCAACTGACGGATGACCAGCCTCGCATGCTCTCATTCCTCAAGATACTGGTTGGCTCTGAGCACTATGGGACCCAACTGCTGAGGTCATTAGTCCCCTAGAACTTAGAACTAGTTAAACCTAACTAACCTAAGGACATCACAAACATCCATGCCCGAGGCAGGATTCGAACCTGCGACCGTAGCGGTCTTGCGGTTCCAGACTGCAGCGCCTTTAACCACACGGCCACTTCGGCCGGCTCAAGATACTGCGAAGTTGTTTAGCAATCAGTCCAGAACCTTGGCTCGAAGTTTGGTGATCAGGAACCTCTTTTCCCCTTGCCTACCAAATAATGGCAGTGAAAATTTTTTTTTTCACTACCAGGACTCAAATCAGCTTACCTCCAAATCGAGCACCATTGCACAGGCTAGCGTTATAGGGTGGATCGATCGCAAAGGTATGAGTCCAAAAGAACAGGTCAATACACAGAAGACCAAGGAACGCCTAATGAATGATCGTTCACTGTTGCCTTCAGGTCGATTTTGTTCCTATTTCAGTCTCCTTCAGCCGGTACTGTTCTTTTCTGAATACCACTCATTCTTCATTCCGACGTTTCTTTGTTTATTTGTAACTCCTTCAGTGCATTCGTCTATTCTCGTTCAATTTCAAACCGTTCTCGAAATCTCAACGTCTAGTTTATTGCATACATCGGTCGGCTTTCATGGCTCATAATTTATAGTGTTGTTGTTATGACATATTAAAGTTATCACAAGAACTCCCGATTTGCTAGAACTTTATTTTCTATGTGTTAGCACGTGTTTTTGAAATAAATGCCCATAGTTTCTGCTTTAGAATTTTACAGTAATATGTACTGATAACTATACTTAAGATTAAGTGTATATATATATATATATATATATATATATATATATATATATCTTCTACAAGTTTATAAGAAATTAAATATTAAAATGAAATTGAGTTAATTTATCAAAACAGCCTCCTCTTCTATTTTCATTGTTCTGTTTCTGATTTCAACTGCTAATCCTTTGAATGTATTACAGGGCAGTGTCTGACCTGTGTCCGATAGCCGCAAAGAAAGCCGTTTCAGTTGAGAAGCATGAAAGCATAGTTGGAGGAAGGTTATATCCTTCTTTCCTAGTTTAAGAAACTCTGCTAGCTAGGAACCAACGGAATATATGCGGCAGCTCCCGTTTTCATTTTAATCTATTTCGTTTGTTGAAGGCACCAACATATCAAAATTTTGAAGCCTCAATATTTGTCTGACAAAGGGACCTTGCAGACTGGCCCATCGATATAGCCGTCATACAATATTTGAAGGTCAGTGTCTGGAATCAATTTCCTAAAGTAGTACAACTCAGTTCCCAAAAACCTGATAAATGGTCTTCGAAGATTGGAAGATTTCTGAGCTCCTTTAAGTTCAAAAAATTCCTGCTCATCATCATATTCGTCACTAGTTTTGTAATTGTTGCATAGAAAATTCGTTTCACAGGTGTGCATTACTTGGCACAGACGGCAGAAAATCAAATCTGGCTCATATTGCGTGTCACAACAAGTATCTGGAGCACATAAAGAGTGCAGTGTTGCAGAAGGTGGAGGGCGCCGCTCATAACGCATTTCCACACCTAACCCAGCCTTAAATGGCGCAGAATGACAGCACCTAATGCGTCGTTCTGTGAGCCTTCCATGTAACCTCCGAGCCCAGCTGCTCCACAGCCTCCCAGCACTGATAGAAAGTGCGGACGCAACGGGAACTGACAATAACTGCACCACCACGATGCGGACAAGTCCGCTGACACCTACGGATAGTGAGGGCAAATAACCACGAAGCCAGCCGCAATGAAGTTACGTCCAAATTAAATACTAACACTTCCTAAGTCTCAGTCTCAGAGTCTGATCATCGATTCTGCATCTCTGGTTCTGACGGAATGACTGTCTTGCTACTTACAGGGTAGCTTTATTGGCGAATCATGATGTGGTGCCTGCTGCCAAGAGAAGACTTCACCTCCGGTGTCACAGCCAGCTAACTGTAGTGGTACTTACAAGGGAACCTCCCCATCGCACCCCACTCAGATTTGGTTATAAATTGACACAGTGGATAGGCCTTGAAAAACTGAACACAGATCAATCGAGAAAACAGGAAGAAGTTGTGTGGAGCTATGAAAAAATAAGCAAAATATACAAACTGAGTAGTCCATGTGTGAGATAGGCAACATCAAGGAGATTGTAAACTGAGGAGCGCCGTGGTCCCGTGGTTAGAGTGAGTAACTGCGGAACGAGAGGTCCTTGGATCGAGTCCTCCATCGAGTGAAAATTTTACTTTCTTTATTTTCGCAAAGTTACGATCTGACCGTTCATTCATTGACGTCTCTGTTCACTGTAATAAGTTTAGTGTCTGCGTTTTGCGACCGCACCGCAAAACCGTGCGATTAGTAGATGAAAGGACGTGCCTCTCCAATAGGAACCGAAAACATTTGATCGCAAATTCATAGGTCAACCGATTCCTCCACAGGAAAACACGTCTGATATATTCTATACGACACTGGTGACGGCATGTGCGTCACATGACAGGAATATGTTGTCGACCCACCCAACTTGCACACTTGGCGAATGGGTAAAAAGATTCTTCTACCTTGCTCGATTTAGGTTTTCTTGTGGATGTGATAATCACTCCCAAAAAATGATGAAAACATAAGAGTTTGTCACATAAACTGCAACAAATGAATGCAACAGTTTCACAGTCGCACAGTTTTCCCTGTGCTCTGTCAAAACATATGTTTTTTACGTTTGAAATGTTTCCGTGTGTAGGCCGCCAAATCCTGCATATGTCCAAGCAAATCTGAACATGTCCTGGAATTTTGGAGAGCTAAATTGATTATGTGTGAGTGCCTGAACTTTGATAATGGTCTGAAAATAAAAAATTAAACTTTTCACTCAAGAGAAGATATGAACCAAGGACCTCTCGATCCGCAGCTGCTCACGCTAACCACGGGACCACGGCGCTCGCAAGCTGACACTCTCCTTGCTTGCGCATGGACTACTCAGTTTGTATATTTTGCTTATTTTTTTCATAGTTTCACACAACTTCTTCCTGTTTTCTCGATTGATCTGTGTTCAGTTTTTCAAGGCCTATCCCTGTGCCAACTTATAACTAAATCTGAGGGGGGTGCGATGGGGAGGTTCCCTTGTTAGTTGCTGCACTGTGCCACTGCCGTGTCGGCGTGACTGAAGAAAATGTGGGCGAGCTTGGGCCTTCCCCTGGTGACGCGCCGTACCAAGTAACTGCAGGCTAGCGCCTACAACCTGTTGGGAGAGACACCTGAGTACCGCCTCTCTGGATGTATGCTGTGTTGCTGATTTGGGTCGTGGGCTTCTGCCTTCACAGCACCCGACGTCTGTGATATACTGTTGACACTCGCTTAAGCGCGCTTCCATCTTCGAGAGCACTGGGGTGAATTGCACGACGCTGCCACTGGGTTCTGACCCAAACAAAGATCGCAGCTGATGAAGTGCTGTGTCCACATTCCTTGTCGCATGCGAGTGTGCGACTCAGCGCGACTTTTGCCGCGCGGCTGAAGACTAATAAACATGATTCCAGACAATGCTGTGACAGTGACGTCTTCGTGCATATGACAGCCATCCACACCAGCTCCCGAGCTCAGCCTCCTTCTCCAGTAATGTCACTGCCTCACCTGCTCAGTTTCCACACCCACTAAAAACACTAACCTGCGGAGTGACTGTAAAGTTGCTGTTTTGAATCCCAGGAAACAAGTTTTTTTCTTTTTTTTTTTTTTTACTTTCATGTAGATTCCATACACATTACGAAATGGAAATGTTAATTAAAATAGTGAATTACAATTTTGTAATAAAAGTTATGTCTTATAATTTCATTGAATGGTCGTAAGAACACAAATTAAGATTAGATGAGGTACAGTAAAACAAAATTGTATGAAAAGGGGAGCGAGTAAAAATGAATGGCTCCCAAAAGGACTGGTCGCCAGTGAACTACACTCCTGGAAATTGAAATAAGAACACCGTGAATTCATCGTCCCAGGAAGGGGAAACTTTATTGACACATTCCTGGGGTCAGATAAATCACATGATCACACTGACAGAACCACAGGCACATAGACACAGGCAACAGAGCATGCACAATGTCGGCACTAGTACAGTGTATATCCACCTTTCGCAGCAATGCAGGCTGCTATTCTCCCATGGAGACGATCGTAGAGATGCTGGATGTAGTCCTGTGGAACGGCTTGCCATGCCATTTCCACCTGGCGCCTCAGTTGGACCAGCGTTCGTGCTGGACGTGCTCAATGGGGGACAGATCCGGAGATCTTGCTGGCCAGGGTAGTTGACTTACACCTTCTAGAGCACGTTGGGTGACACGGGATACATGCGGACGTGCATTGTCCTGTTGGAACAGCAAGTTCCCTTGCCGGTCTAGGAATGGTAGAACGATGGGTTCGATGACGGTTTGGATGTACCGTGCACTATTCAGTGTCCCCTCGACGATCACCAGTGGTGTACGGCCAGTGTAGGAGATCGCTCCCCACACCATGATGCCGGGTGTTGGCCCTGTGTGCCTCGGTCGTATGCAGTCCTGATTGTGGCGCTCACCTGCACGGCGCCAAACACGCATACGACCATCATTGGCACCAAGGCAGAAGCGACTCTTATCGCTGAAGACGACACGTCTCCATTCGTCCCTCCATTCACGCCTGTCGCGACACCACTGGAGGCGGGCTGCATGATGTTGGGGCGTGAGCGGAAGACGGCCTAACGGTGTGCGGGACCGTAGCCCAGCTTCATGGAGACGGTTGCGAATGGTCCTCGCCGATACCCCAGGAGCAACAGTGTCCCTAATTTGCTGGGAAGTGGCGGTGCGGTCCCCTACGGCACTGCGTAGGATCCTAAGGTCTTGGCGTGCATCCGTGCGTCGCTGCGGTCCGGTCCCAGGTCGACGGGCACGTGCACCTTCCGCCGACCACTGGCGACAACATCGATGTACTGTGGAGACCTCACGCCCCACGTGTTGAGCAATTCGGCGGTACGTCCACCCGGCCTCCCGCATGCCCACTATACGCCCTCGCTCAAAGTCCGTCAACTGCACATACGGTTCACGTCCACGCTGTCGCGGCATGCTACCAGTGTTAAAGACTGCGATGGAGCTCCGTATGCCACGGCAAACTGGCTGACACTGACGGCGGCGGTGCACAAATGCTGCGCAGCTAGCGCCATTCGACGGCCAACACCGCGGTTCCTGGTGTGTCCGCTGTGCCGTGCGTGTGATCATTGCTTGAACAGCCCTCTCGCAGTGTCCGGAGCAAGTATGGTGGGTCTGACACACCGGTGTCAATGTGTTCTTTTTTCCATTTCCAGGAGTGTAGTTCACAAAAAAAAACGAAATTGCCATTTCTAATGCGTTAGTGACCTCAGCTACGGCGGTAACAGTTAACTAGTTAAAAATTTAAGGAATGGAAGTAAATACGAGAAATGGCCAAGGAGTGATATCTACAGCTACATCTACATGACTACTCACCAATTCGCACTAACTCCCTGTCAGAATGTTCTTGGAACAACCTTTAGACTATTTCTCAACCGCTCCAGCGCGTGGGGAAAGTGAACAATTAAATATTTGTGTACGAGCTCTGATCTCTCTTATTTTATTATGATGATCATTCCTCCCTGTGTAGGTTGACAAGAAGAAAATATTTTCACATTCAGAGCATAAAGTTGGCAAAACAAATTTCGGAAAAATCTCATCACAACAAAAAACTCCTTTGTTTTAATGATTGCCACTGATCCGTAACAGTCTCTCCCTTATTTCGCGATAGTATAAAATGAGCTGCCCTTCTTTGAACTTTTTCGATGTCCTCCGTCAGTCGTGTCTGGTGAGCATGCGACACAGCACATCGGTACTCTAGCAGAGGACGAACAAGCATAATGTAGACTGTCTCTTTAGTTGACCTGTTGCATCTTGTAAGTGTTCTGCCAATCAAAGGTTTCAATTTAAGTTTCCGCAATTGTAATCCCCCAGTATTTAGTTGAAAAAATTTTCAAAATAAAATTCAAATGACCAAACTGCTGAGGTCATCGGTCCCTAGACTTACACACTACTTAAACTAACTTATGCTAAGAACAACACAAACACCCATGCCCGAGGGATGACTCGAACTTCAGGCGGGAGCGGCCGTGCAGTCCGTGACATTGCGCCTCAAACCGCGCGGCCACTCCGCGCTGAATTTAGTTGAATTTACAGCTGTTAGATTTGTCTGATTTATCGTGTAACCGAAATTTAGTTGGTTCCTATTAGGACTAACGTGCATGTCCTCACACTTTTCAATATTTAGAGTGAATTGGCACTTTTCGCACCATACAGATACCGTATCTTAGTCATTTTGCAATTGGTTTTGATCTTCCGATGAATTTACAAGACGGTAAATGACAGCGTCGTCTGCAAACAATCAAAGAGGGGTGCTCATATTGTCTCCTAAATCGTTATGTATACTAGGGACAGCAGAGGTCATATGACACATTCTGGACAACGCTGGATTTCAGTTCTGTTTTACTCAAAGATGTTCTGTCGGTTACTACGTAAGTAGTGCGGCAATGGGACTCAGAAACAATTTTGATGTGAAATTGATATCAAATTAATTATGCAAATGAATTAAACTGATCCCCCACCTACTGATGACGTCATGAGTTCTCTCCCATCCCCTCACTTCCCCCCTGCCCCACCTGCCCTATTGGTGGGAAGTTCGACTTCTGGCGGGAATTTCGAATTTTGGTGGCAAATTAAAAAGATGGTAGAAATTTCTCTGTCCCAAAGCTTTTCCGACGTCCCACCACAACTCCCACACCAGGGAATTGGCGGAAAATTCAGAACTGTGGTGCTCTTACCGGGACTCAAACCCCAGCCCTGGGAGCAAAACCCAAGTGCACCCTCCTACACAGGGAAACTACCCAGCTCCAGGACAGGAACGTTAAGTTAGTGTACTTTACTTATTTTGTGGACGAAACTTAAGTGAATATCGGCCCTAATTACGTAATTAATCATGAAGATTGGACCTAATTACATATCAATATGCTTAGTGCTACACAAGAAGCGCCTGAAACCGCAATACAGCTCAAAAAATGACGATGTCATACAACTGGTGCTAACCTGCTAGGAAAAAAATCCACAGTACCACTCAGAACTAATGGCAGACCTACTTAATATAAACTCTGCCTTGAATTATCCCTTCACCTACAAGCTGGCGGGAAAAAGGCTGGAGTGGAAGATATTAACCTTATTTTTGTCAGGAAAAGTGTTCATCTGATGAGATGCTGGTGTTGGACAGTGAGGAATTTAATAGGTGTATTACCTGTAAGCATACAGCTGAGAACAGTGTTCATCGCTGTTTGTTGACAGAGTGCCCTAGAGATGCCTCCCGCAGCATTGCTCATCAAAAAGCATGCAGCCCTGGTGCTCCGAAATTGAAATAAATGATGCTATCTACATTTCTCGACTATTCCACTGCCCCCCCCCCCCCCCCCCCCCCCCCGAGGTACAACAGGAAGTGTAGGAACGTCGATACCCGCTACCACAACTGCTGGAAAATGCTTCACTGTTTTAGTTACACATCGAAATCGTCGTGAAAAGAAGCTGCCACAGACCAAAGCGACATAACTGATGGCAACCACATTCACGACTTTTTTGTCTAAAAGTGCGGCTGCGGCAGCACTTCCCCTACCAAGGCCGTTTGCTTCTGCTGGTGGCCACCGTTCTGCAAGAAGCAATTCAATGTAACAGCTGTATCTAACATCAAGCACCTCTTACAAGCGAGCATTCGTGATAACAATAAGAAACAGATCTGTTCTCAAGAAAATAGGTGCAGTCCATTTTTTTTAATTTTATGAGCAAAGTTAGTGTAGTTTGAGAGCAATCCTCGTCTTCAAATTATAAATTGTCGAACATGAGGGCATTACAGTCTTTTGGACAATTGAATTATCAATGTAGAGTGGCATCTATACAGTCATTCTTTTACGTTTGACTGTAGGATACAATTCACATATCTCTCTCACTCTCTCTCTCTCTCTCTCTCTCTCTCTCTCTCTCTCTCTCTCTCTCTCTCTCCACCTAACATTATTTTGTGGCATCCTATGATGTGAAAAAAAAAAAAACTACAGCACTGCCGCCGATTACAGATGAGAAAACTACAAAAGTCAGATATATCTGACAGATGTATTAACTTCTCCTATACAGGCCCACCCTGCATAAAATTAAAAAAAAATCCACTGTTTTGCTGTGAAAAGTATCGATCACTGCAGAATGTCATCGTTATTTCGAAGCTTCCATTGGAGTAAAGAAAAAGTGAAAATTTAAGCTTCAAAGGAAAAAAAACTGTCTGACGAAACATCTACCTTAACTGATTTCTTTCAATTTGATGGAGAAAATTACATGGTTTGAGAGCATTCCTGGCGTTCAAATCATTGTCTGTAGATAAAATGCCATGCACTTGGGTATGACAAACCTTTCACAGTCCGCAGCTCGTGGTCGTGCGGTAGCGTTCTCGCTTCCCGTTCCCGGGTTCGATTCCCGGCGGGTCAGGGATTTTCTCTGCCTCGTGCGTGATGACTGGGTGTTGTGTGATGTCCTTAGGTTAGTTAGGTTTAAGTATTTCTAAGTTCTAGGGGACTGATGACCATAGATGTTAAGTCCCATAGTGCTCAGAGCCATTTTTGAACATTTCAGACATATAAAATAACATTAAAGAATACAGTCTTTCTCGCCACCTTTTAACATGTCAGAAAAAACGCAATCATTTTATGTTTGGCAAAAACATGCTATAATTCAAGAGGACATTGTTGTTTCGTACACTATGGGGCAAATCCCGTTTCTCCAGTGCAATGATATATGGTGCTGCCATTAACAGCACATAAAAAACAAATTGTGATAGGATGTGTTGTAATAGAACCGCCTTACGTCGTCTAGTAGAAAAACCTACAAGATTCCACCAATACATCAAAAACAAATACTGTCTGCTTGCTGATATTTTGATATTTTTGCTTCATAACTCTCCTACACTGACCTGTGTGTAAAGTTATTGTCACCTAGCTTCATAAGCAATTTGGTCATCACAGAACAGCCTGTTCCATGCAATATACTCCCAAGTTGTGGAAACCATTATCATTTCTAGATTCCACAATGAGCTATAATTCACATGGTGGCTGCTTTATAATTAGAGGTTATGAAGTGTGAAACAACACAGGACTTGCAGTAATACCTATTTTTAAATACAAATCATGGCGATATTAATAAACCAGTCACGAATCCATGAGAATAGACGGAGTCGATTTCCATTAGTTTTATGAGCGAAATTGGTGTAGTTTGATAGTTGATTAAATTACAAATTATCGTGCATGAAGGCATTACATTCATTTCAGTCATATGAAACACCAATACAAATCAGCATCTATACCCTCATTTATTACGTTCCAGACCACTCTTCAACCTTATTCTGCAACATCCAGAATAGGTAAAAAAAAAAAAAACGTTATCTATCTGCATCCAGACTTTAACTAATCATACCACTCATTGTAATGTAACCTCCTAACATCACCCTATAAGGTTATACTGCATCTCTCTCTTCCGATATATCAAAAAATAAATACCATCTGCATGCTGACATCGACCCTATTACACATACAAGTATTTCTATGTTGGAGCATGTGGCCATTGATCAAAGTCGCTTACACAGATATGTGTAAAGTTTTGTCACCTGTACTGGAGGAAGACCATATCCCACAGACTATCAGTCACAAGAGAGGGTTCCTGTGTTGTTCTTTCATAAGCAGTTAGATACATTGTTTTTCTGCTGTAACACATCCAAGCAGTGGATGACCTCAGCTTTGTGCACCGCCATACATTTTGTTTTTCTAACATGACTTCAAGGTTTTGTCAAGTACTAAACTGACATTAACATATTTCAATCCACTGGCTCTCACAGAAAGATGGACATCGCATGGCGCAAACTATGCTGCTCTCACCACACACAGGATAGTAGAAATAAAACACAGAGGTGATTTTTCTTATTGACAAAAATGTGTAAGACAACGCAACACATGGAAACTGGACGTGTTTGGGGCGTTATGGAGTGTTTCAAAACAGTTGTCTGCAGCTGATTACCTATACATGTAATCACATCTTCGACAGTGACAGGGTAGAAGATGTCTCGGTGTTCTGTTTTGAAGAGAGTAAGACCATTGTTTCTTCATATTGCAGCCATGTGCATAATCACTGTTCTGGGGGCGACCATCGCTGGAATGTGCTGTTCGCAATATGAGGTACTGTTGTCTTGTTCGTGGGGGAAAAATGTGGTGGTCATTGCAGCCTATAGAAATAGGATGAGTTTGCAGCACTGAGAAACATCTCCATACAGCTGTCTGAAGGCGATGACCTCTACATTTAATCCTATGTCGCACACAGACAATTAGCAGATGTCCAGTGTTCCATAAAATCTCTCTCCGCCTGAAGCAAGTGCCATCAATTGATCAATTAGTGGCAATCAACAAGATAGGATGGAAAAGACACCATCAATACGGGATGATGTACTGCAATAAGCACCACAGTTGATAGCACAATCAGTTATAGCAATTTTACCAGTTCTGTAATTTCACTGCCAGCCAATGACACACCATAATGCTTCCCAATTTCTGTATCATCGCTAAACCACCCCTCCACTACTTTGCGAGTACTATATACTAGACTGTGAATGCAGCTAGATGACTTTGCAGCGTTCATATACACCAAAGATTACCAAATAGTGTCCTACACCAATGTCGTTATGTTATCTACAGATTTCTATCACATCGATCATAGTTTGGAATTTAGCATTACGACAGGCCATCTTTCTCTATGTGCATCGGAGTCACAGGTTATTCTTGAATTCATATGATAAAGTCGGAAACTGAAAGATTTCCCCGCATTGCCCTTGACCAACCCTCCCAGCAACAATGTCGTCAATTTAATTCGCAACTGACCAAAAGCAGGAGGGTGCATTTTTACTTCTTGTGAAGGAACTGACTGAGCTGAGTCCACAAGTGTTGTTCAGCGAAGACTATTCTGCACCATTCTTACTCACGGCACCCATCCAAGGGCACGAGATCTATCCAGATGTGCTCATGTCGAGGAGGTGAGCACCCTTTATCGGTGTACAGTGGACATGAGAGTGGTATGACGATATAACAGATGGTTAAGAAAAAATTCATGGTTTATACATGATGGAGCTCCAGACTGATGGAGTTTGAGACATTTTACATAAATCAACAGTGCTATCATTTCCGGAGTATTATTCCAGTGCCTGGAATCAGTACCAAGAAGGTACTGGCAAAGAGTAAAACAATTGTAGAGTATAAACACATGCAGTCCTAACTCTACACCGTTCTGTATGCTTACAGGTAATACACTTATGAAACTCCTCTCTGTCCAACATCAACATCTCGTCAGTTGAACACATTTCCTGCCAAAAATATAGTACCTTACTCTCCAGCCTTTTTCCCACCAGCTTGTAGGTGAAGGGATAATCCTATGTAGAGTTTACTTTCAGTAGGTCTGCCACTAGCATTGAGTGTTATTGTGAATTTTTTTTTCCCCGCAGGATAACACCAGTTGTATGACATCAATTTTTGAGCTGTGTTGCGATTTTAGGCGCTCCTTATGTAGTGCTATGCATACAAATGTGAAATTAGGCGCGTTTTTTATGATTTATTACTTAATTAGGACCGATCTTTACTTCAGTTTCCCACCCAAAATAAATAAAGTATGGTAATCTAACCTTCTTCTCCTGCAGCTGGACAGTTTCCATTTATAGGGGTGCACTTCGGCTTTCCACATAGAAGGACCAGGCTTTCTGTCCCGGAAAGGGCACCAACATTTTAGATATCCCACCAATTGCCAGGTGGGGGGTGCGGCGGTAAGTCAGCAAAACCTTGGGACAAAGAAGTTCCTTCTATTTTCTAATTTCCCGCCAAAATTCAAAATTCCCGCCAAAATTCGAAATTTCCTGGGGGAGTGGGAGGAGAGTGGGCGGGGACACATGACGTCACCATAGGGTTGAGGGAACAATTTAATTAATATGGTATCAATCTGATATCAAAATTATGGTTGGAGCCCCATTACCCCACTACTTACGTACTGTGACCTTTCTGACAGGAAATCTCGAATTTAGTGGCTCAACTGAAAGGATACTTCGTATGCATGCAGTTTGATTAGAAGTCTCTTGTGAGGAACGGTGTCAAAAACCATCGGGAAATCTGAAATATGAAATTAGTTTGAGATTCCCTGTTGATAGCTCTCATTACTTCCTGCGAACAAAGGACTAGTTGTGTTTCACAAGAACGATATTTTCTGAATTCGTGTCCACTGTGTGTCAACGGCCCGTCTAAACGCACCAGCGTGGCATTTCATAAGATTCGAACACTGTATATGTTCCATAATCGTACTGGAAATCGATGATAGTGATATGGATCTGTAACTCAACTTATTACTCTTGTTGCCGTCCTTAATTATTGGTCTCACCTGTTCAACTTTATAGTCTTTTGGAGTCAGTTACCAGGATGGATTCCATTCCGAGACATTGCATCTTACGTCACTGACGGAATGCTGTTCATTTCCGTAAGATTACCACGTTTCGATCCTATGTCACCCGTTTAGGTGATGATGATTGCTTCTGTCTCTAGTGACATCTCGCCCCAGTACTTACAACGGCGGTAGACTTGTCTCTAACGAAATCTCAACATTTTGAACAGATCGTTGATTGTTTACTGCGACGTGTAAAGGAATTGATTAGTCCGTTAGTCCCTTCCAAAGCAATGATATCAGCGATCTGTCAAGCTATTAAATTACTGCTTGTCATATGCTGCCATTTATATGCTATATTTTACGAATTACGTGTTACAGTGTTTTTTCTAAAGTCTCGATTTACTCTGTTGCAGACTGTTTTGTGTACCGGGAAGCAGGTGATATATTTGTAAATGTGCGTGACCAACTTTCTGTATGCATTCCCCTTCCTTGTTAGTCTTTCGTGGCTGGCCGAACGGAATATGACGCGGAAGAATTGTGCCAGCACAAGAGGTTCCATGGTCCTGTGTTCGGTCTCGATACTTGATACTAATCGACGCCATGCTGTCGAGAAGCTCAGGGATTGAAGTTAAGTTACTTACCTGATCTTTTTCAGATATTTTGGCATCAACCGCTATAATCCAAGCAACCCAACAGTACGCTAGTCCTAATGTACCAATAGATAAGTTTAATCACTTCTCTTTCAATGCTGTTCGTTTTTGGAACACAACCTACGACCAAAAAATAGCTCAAATCACTCTGAGCACTATGGGACTTAACTTCTAAGGTCATCAGTCCCCTAGAGCTTAGAACTACTTAAACCTAACTAACCTAAGGACAGCACACACATCCATGCCCTAGGCAGGATTCGAACCTGCGACCATAGAGGTCGCGCAGTTCCAGACTGTAGCGCCAACCTACGACCAGCTTAGAGACAGAAGTGATGACACTTTCTGCAGGACCTGACCATCACTTTGCAGGACAATGCTCAAAGACGTACAGTGTAAGCTGTTACTGATTTGCTCGACTTAGGGGGCCTGCTAAGTGCTATACCAGCTACTGCACTCCCCTGACTTAACGTAAGTTCAACTCAGTTTGTAAACTGAAGGAAACACTTCACGTCATTCGCTTCAGAACTGCTACAAATTCGTCGGGAAATAGATCGCGCCGCTCGAACTGTCAACACAACTGGCATTGGTAAGAGTATCCCACGACTTCCACATCGCTGGCAACGGATAACGGGTTATACACAATGCTGGTGAGTGCTCTGAATGTCAGTAAAACTTTGAAACACGTATCTATTTTCTACGAGCTGTAAATAAATAGTTGCCACTGTTGAAGTTCCAACTCTCGTACCTTTATTGAGGCCACTCTTGATCGCGTATATGTTAAAATTCCCTTTGTGGAGCTGTACTGGCTATCTTCTTATCCTGTTCATTAATTGCAATGTAATATTCATGTATTGCTGAGTGTTTGTACAGCAGGAATTGTTCCATCTTGTTGCTAACGCCACCATAAGTTTAGACCTTGCATTGCTCTGTAATGGGGTTGAAGCCTTAAGGTCTTTTTCTTATTATCAAATTCTGTTCCAGGTTCTTATCGAAGATTAAATTAACATTATCATTACAGTTAACCAGTTAGGTTTGTTTTCATATGGATTTAAACGCCCTGCATGTTAACTGATTGTTTCTTAACTTACGGCACGCAAAATCTTATTATATCTATTAATGTTGTACAATTGTTTGGTGACCAGTCTACTACAGATATTTAATCACTGAGTAAATGGTTAAATATAATGGTTAATAAGACTGCGTAATAAAAGGTGAATGAACGTTTGTAAGCCCTTGGTCCAGTCCTTCCATAAATTCCCGGTACTCGCCAATCACATTCAGTAAATAAAATATTTGAACTTGCCTGCAGTGCGTTTTCCCCCTTAGTGACAGTAATTATCAGGTAATACGTGTGAAAGTGTTCTTGGAAATCGGTCCAGAGGCGAAGATCACGTTTCCTTTCTGGGGGACATGTTAGGAGAGATAAGAAATCTACAGTGGCCGCTGAACAGGCTATTGGCCACTTGGACAGCGTCTTTTCATTGCTTCAGTGATAGGGAGTTATCCCTGTGCGTGTGTCGTAAACGCTGTTAAGTCACGCCGTGTTTCTTCATTAATGGAGCCACCCGCCGCGAGCCAGCAGCACGGTAGTAAACATGACGATATCGTGGGCGTTAATTGTGTAATCGTGTAGCTGAGGACGATAACGCAGACCTCCTCATTGCAGCAGTAAAAATAGACGCAGCCGGAAAAGACGGAATGCCGGGACTGCTGACTTTCGTGTTGGCTTTCGCTGGTTCTTCCGCCGCCGTTCGACAAAGCTACGAACGCCACGTCCGCGGGCGATATGAGCGTTGCAGGGCATCAAACGCTCCCTGTGATATCTAGATTGTTACTGTTTCTGTTGACTTCACAGTGGGTACTTAGTGAAACATCAGTTAAGCGAAATAACACTTTTTTCGCCAATAATTCACTGATTACTCATCATCTTTGCCTCTTAGGTTCCGATTTAGTAGCCGATTTACGAAGGGCGTTCAGTAAGTAACGCAACAATTTTTTTATTTTTTTTCCTGAAGGTGGATTGATTTTATTCAGGATTCCAATACACCATATTATGCCCCCTCTTCGGGCTACCAAACCCTATTTTTCAACCTAATCTTTGTTCCATGCGACGGCCTTACGCTGCCCTTCTGGGAAGGTCTGTGCGCACGCGTGGTGACATTTTACTGGTCGACATCGGAGCCAACATCTTTCTGCATCCGTCACCTTCCCATCATCTGCTTACTACTTTCCGCGGAGTCCCTCCTTCATTGGGCAAACAGATGGAAGATGCGAGATCCCGGCTGTAGGATGGATGAATAACAGTTCGATGACGCTTTGTAAGCTGCTATCGCGTGCGCAGGCTTTTGTGGCGCCATGCATTGTCACGGAGGAGAAGAAGTTAGTTTGCGTTTTTGTGGCGACGAACAAGCTGAAGTCGTTTCCTCCTCAACTCTTTCCAGCACTGCAGCAGTCACAGCAGTGTCCGGCCGGCAGGCTCGCCGGAGCTCGGACACGTTTGCTCGTTCTTGTCGCGATGATGACAGACCCCTCGCCTGCCGACTCACCGTGCTTTTGTTCATTGTCGTGTCTACGTAGACATGCTGCAAGCGCATGTGACTATCTGCGATGCTCTGGCTTTTCAAGAGAAGCTCAATGACGGCTCTCTGCTGGGCACGCATATCCATTACAGACGCCATTTTGTAGGCTACGTAGAGCGCCACCACCTACATCTACATCTACATCTACATGACTACTCTGCAATTCACATTTAAGTGCTTGGCAGAGGGTTCATCGAACCACAATCATACTATCTCTCTACCATTCCACTCCCGAACAGCGCGCGGGAAAAACGAACACCTAAACCTTTCTGTTTGAGCTCTGATTTCTCTTATTTTATTTTGATGATCATTCCTATCTATGTAGGTTGGGCTCATCAAAATATTTTCGCATTCGGAAGAGAAAGTTGGTGACTGAAATTTCGTAAATAGATTTCGCCGCGACGAAAAACGTCTTTGCTGTAATGACTCCCATCCCAATTCACGTATCATATATGCCACACTCTCTCACCTATTACGTGATAATACAAAACGAGCTGCCCTTTTTTGCACCCTTTCGATGTCCTCCGTCAATCCCACCTGGTAAGGATCGCACACCGCGCAGCAATATTCTAACAGAGAACGAACGAGTGTTGTGTAAGCTGTCTCTTTAATGGACTTGTTGCATCTTCTAAGTGTCCTGCCAATGAAACGCAACCTTTGGCTCGCCTTCCCCACAATATTATGTGGTCTTTCCAACTGAAGTTGTTCGTAATTTTAACACCCAGGTACTTAGTTGAATTGACAGCCTTGAGAATTGTACTATTTATCGAGTAATCGAATTCCAACGGATTTCTTTTGGAACTCATGTGGATCACCTCACACTTTTCGTTATTTGGCGTCAACTGCCACCTGCCACACCGCCACACCATACAGCAATATTTTCTAAATCGCTTTGCAACTGATACTGGTCTTCGGATGACCTTACTAGACGGTAAATTACAGCATCATCTGCGAACAACCTAAGAGAACTGCTCAGATTGTCACCCAGGTCATTTATATAGATCAGGAACAGCAGAGGTCCCAGGATGCTTCCCTGGGGAACACTTGATATCACTTCAGTTTTACTCGATGATTTACCGTCTATTACTACGAACTGCGACCTTCCTGACAGGAAATCACGACCCAGTCGCACAACTGAGACGATACAACATAGGCCCGCAGCTTGATTAGAAGTCGCTTGTGAGGAACGGTGTCAAAAGCTTTCCGGAAATCTAGAAATACGGAATCAACTTGAGATCCCCTGTCGATAGCGGCCATTACTTCGTGCGAATAAAGAGCTAGCTGCGTTGCACAAGAACGATGTTTTCTGAAACCATGCTGATTACGTATCAATAGATCGTTCCCTTCGAGGTGATTCATAATGTTTGAATACAGTATATGCTCCAAAACCCTACTGCAAACCGACGTCAATGATATACGTCTGTAGTTAGATGGATTACTCCTACTACCCTTCTTAAACACTGGTACGACCTGCGCAATTTTCCAATCTGTAGGTACACATCTATCGGTGAGCGAGCGGTTGCATATGATTGCTAAGAAGGGAGCTATTGTATCAGCGTAATCTGAAAGGAACCTAATCGGTATACAATCTGGACCTGAAGACTTGCCCGTATCAAGCGATTTAAGTTGCTTCGCAACCCCTAACGTATCTACTTCTAAGAAACTCATGCTAGCAGCTGTTCTTGTTTCAAATTCTGGAATATTCCATTCGTCTTCCCTTGTGAAGGAATTTCGGAAAACTGCGTTCAATAACTCCGCTTCAGCGGCACAGTCGTCGGTAACAGTACCATCGGCACTGCGCAGCGAAGGTATTGACTGCGTCTTGCCGCTTGTGTACTTTACATACGACCAGAATTTCTTCGGATTTTCTACCAAATTTCGAGACAATGTTTCGTTGTGGAACCTATTAAAGGCATCTCGCATTGAAGTCCGTGCCAAATTTCGCGCGTCTGTAAATTTTAGCCAATCTTCGGGATTTCGCGTTCTTCTGAACTTCGCAACCTATCGGGACATTATGAAACTATAGGGGCTGAAATGGGAGTATTCCACGATGTCTCACAACAAATTTCGAATTTTTTCAACGTAAACTGGCCGATAAAGGAGGTGTTACATAACTGAAAGCCCTTCGTACATCTAATCCATACTCACCAAACCACTTTGATGTTCAATTGTCCCTGTTCCTTGGGCTTCTTCATGCTCCATTCACGCATGGAGTGCGGAAAGAGTGACCGGCCACAGTGCTTGCTGTGTTGAGTCTGATCTTGCTTCCGAGATCCTTACGGGAACAATACGTAGCGAATTTAGTTCCTAGATTTCTCACTTAAAACTGGTTGTTAGAAGTTTGTACATAGGTCTTAGCTGGATATTTTCCGTCTATTTTCTAGCGCCTACTAGTTCAGCTTCTTCAGCATCTGCATAACGCTGTCGCGTGAGTCAAACAAACCTGTGGCCCTTCGTATTGCCCTGGTCTGTATACATTCAGTATCTGCTATCAGTTGAATTTGGTGTGGGTTTCACGCAACCGAGTATATTCTACGATGGATCTACCATCTCGTTTGTAGACTAAATGTATCTTCCTGGCTTTGTGCCAACGAACGGAAGTCTACCATCTGCTTTACCTACGACTGAACCTGTGTGATTGTTAAATTTCATATTCCTGTATATTGTCCTGTATATTCCTGTATATTGTCACGCACAGGCATTCATATGAGTTGGGTGATTACAACTGTTACTCAGTGACATTGTAGTCAGTCAAATTAAATGTGGTGTGGTGGGGGCCTCTTGGTGGGTAGACTCGATTGACTGAGGTCTTTTGAGGTGATGCCACGTTGGCGACTTGTGCGTCAATGAGGATGAAATGAGGATGATGAAGATGACACAAATACCTGAGCAGATATAATCTCCAACCCAGTCATAAACCAAGGCCAGGCCCCCTGACATGATAAGCCAGTGCACTGTCCACTCAGCTATCTTAGAAGCCCCTCGACATGACAAGCCGATGAACAGTCCACTTAGCTATGGTGGAGCCCCCCCCCCCCCACATGACAAGCCGGCACACTGTCCTCTCAGCTATGGTGGAGGCCCTCCATTATGACCTGTCGTAGCGCTGTCCACTCAGCTATGGTATAGGTCCCTCAACATGACAAGCCAGTACACTGTCCACTCAGCTATGGTGAAGGCCCCTCGACATCACAAGCCAGCGTGCTGTCCACTCAGCTATGGTGAAGGCCCCTCAACATGAGAAGCCAGCGCACTGTCCACTCAGCTGTGGTGAAGGCCCCCCCCCCCCCCCATATGACAAGCCAGTACACTGTCCACTCCGCTGTGGTGAAGGCCCCTCAACATGACAAGCTGGCGTGCTGTCCACTCAGCTATAGTGGAGGCCCCCCATTATGACATGCCATAGCACTGTCCGCTCAGCTATGGTGGAGGCCACTCGACATGACAAGCCAGTACACTGTCCACTCAGCTATGGTGAAGGCCCCTCGACATGACAAGTCGGCGCATAAAATGTAGACTGGCAATGGCCAGAAAAGCGTTTCAGAAGAACAGGAATTTGTTAACATCGAATACAAATTTGTCAGAAAGTTCTTTCTGAAAGTATTTGTCTTGAGTGTAGCCATGTATGGAAGTGGTATTAAACAGCATTGGGGAGGAAAAAAAATTTGTGGCACAACATGACTATTGAGACATCAACTGATCACCAATTTACACTGAAGCGCCAAAGAATCTGGTATTCAAACACAGAGATAGATAAACAGGCAGAATACGACTCTGCGGTTGGCAACGCCTATATAAGAAAACTACTGTCTGGCGCAGTTGTTAGATCGGTTACTGCTGCCATAATGACAGGTTATCAAGATTTAAGCGAGTTTCAGTGGTGTTATAGTCGGCGCACTAGCGATGCGACACAGCATCTCCGAGGTAGCGTTGAAGTGCGGATTTTCCCGTACGACCATTTCACGAATGTACCGTGAATATCAGGAATCCGGTAAAACTCAAACCTCCGACATCGCTGCAGCCGGAAAATATTCTGCAAGAAAGGCACCAATGACGACTGGAAAGAATCGTTTCACATGACAGAAGTGCAATCCTTCCGCAAAGTGCTGCAAATTTCAATGCTGGGCCATCAATAAATGTCAGGGTGCGAACCATTCAACGAAACATCATCGATAAGGGCTTTCGGACCCGAAAGCGCACTCGTGTACCCTTGATGACTGCACAACTAAAAGCTTTAAGCCTCGTCGGGGCCCGTCAACACCAACATTGAACTGTTGATGACTGGAAAAAATGTTACCTGCTCGGATGAGTTTCGTTTCAAATTGTATAGAGCGGCTGGACGTATACGGGTATGGAGACAATCTCATGAATCTATAGACCCCGGATGTCAGCAGGTGACTGTTCAAGCTGGTGGATGTTCTGTAATGGTGTGAGGCGTGTGCAGTTGCAGTGATTTGGGACTCCTGATACGTCTCGATACGACTCTGACAGGTGAAAGTACGTAAGCATCCTGTCTGAGCACCTGCAACCATTCACGTCCGTTGTGCATTCCGAAGGACTTGGACAATGCTGGGTCATCAACAAGTGTCAGCGTGTGAACCATTCAACGAAACATCATCGATATGGGCTTTCGGATCCGAAAGCCGACTCGTGTACCCTTGTTGACTGCACAACTAAAAGCTTTACACCTCGCCGGGGCCCGTCAACACCAACATTGAACTGCTGATGACCGGAAACATGTTGTCTCCTCGGATGGGTCTCGTTTCAAACTGTATACAGCGACTGAACGTGTACGGATGTCGACACAACCTCATGAACCTATGGACCCCGCATGTCAGCAGGGGACTGTTCAAGCTGGTGAAGGCTCTGTAATGGTGGGGGGCGTGTGCAGTTGGAGTCATATGGAACTCTTGATATGTCTAGAAACGACTCTGATAGGTGAAAGTACGTAAGCATCCTGTGTGATTGCCTGCATCCATTCACGTCCGTTGTGCATTCCGAAGGACTTGGACAATTCCAGCAGGGCAATGCGACACCCCACACGTCTAGAAATACTACAGAGGGGCTCCAGCAACACTCTTCTGAGTTTAAATACTTCCGCTGGCGACCAAACTCCCCAAAAGTGAACATTATCGAGCATATCTGGGATGCTTTGCAACGTACTGTTGAGGAGATATCTCCACCCTTTCGTACTCTTACGAATTTATGGACGGCCCAGCAGAATTCTCGGTGTCAGTTCCTTCCACCACTACTTCGGACATTAGTCGAGTCCATGCCACGTCGTGTTGCGGCAATTCTGCGTGCTCGCGGTGGCCGTATATGATATTAGGCAAGTATGCCAGTTTCTTTGGCTCTTCAGTCTTCAGTGTAGTATTTGAGTGAAGTGTGGGGGGGGGGGGGGGGGGAGAAAATCCCCGACCCAGCCAGGAATCGAACCCGGTCCCGTAGGACGGCAATCCGTCACTCTGGCCACTCAGTTACCTGGGCTGACGGGAGAGGGGGGGGGGGGGGGGGGGTAAAAATCATAGAGGGAGACCAACAGATGAATAAAAGCAAATTCAATCGGAGACCAAGAGGCTCGTACAGGATAGAGCAGCATGGTGAGTTGCGTTAAATTAGTCTTCGGACTGAAGACAATTACAACAACTGATCAGAGATTATAAGCACAGTCTAACACAAACACTCACGTCCTATTTTATCAGAACACTCCTGCTCATTTCCTTATACTCTGTGACAAGAGCGCTCCAACTGCTGAATAAGATATCAGATAAATGCGAACAGTGTCTTTTATACTGTTTTGTAATACAGTATTTAGAATAGGGAGCGAATGTAGCGCCATAAAAATCAGCACTAACTGAAAAATGAGACCAAATTTCCCTTTCTTTAGTTTCCCAAGGACCTTTGGAAACATTACAGGACAGCTTATTCTTGTAACCTACAGATATTTACTAAAGAATGCCATTTTCCTTCAAGAATAAAATATTTTTTGGTAAACAGCAGAAGGGCTGGCATTTTGCAGCAAGACGTTTGACATGTACTCGACAACGTGAAGTTTTTTTCAATGTATTTGCTATCAAATCAGTGAAAGTGGAACGTAGGAAACGTACATAGAAGGCAATACATTGTTTAACGTACCAAATTAACCACCGCAACTCGAAACCACACAGACGTGATAATAAAACATCACAAGCAGTAAAACTGTTTCCCAACACAGAAGATACCAGTGCCTCTATTTTTCCTACAACTGAGCCACAAACGGCAAGAAGCTTCGACACATTCGATTTTGGAACAAAAGTTATTATTATTATTACTATTATTATTATTTATTTTATGGCCTTCATTGGACAACTGTAGTCAAAAATACAAAGTTCTAAACAAGTTGTTACACATGGATACAATTTGGTTCAACAATAATATATTTAGGTAATATAATTATTAGAGGCTATTCTTATATGAAAGGTGTTTTGCTCTTCTGTCTGCCCAATATTTCTTCATTCTTTCAGATATTTTCTTTCTTTCTTCATCTGAGACAACTCTTCTTGTACTCCTTTTAATAATTTTCATTTGTAGTCTGGTTTGCGGGTCTTGCAGTATTCTGGTTTCCTCTGTCTTGTTTTTTAGGTCATCTACTGTAATTTGAAGTTCTTTTATATCTCCCTTAATTTCTGTGATCCATTTAATGTCGCTCTTGCTATTCCACAATTTTTGTACTATTTTTTTACTGATTCTGTTTTCTGGAGTTCTCATCAGATGTCCAAAGAATGAGATGCGTTTCTTCCTGATTGTGCTCATGAGTGGTTCTATTTTCTTATATACTGTTTCATTTGATGCTATTCTCCAGTGTCCATTTATTTTATACTGTTTATTTATACAGGGTTATTACAAATGATTGAAGCGATTTCACAGCTCTACAATAACTTTATTATTTGAGATATTTTCACAATGCTTTGCACACACATACAAAAACTCAAAAAGTTTTTTTAGGCATTCACAAATGTTCGATATGTGCCCCTTTAGTGGTTCGGCAGACATCAAGCCGACAATCAAGTTCCTCCCACACTCGGCGCAGCATGTCCCCATCAATGAGTTCGAAAGCATCGTTGATGCGAGGTCGCAGTTCTGGCACGTTTCTGGGTAGAGGAGGTATAATCACTGAATCTTTCACATAACCCCACAGAAAGAAATCGCATGGGGTTAAGTCGGGAGAGCGTGGAGGCCATGACGTGAATTGCTGATCATGATCTCCACCACGACCGATCCATCGGTTTTCCAATCTCCTGTTTAAGAAATGTCGAGCATCATGATGGAAGTGCGGTGGAGCACCATCCTGTTGAAAGATGAAGTCGGCGCTGTCGGTCTCCAGTTGTGGCATGAGCCAATTGCCGCGGGCTACGCGTGAAACTTGCCCGCACGCGTTCAACCGTTTCTTCGCTCACTGCAGGCCGACCCGTTGGTTTCCCCTTACAGAGGCATCCAGAAGCTTTAAACTGCGCATACCATCGCCGAATGGAGTTAGTAGTTGGTTGATCATTGTTGAATTTCGTCCTGAAGTGTCGTGGCACTGTTATGACTGACTGATGTGAGTGCATTTCAAGCACGACATACGCTTTCTTGGCTCCTGTCGCCATTTTGTCTCACTGCGCTCTCGAGCGCTCTGGCGGCAGAAACCTGAAGTGCGGCTTCAGCCGAACAAAACTTTATGAGTTTTTCTACGTATCTGTAGTGTGTCGTGACCATATGTCAATGAATGGAGCTACAGTGAATTTATGAAATCGCTTCAATCATTTGTAATAGCCCTGTACATGTCCTAATTATTCTTCTTTCTATTTTTAGTATTCTGTCAATTTCTAGTGTATTAGTTGTTTTGAAGATAGTTTCAGCTGCATACGTTATTTCTGGTTGTGTAACTGTTTTATAGTGTTTTAATTTTGCACCTATAGATAGGCTTTTTTTGTTGTATGTAGTTTTGGTAATGTAATTTGCATAGTTCAGTTTTTTATTCTATTTTGCCATGATGGCTTCTCATTTAGATTGTATGTTATTATTTCGCCTAAATATTTAAATTTATCAACAATTTTGATTTCCTGTTCTCCTATTGTAATTTTGTTTGCAAGTGGTGGATCAGTTAGCATAATCTCCGTTTTTTCAAATATTATTCTAAGGCCTACTTTCTCTGCTATTTCTTGTAGTGATTTCACTTGTTGCCTGGCTTCTTGAACGGTGTTGGCTAGGAGAGCAAGATCATCAGCGAATCCCAAGCAGTTTAAGCTAATATCATCTATCATCTTTTGCACTTCCAATTCTTATCCTCTTTGGATTGTCCTTGTACCATTCTCTCATTATGTATTCCAGTGCACAGTTGAAAAGTAATGGTGATAGGCAGTCACCTTGTCTTAAGCCTGTTTTTATGAGGAATGGTTCCGAAATTTCTCCTCTAAACTTTACTTTTGATTTGGTGTTGGTTAGAGTGAGTTGTATTATTTTAATTAGTTTTGGATGGAGTCCCAGATTTCTTAAAATTTTTAATACTGAAGGTCTGTGGAGACAGTTATAAGCCTTCTTAAAATCTACAAATGTTATTGCCAGAGGTTTGTTCCGTTTCTTGTAGTATGCCATAATCAATTTTAAACTAATTATCTGCTCTGCACAGCTTCTCCATGGTCTGAAACCTCCCTGATATTCCCCTAACTCCTGTTCTAACCGCTCCTTGATTCTTTCATATAGGATCTTGGATAGAATTTTATATGTGCAATCTAGGAGAGAGATTCCTCTGTAGTTGTCTGGGTTGCTCTTATCTCCCTTTTTGTGTAGTGGGTGGATGATAGCTGTGGTCCAATGTTCGGGAAATTGTTCTGTTACCCAAATTTTTGTTAGAGCCATGTGTAAGGAGGTCTTGACTGTGTTGCTTGCATATTTCCACATTTCAACTAAAACCTGATCTTATCCACATGCCTTATAATTTTTTTGTTCTTTAAGAATTTCTTCTACTTCTTGGAAAGTTGGAGGGTCTAGTTTGTTAGGTTTGGTTTTTATTGGGGTATTTATGTTGATTTGTAAGGGTTCTTTGGGTTCCTCGCAATTCAGAAGTTTGTAAAATGCTTTTGCCATGATTTCTGCATTTTCCTTGTTACTGTGTGTCATTCTTCCATCTTCATATTTCAGTATTAGTGTAGGGGCCTCATATTGTTGTAGTTGTTTCCCAAAGATTTTGTAGTAGTTCCTGGAGTTGGTTTTATGATAATTACCTTCTATAGACTTTATAATATCTTTATGAAATCCTCTCTTGATTCTTCTAATGTTTTGAGTGAATTTTTTTCTTTCATTTTTTAGGTTGATGGCATTTTCTTCAGTTTTATGTGTTTGAAACTTTAACCATGCTTGGTGTCTATCTTCATGGAATTTGTCACATTCTGATGTCCACCAAGCATGTTTCCTTCGTGGGTTCAAGGGAGCTAGATTCTCTGCTTCTTTTTTAAGATTAGGCACTATTTGTTCTAGATCATCTGTTAATTTGATGGTTTGTATTATTTGTTGGTACTTATTATTTTTAATTAGCTGATGTGGGTCGAACCGCCTTTTTATTTTATTAGTTTTTCCGGTCCTCTTCTTTAACGGTGTGAATTCGATTTTAATTTTAACCATATAATGGTCTGAGCCTGTTGTGGATCTCCTTATGAAAATTTTTGTCCATACAGACATGGTCTAGCTGCCACTTGCCCTTCCTCCAGTCTGGATGTTTCCATGTTTTAAGTTTACTTGGCTTCCTTTAAAAGTATGTTGATTTAGATATAAGGTTGTGTTCTCTGCAGAGTTCTACAAGTCTTTGACCGTTTTTGTTTGTAAATTTATGTGGACTCCATTTTCCAATTATATCTTTATATTTCCTTTCTTTTCCAAACTGAGCATTGAAATCTCCCAATAAGATTTTTACATTCTTTTTATTTACTCTGTTCACAGTTTGTTCTAGAAGGTCCCAAAATTTATCTACCTCTTCCTTCGTTTTTGTTAGACAATTTTTTTCATTTGTTGGGGCATGAGCATTTATTATTGTATAGGTTTTATTCATTGTTTTAAAGCTTAGAGTCGCAATTCTTGGTGATACTGCTTGGAAATCCGTTACTGAATCTATTATTTTTATGTTTACTAAAAACCCTGTTCCAAACTGGGGACATTGTTTCATTGCCCTCGGTCCTGGTTTCCCATTATAAATTCTGTATCCTTGTGATTCGAATGGGTCCTCTGTGGTGTTTCTCATTTCTTGGATCCCTGTTATTGAAATTTTTTGTTTATTTAGTTCATCTGTGAGCTCCTTGAGTTTTCTGGTCAAAAGTATTTATATTTACAAAAATATTCTTTAGAAAGACGATTGAAGTTTAAGGATGCAGAAATCATGAGGCTCCACGCAAAACTGTTATGTGTCATAAAAGTACCTATCATAATAATAAAATACAACTGAGACATATGCTTCTCATGCATGAAATTCGTGTTTATAATGTCTTGCTCACAGCGAAAGTAAGCAGCAAATATACATGTATTCGAAAATATTTCTTCAGGATGTAATTGTGGCCTCTGCCACTAAATCAATGAGATTCGGGTATTTTTACAGTTATTTCACGATCATTCATGTTTATTGATAATATGCGTGGAACCAGATAACTATTTAGTTAATCAAGTGTAAAACAGACTAAGAGCAGCCGACCAGTTGCAAAGGATAAAGTAATCTTTACGTAGGTTTCGATAGATATAAATCTATCTTCTTCAGAAGAGGGCCTGGGGACAATGAACATCGTAATATATATTAAGGTATGAAACATGAGTCAAGAATGAAGTTTAACATATATTAGGAAAATATTGTATTACAAGATGTGAGAAAGATTCTTGGTACTTACAGTATTATAACAACATGAAGTGATATGTCCTTATCGTTTAGGCAAACATCTGCATAGTTACATTAATTATATAAAATATAGCCCTGAAAACAGGGTTTGTCAGACAAATAAAATAGGTACATAGAAGCTGCAGAGCGCCTAAGCGACTGAGTAAAATCGGCCAGCGTAGTAGCACAGCGGCCAGGGCAGGTGGCGCTCATGTCGCGCACTATGTGCCGATAGGCGTACTGAAGTAACATTTGAAACATCAATATTAAATGCGTTCTTAAATAGAGTGATAGTAAATAAAATGGCAAGCATTTAACACTCCCGTTATGACACTGTGGGAGGTATAGGAACAATAACGTAGATACATACATCAAAAAGACAGGTGGCGCTTCCGCCGTGAGTTACATGCAGTGGTCTATATAGCCAAAATATAAAAGTTATATTACCATATTAGTGAAGCCCATAGAACGTATATAAGTCAAAACATCCAGAACAATCAGTAATGGCTTTTAAGAAAATTACGAGACCTGGTCTACAATCCAGTTACTACGTAATGTAGAATAAGAGAAAATTACATGAGGGCCGCTGTAGTGGCAGCCATACGTCGTGAGAAGAACACATTATATAAACGGTAGTAAACTGAAAGATTTGAAAGTGCGTTATAGCTTCTTGAGGAAATAGACTACTGAGGTTACTAGCATTAATGTTATATATTAAACAGTACGGGTTTAAAGCCCTCGAAAAATTGTTTACAGGCAAGGTTCAACTGATCATTCAGAATATTGCCGTCTTTGAGCTCTAGATGTTTAAAAATAAATAGCTCTTCCCACAGATCTAGTCTCCGTCCTTTGACCTGTCTATGTAGGATAACCGTGTCTTCTAACTGTTTAGGCGTATGGCCGGTTATCAAGAGGTGTTCAGCAAAGGTAGAGTTGCGAATATTCGTTCCTTTTTTTACCTAAAAGATGTTCTTTATATCGTGTTTTCACAGCTCTGCCGGTTTGACCAATATAATAAGAGGGGCAGTTATTACAGGTTAGCTTGTAAATACCTGAATTAGAAAACCAATCGCTGGCAATCTCTACTGACTGTACAAGATTTCTTTCTAAACTGTTATCTGTAGAAAAGGAGACGTTACAGTTATATTTTTTATTTAGAAGACGTTTAATCCTATACGATAAGTTACCCAGGAAAGGGATGGAAATAAATTTATTAGTTTCTGTGGTATCCGTGGGGAGAATATTTCTCAAAGTCGAACATTTTTGGGAGATTTTCTTATTGAGCAGGTAATCGATCATATTCTGGTTATACCCATTATTAACCGCAATCGCTTTGATGACATTCAATTCCTTTTTTTGATCCGCAGGTGATAAAGGAGTGGTTACCATTCGGTGAATGGCGGAATTAAAAAATGCCAATTTATGAGCTTTTGGATGGGTTGAGTCAGCAGGAATGACATTATCTGAATATGTTTCCTTGCGGAAGATATTAAAATGGAAGGAATTATCTTCTATAGAAATGTTTAAATCGAGAAAATTAAGTTCACGTTTATCATTTTGAAGTTCTTTTGTGAAGGAAATTTTTTCATGTAAACCGTTGAAAGTGTTAAAGAGATGCTCTAACTCATGATCAGTTCACATTTAACGGGAAAATGTATGTACAGCCAGATGGTCTAGCAATGGGTAGCCCCCTCGCCGGTATTCTAGCAGAGGTTTTCATTAACGCCCTGGAAACAACGTTCTTCAATTCAAGTTCAGAATTACGCCACAAAATCCGCTATTATGCACGGTATGTTGATGACATTTTCATTGCTTTTGATGGCACTGATCATGAGTTAGAGCATCTCTTTAACACTTTCAACGGTTTACATGAAAAAATTTCCTTCACAAAAGAACTTCAAAATGATAAACGTGAACTTAATTTTCTCAATTTAACAATTTCTATAGAAGATAATTCCTTCCATTTTAATATCTTCCGCAAGGAAACGTATTCAGATAATGTCATTCCTGCTGACTCAACCCATCCAAAAGCTCATAAATTGGCATTTTTTCATTCCGCCATTCACCGAATGGTAACCACTCCTTTATCACCTGCGGACCAAAAAAAGGAATTGAATGTCATCAAAGCGATTGCGGTTAATAATGGGTATAACCAGAATATGATCGATTACCTGCTCAATAAGAAAATCTCCCAAAAATGTTCGACTTTGAGAAATATTCTCCCCACGGATACCACAGAAACTAATAAATTTATTTCCATCCCTTTCCTGGGTAACTTATCGTATAGGATTAAACGTCTTCTAAATAAAAAATATAACTGTAACGTCTCCTTTTCTACAGATAACAGTTTAGAAAGAAATCTTGTACAGTCAGTAGAGATTGCCAGCGATTGGTTTTCTAATTCAGGTATTTACAAGCTAACCTGTAATAACTGCCCCTCTTATTATATTGGTCAAACCGGCAGAGCTGTGAAAACACGATATAAAGAACATCTTTTAGGTAAAAAAAGGAACGAATATTCGCAACTCTACCTTTGCTGAACACCTCTTGATAACCGGCCATACGCCTAAACAGTTAGAAGACACGGTTATCCTACATAGACAGGTCAAAGGACGGAGACTAGATCTGTGGGAAGAGCTATTTATTTTTAAACATCTAGAGCTCAAAGACGGCAATATACTGAATGATCAGTTGAACCTTGCCTGTAAACAATTTTTCGAGGGCTTTAAACCCGTACTGTTTAATATATAACATTAATGCTAGTAACCTCAGTAGTCTATTTCCTCAAGAAGCTATAATGCACTTTCAAATCTTTCAGTTTACTACCGTTTATATAATGTGTTCTTCTCACGACGTATGGCTGCCACTACAGCGGCCCTCATGTAATTTTCTCTTATTCTACATTACGTAGTAACTGGATTGTAGACCAGGTCTCGTAATTTTCTTAAAAGCCATTACTGATTGTTCTGGATGTTTTGACTTATATACGTTCTATGGGCTTCACTAATATGGTAATATAACTTTTATATTTTGGCTATATAGACCACTGCATGTAACTCACGGCGGAAGCGCCACCTGTCTTTTTGATGTATGTATCTACGTTATTGTTCCTATACCTCCCACAATGTCATAACGGGAGTGTTAAATGCTTGCCATTTTATTTACTATCACTCTATTTAAGAACGCATTTAATATTGATGTTTCAAATGTTACTTCAGTACGCCTATCGGCACATAGTGCGCGACATGAGCGCCACCTGCCCTGGCCGCTGTGCTACTACGCTGGCCGATTTTACTCAGTCGCTTAGGCGCTCTGCAACTTCTATGTACCTATTTTATTTGTCTGACAAACCCTGTTTTCAGGGCTATATTTTATATAATTAATGTAACTATGCAGATGTTTGCCTAAACGATAAGGACATATCACTTCATGTTGTTATAATACTGTAAGTACCAAGAATCTTTCTCACATCTTGTAATACAATATTTTCCTAATATATGTTAAACTTCATTCTTGACTCATGAGGATACGGATCCTGTACACCTCCCGCAAACTCGATCCTCCTCACCCGCTCGTCTCCCCGATCCTCTCCCACCCCCGCCCGCTGCCGCGCCTGTATTCGCACGTCCCACCCGGTCTCCATCTCTCCACTCTCCTTACCCTCTCCCAAGGTGGCTTCCGCCAGCTCCCTCTCCCTGATGATGCCCTCCTCCCCTCCATCTACCCCTCCTACCAACTTTGATCCTCCCAACCTCTTCCTGTACTTACTCCTCTGGGCACCCTCCCCCCCTTCTCTTCCTTTTCCTTCACTCCTCCTTTTCTCGCCCCTCGTCCCCCGGGCCTCTCCTCCCCTGTCCCTATCCTCCTGTCCCCGTCTCCTAAGCCGTGGCATCCTCTTTTCCTCCCCTCTCCCCCTCCTCTCCCCTGTTCCCCTCTTGGCAGGTCCCCGGACTCGCACACGCTCAGTGGACATTCGCGCGCCGGAGATCACCGCCATCAGTGTATCGTGTGTGCCGTCATGTTTAGTGTTCAGTTTCGCCGTCACGCTCCATTGTTCACCAGTGACATCGTCTTCTTCAGTGTTTGTGCGTCGGGTCTCCAGTTCCTAGTGTGGATTGTCATCCAGTGTGAACGGCTTCTTGTGCTTTTATATTCTTGTGTCTCCTATTTTTTCCCGCCGTTTTTCTATGTGATGTCTCTTCTTTGTTTATCTCCATGTACTCTCTTCGGCTGAAGAGCGGCGTATTGTGCTGCTGCCAGCCTACCTGGTTGTTTCAGGTATCAAAATTACAATAAAGTAAAAAAAAAAAAAATCTTGACTCATGTTTCATACCTTAATATATATTACTATGTTCATTGTCCCCAGGCCCTCTTCTGAAGAAGATAGATTTATATCTATTGAAACCTAGGTAAAGATTACTTTGCAACTGGTCGGCTGCTCTTAGTCTGATTTACGTGGAACCGTTGCTGTAGCGCAGCTATGTTTAAAGTACCTAGTGTAAAACAATTAGAAACATAGATTAACCGTATGACTGGTTTTCTCCCCGCTAGGGGTGCTAGTATCGTTCCAACTGTCGGACGGCACAATTTTCACGCCAGTGATTGTCGCGACTGTGTATGTTAGACTGTGGTACGTTTTCTCGTCCTCACGCAGCGACATACAGGGTGGTTGGAAACAGTCAGAAAAACTTGTGTGGGTGTAGCAGGGTGCTTTATGCTGAGAAACATTTGTTAAGAAAAAAATTCGACACGTTGCCCCGTTTTCTAATTAATAAGCGTTGGAGTCAGCCAGTCATCAGATTCACGCGATCCACCAGAGTCGGTGTCCCCAAATGTGTTCTTCGTTTGGTTTCCGAAAATCGAACAAGAGATCCATACAAAAATTGGAGACTGGATGGTAAAAAGGATCTAGTCCGTGTGCTATCGGCTACGCTATGAGAACATATGACACTAATTGTATCTGACGGGCCGCTTAAATTTGCGCTCGTAACCGCCTTTTGTCTAATTTCGGTGTTAATTAACTCGGAAACGCAGCAATGGATCGATTTTTTGTCAACAATTATTTATGAGCGTGACGTACCTTGTAATACTATTACAAGCTTCCCAGACTGTTTCTGAGCACCCACTATAAGGCGCAGCATATGAAAACGAGGCACACGGAGAAAATTTACTTGAAGTGTTTATAATTTCAAACGTAATCATCGTAATTGGTGATACATTTATTCCACTGTGAAACATGACGGTTAATGCCTTGAAGAAAAAATGTTTGCGATCGCCTTAGGAAGTGTGCTTGTGCCAATTTGTGCAAGCACCTCTTTTTTTTAGTCACCAGTATCCTGACTGGTTTCATACGACCTGCTACAAATTCCTCCCTGTGGCAACCTCTTCATCTTCAAGTAGCATTTGCAATCTACGTCCTGAATTATTTTCTGGATTCCAAGGTCTCCTTTCCTCTACGGTTTTTACTCTCTGCAGCTCCCTCTAGTTCCATGAAAGTTTCTCCATGTTATCTTAGCAGATGCCCTACCATACTGTCCCTTTTTGTCGGTGTTCTCCATATATTCCTTTCCTCGGCGATTCTACGGAGAACCTCCTCATTCCTTACGTTATCGGTCCACCTAATTCTCAACATTCTTCTGTGCCATACATCTCAAATGCTTCGATTTTCTTCCGTTCCGGTTCTCCCACAGTTCAGGGCTCACTACCATACAATGCTGTGCTTCAGAAGTATATTCTCAAAAATTTATGTAGAGAAAACATCAAATAGCATAAGTAGCAATTTGAAGGCAAATGGTTTCTCTGTGTTTTCTATGCCCATCAGACAATAGGTAGTTTCTTGTTCAATGCAAAAGACAAACTACCAACCATCACAAAAAGTGGGGTTTATAAAATCACGTGCTGTGAGTGTCAGTCTTGCAACATTGGACAAACCGGGAAGTCAATCTGTACTAGGCTTAAAGAACACTACAGAAGCCGGAGATTGAAGAAGCCTGATTCAGCCTTTGCAGAACATTGCCTGAACGATAACCACAAATACACAATAGATGTACAAGTCTTACACAAAGAGGAAAAGGTGACAAAACTCACCCAATTAGAAATTTTAGAAATTAAAAGACACATGTGTCTATCCCCACATCTATTATTAAACGAACAAACCAAATTCAGTTATTCACCTCTTTTAGATGAGATCACAACCCAAGGATTGAAGCAAAATTTTTGGCCCCAGTCCATCGTAGTTAAAAAGTGCTTGTCTGATGCATAACTTTAGTCCTGTCATTGTAGTGTAATTGCTGAATTGTGTAATAAGGTCTGCAATTTGTTTAAAAAAATGGTCATTGACGTAACTGTACATTAAGCTATGGATCGGTACCTTAAGAAGTTGAGATGATTATCTTTGCCTTGCCACCGTGTTTATCTGTGCATTATTATCTTTGGAAATCAGTAATGCACTTGAAATGGACTTATAACCCAAAAACTAGGATGGTGAAATAAGGCAAAGAACAGTGTTTGTTTAGTTAATTTACAATGTTTCACCAAGAACCCACAGCAGATTTAAAAAAAATGACCTATGTCTGATATTAGTACACTTCTCTTGGCCAGTAATGCCCTTTTTGCCAGTACTAGTCTGTTTTTTATATCCTTCTTGCCCTGTCTGTCTAGGGTGATTTTGCTACCTATGCAGCAGACTTCCTTCACTTCATCCACTTTCTAATCCCCAGTTACGATGTTTTAAGTTTCCCGCTGCTCTTATTTCTGCTACTCCTCTTCGTCTTTCTTCGATTTACTCTCAATCCATACAATGTACTCAATAGACAGTTCATTCCATTCAGCAGATCCTATAACCCTTCTTCACTTTCACTGACGATAAGAATGTCATCAGCGAATCTTATCATTGATTGGCTTTCACTTTGAGTTTGAATTCCACTCTTCAACCTCTCTTTTATTTCCGTCACTGCTTCTTCGATGTGTAGATTGAAGAGTAGGGGTGAAAGACTGGCACTGCTAAGAGTATCCTACGACTTCCACATCTCTGCCAACGGGCTATACACAATGCTGGTGACTACTTAGAAGGTCAGGAAAACTTTGAAACTCTTATCTATTTTGTACGAGCTATAAATAAATAGTTACCGCTATTAAAGTTCCAACCCTCGAACCTTTATTGAGGCCACTGTTGACCTTTTTGTTCCTTTATGTTAAAATCACTTAAGTAGTACTTAAAGTAGTAAAGGAGTTTTGCTATTTGGGGAGCAAAATAACTGATAATGGTCGAAGTAGAGAGGATATAAAATATAGGCTGGCAATGGCAAGGAAAGCGTTTCTGAAGAAGAGAAATTTGTTAACATCCAGTATTGATTTAAGTGTCAGGAAGTCATTTCTGAAAGTATTCGTATGGAGTGTAGCCATGTATGGAAGTGAAACATGGACGATAAATAGTTTGGACAAGAAGAGAATAGAAGCTTTCGAAATGTGGTGCTACAGAAGAATGCTGAAGATTAGATGGGTAGATCACATAACTAATGAGGAAGTATTGAATAGGATTGGGGAGAAGAGAAGTTTGTGGCACAACTTGACCAGAAGAAGGGATCGGTTGGTAGGACATGTTCTGAGGCATCAAGGGCTCACCAATTTAGTATTGGAGGGCAGCGTGGAGGGTAAAAATCGTAGAGGGAGACCCAGAGATGAATACACTAAGCAGATTCAAAAGGATGTAGGTTGCAGTAGGTACTGGGAGATGAAAAAGCTTGCACAGGATAGAGTAGCATGGAGAGCTGCATCAAACCAGTCTCTGGACTGAAGACCACAACAACAACAACATGTTAAAATTCCTTTTGTGGAGCTGTAATGACATTCTTATTATCCTGTTCATTAATGGCAATGCAATATTCATGTATTGCTGAGAGTTTGTAGACCAGAAATTGTTCCGGGTGCACCTCTTATCCGAAATCAAATCGACGGCCAAAGGGGTCCAAAAATATTGCAATCGCATGGGGTGAGGTCGGGAGTGTGTGGAGGATGTGTAGCGACTTCCCAGGAAAACTTCTGCAGCACTCTCTATACAATCTTGGCAACATTTGGGCCCGCCCTTCCTTTACGGGTTGTGGATTCCGTGACTCTTGCGCCATTTTCCTGCGTCAGTACCGCATCCACATCAGTTTCCACGGTGCTGCATTCCGCTGAACCCGAAGATAGTTGGCAGCTCCGAAGTTCTTGCAGCTTTTCACGATTCAGTTTGTTTCAAAATTATTAATAAAAGGTTTTATCTTATTACTTTTCTTGAGTCTCATTCAGCAACAGTTTGATAATCTATAAGTTAGCTTCACATATACGGTCGGAATTAAAAAAAAAGTGGTATTAACTGGACTCTACAAGTCGGACAGGACTTGTAACCTGTAGAATTCTTCTAAGTCTACATCTACATCAATACTCCGCAAGCCGCCAGACGGTAGGTTACGAGAGGTACTTCTGGTATACTATTAACTGATTCCGCCTTTCCAGTTCCTCCCATGAATGGCGCTGGGGAAGGATTATTGTCGTTAAACCTCTGTATTAGCTCTAATTTCTCAAATATTTTCATCGTCGCCGGATTTCGTGAGATGTATGGAAGAGGAAGCAGTGTGTTGTCCGCCTTTTACGGGGAAATACTCTTTCGAAATTTCAATAGTCCATGATGCCCAGCACCTCTTTTATAGCGTTTGAAACTGGAGTTTTGTTGAGTACCTCTGCAACGCTCTCTCGCAGAGTAAACGTTCCCATGACGAAACGCGCCGCTCTAGGTTCGATCTCTGTCTTCTGTCAATCCCACCCAGTAATCATCAAACTGAAGAACTATAATACAAAATTTAACTATATTCTCACATCTTCCTGATCTCAGAGGTACAGTAAATGCATAAGAGTTGATCGTCCGGTTGCACTTCGTACAATTGCTGGTGTCTTAGTACCGTTTTTTCTCTCTTGTTTCCTAGCTTTCCTCCTGAACGGATTGACTCATATTATATCGTTGTAATTTTTTTCTTTAATCACTTCTTCTTATTTAATATATTTATTGCCCTCTTCTGATTTTTTAAAATGTGTTTCACTAGATATTTGTCGTCGTTCGTTTTAATACGATGACACAGTGCAGCAGCCGCCATTGTCGCTGCCGTAAGTGCCTCCGTCCAGCAGCCAATACAAAGTCCGATGTCATTTTTTTAGAGTCATTTTATTACAAGGTCAACTATTAGTTATCTTTTCACGGTCACTCATCATCGAGTTAAAGGGGGCCGACAACACAAGCGTCGCCGATTTCATTTCCTCCTCTCATCAATATAATCACACTTTCCCTCTCTTGGTTATCTTATTCCTTATAACTAACATGTAAAAAAAAATTAAGATTCCGAGATCGGGTGATTATAGAGGAACACTTAAGAATCGGGCAAGCAAGGGCCTTGTAGGGCACTTCTTTCGTGGATGAGTTACATTCCCTTAATATTCTGTCGGCCACGGTGGCCGAGCGGTTCTAGGCGCTCAGTCCGGAACCGCTGACTGCTGCGGTCGCAGGTTCGAATCCTGCCTCGGGCATGGATGTGTGTGATGTCCTTAGGTTAGTTAGGTTTAAGTAGTTCTAAGTTCTAGGGGACTGATGACCACAGATGTTAAGTCCCATAGTGCTCAGAGCCATTTGAACCATTTGAACCTTAATATTCTTTCTAGGAGTCGCACCCTTGCGGCTACTTTTCCTACTATTCGTTTTACGTGGCCATTCCACTTAAGATAGCTCTTGATAGTTACTCCTAGATATATTACATTATGTACTGTTTGCAGCAACTTGTCATCAATAGTGTAGTTGTGGAGTAATGGATTCCATTTCCTATGTACGTGCAGTATGTTACATTTATTTACGTTCAGCATCAACTCCATTCGTCAATCTTCTGCAGATCATTTTGCAAATCGATACTGTCTTCTAGTGTTTCTCCTTTCTCAGAGACAACCGCTTCATCTGCGAACTCTCTTAAAGAGCTTCCGATGTTTCCCACTAGATCGTTTATATTGTAAACACTAAAGGTACTATCACACTTTCTGGGGGTACTCCGAAATTTATCTTTACGTCTCTAGATCTTGCCGCGTTGAGAGCGACATGTTGAGTTCTCCACTGAAGAGCCAACGAAACTGGTACATCTGCCTATATCGTCTAGAGCCCCCGCGCGCACGCAGAAGTGCCGCAACACGACGTAGCATGGACTCGACTAATATCTGAAGTAATGGTGGAAGGAATTGACACGATGAATTCTGCAGGGCTGTCGATAAATCCTTAAGAGTAGGAGGGGGAGGATATCTCCTCTGAACAGCACTTTGAAAGGCGTCCCAAATATGCTCAATAATGTACATGTCTCGGGAGTTCGCTGGCCAGTGGAAGTATTTAAACTCAGAAGAGTGTTCCTGGAACCACTCTGTTGCATTTCCGTAAGTGTGGGGTGTCGAATTGTTCTGCTGGAATTGCCCAAATGACATGAATGAGTACAGGTGATCAGACAGGATGCTTACGTACGTGTCACCTTTCAGAGTCGTATATAGACGTATCAGGGGTCCCATATCACTCAAACTGTAACACGCCCCACACCCTTACAGAGCGTCCGCCAGGTTGAACAGTCCCTTGCTGAAGTGCAGGGTCCATGGGCTCATTAGGTTGTCTCCGTACCCGTACACGTCCATCCGCTCGACACAATATGAAACGAGACTCGTCCGACCAGGTAACATGTTTCCAATCAGTTTCGCTGTTGACGGGCCCAGGCAACCCGTAAAGCTTAGTCATCAAGGGTACATGAGTGGGCCTTCGGCTCCGAAAGCCCATATCGACGGTGTATCGTTGAACGGTTCGCACGCTGACACTTGCTGATACTCAAGCATTGAAGTCTGCAGCAATTTGCAGAGGGGTTGCACTTCTGTCACGTTGAACGATTCTTTTCAGTTGTCGTTGGTCCCGTTCTTGCAAGATGTTTATCCGGCCGCAGCGATGTCGGGAATTTGATGTTTTACCGGAGTCCTGATATTGACGGTACACTCGTAAAATGGTTGTATGGGAGAATCCCCACTTCATCGCTTCCTTGGAGATCCTGTGTCCCATCGCCTGTGCGCCGACTATAACACTACCTTGAAACTCACTTAATTCTTGATAGCCCGCCCGGTTAGCCGTGCCGTCTAACGCACGGCTTTCCGGATTGGGAAGGAGCGCCTGGTCCCTGGCACGAATCGGCCCTGCGGACTTGTGTCGAGGTCCGGTGAGCAGGCCAGTCTGTGGATGGTTTTTAGGCGGTTTTCCATCTGTCTCGGCGAATGCGGGCTAGTTCCCCTTATGCAGCCTCAGCTACACTATGTCGGCATTTGCTGCACAAACAAATTTTCCACGTACGTGTACACCACCATTACTCTGCCACGCAAACATAGAGGTTACAGTCGTCTGGTGTGAGACGTCCCCTGGAGGGGTCCACCGGGGGCCGAACCCTGACAGAGTGGTTCTGTGTGGGGCGGCGGAGGGGTGGACTGCGGTAGTCGTCGTGGGGTTGTGGACCACTGCGGCTACGGCGGTTTGAATACAGTCACAAGCTTGCCCGATACCCGATAAGCTCCTATTTTTTCACTAGACGGTAGTGCGGTTCGGTGTCAAATGCCCCCCCCCCCCCCCCCCGAAGCAAGGAACTTGACATCAATCTGTCTAATGTGCTATGGATCTCATGGAAGAACAGGGCGAGCTGCGTCTCGCAAGGTCCCTGCGGAATCCGCGTTGATTTCTATAGAGGAGATTTTTCTTCTCAAAAAGCGCCATAATTCTTGAGCGTAAAATACATTCCATGATTCTACAACAGATTGATGAGTGTAACTGCATCCTCTGTATGGAGCGTGGGATTACAGCTGGTCAATTTCCAATAATACAGTACAAGTAGCCGTTATTTAAGTTTTAATTTTAGGCTACCAGTTTCGACTTTACATTAAGCCATCTTCAGGCCTGCTTAAATCGAGTAACATTCGTGTTACAAAACACAGCAGCACAGTAACTGGCCTTGTGAAGATTATTACGGGCAGCGTGCTTCTTGGTTCAAATGGCTCTGAGCACTATGGGACTCAACTGCTGAGGTCATTAGTCCCCTAGAACTTAGAACTAGTTAAACCTAACTAACCTAAGGACATCACAAATATCCATGCCCGAGGCAGGATTCGAACCTGCGACCGTAGCGGTCTTGCGGTTCCAGACTGCAGCGCCTTTAACCGCACGGCCACTTCGGCCGGCAGCGTGCTTCTTGGACAGCTGTGATTTGCTGACAGCTGTCCAAGGGGCACACATACCCGTAATAATCTTTACGAGGCCAGTTACTGTGCTGTTGTGTTTTGTAACACGAAAGTTACTCGATTTAAACAGGCCTGAAGATGGCTTAATGTAAAGTCGAAACTGATAGCCTAAAAATAAAACTTAAATAACGGCTATTGCTACTGTATTAGTGAACAACAGATTGACGTCAACAATGTAGGCCTGTAAGTTCGTGCAACTGTCCTACGACATTGCTTGAATATGGGAATGACCTACGCGTTTTTCCAGTCAGTAGACACCATCGTTGCTCCAGCGAACTACGATAAACTGCTGGTAGAAGGGGAGCAAGTCTTTCGCATAATCTTTATAGAATCTTGTAGTTATCTCATCTGGTATCGCATGGTATGGTATGTTCGTCCCCGGTAGCTAAGTGGTTAGCGCGACAGGATGTGAATCCTAAGGGCCCGGGTTCGATTCCCGGCTGGGTTGGAGATTTTCTCCGCTTGGGGGCTAGGTGTTGTGGTGTCGTAATCATCATCATATCATTCCCGTCGACGCGCAAGTCGCCGAAGTGGCGTCAAATCGAAAGACTTGCCCTAGTCACACGACATTTTTTTATGGTATGATATGGTTCTGCGGATGTGCCGAGTAAGTACTTTCCTGGTTTCCAAGAGATAAGAAAAGGCCGCGCGGGGTAGCCGCGCGGTCAGGGACGTCTTGCACGGTTCGTGGGGCAGCTCTCGTCGGAGACTCGAGTCCTACCTCGGGCAGGGGTGTTGTGTTGTGTTGTGTTGTCCTTAGCGTGAGTTAGTTTAAGTAGTGTGTAAGACTATGGACCGATGAACTTAGCAGTTTGGTACCTTAGCAGTTCACACACAGATAAGAAAAGTTCGAGGATGATAGGTAGAAGACGTTAGAGAACATACCGGAGAAACGCGGGAATAGATTTATTTCAAAACCGTCAACTGCAAAGCGTGGAGACGTTTAGGTTAGGTCTTCACTGAGCAGTGGATGTGAAATGGCTAATACTGATATTGACGAGCCGCTGACGAGCGAGTTAATCCTGCTTGCCGGGCAAGGTGGCGTAGGGTAAGACAACTGACATTCATTCGGAAAAACTGCGGTACGATTACCGTCCGTCTACCCAGATTTAGATTTTCCACCGTTCCCCGAAATTAAGGCAAATACTGGGATGATTCATTTGAAAAGAACGCGGTTTTTTCGAGTCTTGCACCTTGTCGCCGCTGCTCTGGCGATGTGTTAAATCATAAGTTATCTTCGTTTCTTTTTCAGTCCTGCTCGGTAATAATACTGGTTGTGCCGTGTGGACACACAGGATGTGCCTCTGTGATTAAGAGAGCGATGACCTGAAACAACAGAACGATCTGCATGTTCTGGTCACATTAATGCGACCATCACCGAAGTTCGAAGTCAACGTGCAATAACCACTCACAGAGGGCAGGTGGCAGCAACAGCAGTTATATAAAGCCTTTGAGGGAAACGCGGGAAACAGTGCAATCGTTATCGTAACATGGAAACGGAGAGATTTATCTGATGTCCAAAAGTCCATGATCATTGTATTACGGGCCAAGTGTAGAAGCGTTTCCGAACCGGCTAATTCTGTAAACTATTCGCGTGCCGCCCTGGTTAAACCGTGCATGCCAAAATGGCGCTACGCAAAGCTGGCGCCGAGGCAACTGTGGTGAACCACGTCCCATAGACGACACGGGATGGACGGCGGCTACGGAGATGTGTAACTGTTGAGCAAATGACCACCCAGATGTAACAAGGGGCTACGAATAGAGCTTGTCAGCAACAGTTCAGCGAATATTGCTGCAAATTTGCCCCCACCGTACGCAATTAGTTCATGCACACACACTGACTGCTGTTCGTCGGTGACGGAGGCTGGGATTTGCACAGTAGTATCAAAACTGGACGTCCATTGAGTGCCGACAGGTGGTCTTCTCAGATGTAAAACATTTTATGTTCCTTCGGAGGGATGGCCGTTGGTATGTACAGCCTGAAATGTCTGAAAGAAAACGCCCTGAACCTTGCAGGGTGCGTTATGGTGTGGGGAATATTTTTGTGGCATTCTCTGGGTGATCTCCTCATTCCCAAAAGTACAATTAATCAACACAAGTGTGCATATATCTTTGAGGACCTTTCAACTCCTACATGCAGTTTCCTCTGCACAGTGGTGTCTACCAGCAGGACAATGCAACGTGTCACCTCACAATGTACGTGCGTTGTTCGAAGTTTATCAAATCACCCGATTTGTTCCCAATCTGTGGGACTACCTCGATCGGGCCGTTCGCGCCATGGATCATCAACCGAGAAACCAAGCATAGCTGGCCACGTCACTGGAGTCGGCGAGGCTCCACATGGCTGTCGGTACCTTCCAAAACCTCACAGACTCCCTCCCCACACGTCTCGCAGCGGTCCGCGCTGCAAAAGGTGGCTATTCGGCCTTTTCACAGGTGTTCACATTATGTGACTCGACAGAGTATGTTATTAAGCAGCTAATACGATCACAGTACCCCAATTGCAAAAAATTTGTTCCCAGTATTCGATATAATTGTTGACTGAATGTCAAACTTTGAAATGTTTTGACAATCTGCTCCTTAGAGGGTGTAATCTCACGTTAAAGGTTTAACACAATAAGACAAGTATTAAAGTTAGAAATTGTATATAAATAACTTGAGGCGAATTACCGAAACATGCACTACTTCAGAAATAGTGCCCTTTGCATTTCCCAACAAACTTTACACATAAGTTTCAAATCTTCTGTAATTTTTTTTCTCGTTATACTGTTTACAAACCAATGCACTAAAATTTCAGCATCGGGATTGACGTTTTAATTTGTTACTTCGTACTACTAAATTCTACCCGCAACAGGCAGTATTCAAATAAACCACTGGATGTAGCTGCTAAATTATATCATTGTACGACAAACAGTTCAGGATGTAGGGCGACGTACACATTCAGACGTATGCAAACTAGTTTTCCATAAAACACTGCCAAATTACTCGGACTGTGGGACTACTCTCATCCACTGCTTGATAATGAGCCACTGACCGAATTCTAAAAAACTTTAAACAATATTTCAAACCTCTATGGGTGGAGAATCCCAACATATACACTGAGGTGGTCCAAAGCGGGGAGAGCGGTATGCACACACACAAATGGCATTAGTATTACGTTCACAAGGTATAAAAGCCTAGAGCGTTGGCGGAGCGGTCATTTGTACCCAGGTGATTAATGGGGAATCTTTCCGACCTGTTTATCGCGGCATGACGGGAATCAAAAGACTTTGAACGCGGAATGGTAAGTGGAGCTAGACGCTTGGGACATTCCACTTCGGATATCGCTAGGGAATTCAATATTGCCGGCCGCAGTGGCTGAGCGGTTCTAGGCGCTTCAGTCCGGAACCGCGCGAGTGCTACGGTCGCAGGTTCGAATCCTGCCTCGGGCATGGGTATTTGTGATGTCCTAAGGTTAGTTAGGTTTAAGTAGTTCTAAGTTCTAGGGGACTGATGGCCTCAGATGTTAAGTTCCATAGTGATCAGAGCCATTTGAACCAATTCAATATTCCGAGAGCCGCAGTGTCTAGAGTGTGCCAAGGATATCAGGCAGTACCTCTCATCATGGACAACACAGTGCCCGACGGCCTTCACTTAAGGACCGAGAGTAGTGGCGTCTGCGTAGCGTTGTCACTGCTAACAGACAAGCAACGCTGCGTGAAATGACCGCAGGAACCAATGTGAGACGTGCGACGAAAGTATCCGTTAGGACAGTGCAGCGAAATTTAGTGTTAATGGACTATGGCAACAGACGAACGACGCGTGTGCCTTTGATAACAGAACGACATCGCCTCTGGGTTCGTGACCATATGGGATGAACCCTAAACGACTGAAAATTCGGTGCCTGGTCAGATGAGTGTCGATATCAGCTGGAAAAATCGAGTGTAACACGGCCCCCACCAAGCCACGTACCCAGTTGTCTACAAAGTACCTGTGAAAGCTCCATAATGGTGTAGGCAGTCTTTACGCTGAAGAGTCCTCTGGTCCTCTGGTCAAACTGAACTGATCATTGACTGGAAATGGTTACGTTCGTCTACTTGGAGACCATTTGCAGACATTCGTGGACTTCATGTTCCCGTATAAATGCGCCATGTCACCACACTACAGTTTTTCAGGTTTGGTTTGAAGAATATTTTTGACAATTCGACCGAATGGTTTGGCCTCCGATACTGCCCGGCCTGAATCACACCATTTACCAGACTTAATCGACAGGTCGGTTCCTGCACCAGCAGCAGTTTCGCAGCTATGGTCGGCTGCAGAGTCAGCAGTTGCTGCACTAACCCGTGCAAAACGAGGTCCGACACGGGGTTATCACGTATCCATGACTTGCTACCTCAGTGTAAAACTAACATAAGAGGGCGTGATAAATAACGCCAGAGAATTTTTTTATTCTGTTCTCAATACTGGTTGGGATATTACATGTCACACATATTTCTCAGTCTTCTGACCCACTTTGCTGAAGCAAGTTGCAACTATCTGCCGCTAGAGGTCTCCGAATTGTAGTGTATAACATGGCAGTGTGTGACGTAACTATGTCGACGAGTGAGAAATGGCGTACTGTAATGGAGTTTCGTTTTTGAAGAGTTCGTCCACACATGGCGCAACCTCTCCTTCAGCATGACAATGTCAGGCACCACAGCAGCGTAGCGACGACTGCAGCAATCTTACGCCTTGGGTAACTGTTATCCATCATCCTCCATTCCCGAGTTGATCCCAACGGACTGTCATCTGTTTCCAAAACATAAAGAAAACCTTCGAGGACTTTTCTTTGATAGTGATGAAGCGAAGAAGGCAGAGGTGAGGTTGTGACTCCTTCAACAATGTCAGACATTCTGTGTTTGTCTCCAAGGAGAGTATGTTGAAAAATAAATATGTAGACACGAGGATCAAAGAAGTATAATGTTAATAAACTTTTTTTTATCTAAAAGTCTTTCTCATTTTTAATGTTTATTTGTACCTGAAAGTTTGCTTCTGTAAAGAATTAAGGATGGGACAGAGGAGGGATTATCGCTGTTATCTCTGCTTTAATGGGCACCAATACATCACTTACATCTGTGGATGTATCTCCTCTTTGACAGACAGATGCTTCCATTCCGAAGGAGATGTTGGATACTATCGAAAGCTCGGAACTTTACACAGGTTCGTTTTATGTAATGGTAATAACATCCCTCTTCCTCATGTGGGTTCAGATGGTTCAGCAGTCCCCTAGAACTTAGAACTACTTAAACCTAACTAACCTAAGGACATCACACACATCCATGCCCGACGCAGGATTCGAACCTGCGACCGTAGCGGTCGCCTGGTTCCAGACTGAAGCGGCTAGAACCGCTCGGCCACAGCGGCCGGCTCTTTATGTGGGTAAAACGGAGCATAGCTCTGATCTGATGATGAGATGAAGCTGGGTCATTGTCTTTATGCAGGGCCCTCACTTGAATGAAATGGTTCATATCGCAGTTGTGTCAACGAGTACTTTTCTACGAAGTTGTCAATGGTAAACAGTGTTGACCTCGAACGAATAAAGCCATAACAGTTGAAAAACGCTCCGCAGCTCGTGGTCTTGCGGTAGCGTTCTCGCGTCCCGCGCACGGGGTCCCGGGTTCGATTCCCGGCGGGGTCAGGGATTTTTCTCTGCCTCGTGACGACTGGGTGTTGTGTTTTCTTCATCAACATCGACTCGCGAGTCGCCGAAACGGCGTCAACTAAAAACAAAAAGGACTTGCAATACGGTGGCCGAACTTCCCCGAATGGGACCTCCAGGACAACAATGCCATACGATCATTTCATTTCATTTCAGTCGAAAAACGATTATTACAAAACAGGGACACCGAAATGCTCCGCGACTCTTGCCTTCTTTACGTAGGAAGAAATTTCCGTTACGGTGCTTTGAGGACATTATGCGGACGGAAACTTCGGAAGGAATGGCGACGTTTGGACCAATAGAGATGAGTGCAAACTGCTCTTTGTCGCCCTCTATTGACGTAGTTGCACGTTATGTGTCAGAGACCACACACATGGTCTTATAAATGTCGTTTCCACGGTAGACCTAACGAAACCATTCGAAAGAACTGCGTGGAAGGCCTAAAGCAACTAGGGATGACTGTGTTGAAAGAGTTACGTATAATGAGTAGAGCTCCAAACATTCACTCAGATCTTGAAATGATTTTGATGCGCTGCGTACAATGGGAACTTAGGATCGTAGGCGCACGACCGCGCTGCATTTGTTTAATCAGTCGCGGGACAAAACTTTATTTGGAAGCTTCAAAACAGCAGTGTGCTTTTGGAAACCCAGCGGTAACTGCCCGACCAAGTGGTATTCATAGCATGATTTATGGTCAGCTGTCAGCGCCATTTTTCAGACGATGTTATCGCGTCCGTAGTTCGCATCAGAATTGATTTCAGAAAAAGAAATACAAATATTTTAATGCAAAGCAAGTCTGCACACTTTAGTCCATTTCATTTTGCCCTGAAGCGGCAACAGTGGTTCAGTGTTTCAAAAAGAGATAACAGTCTCCGTTCCAGGTGTTTTAGTGACAATGGCGTGTTTCCCGCGGTTAGCGCTTCTTCAGAGTATCTTGAACAGCGTAGACTAATGCGATCTCCGCTGTTCAAGATGTTCTGAAAGATTTACTTATTATTAATAAAACACCTGGACCAGACACTGTTTTTTTACTTTTGGACGATTTTTAAATCAGTCTGTCTTCCGACGAACCTTCAAAGGCACAATGTAGTTGTGTGAATATTACATTCATTGGACGCCACTAGTATATTTGCATCGGATGTTCAGATGACAAGCACTATACACTAAGGTGTTCGAAGGAAAGTGAAGACATCTATCAGATTGAGTGAAAGAGCCCTTATAAGGCGACCAACATTAATACGTTACTCTGAACTGCCAAACAAACTGGTACACCCGCCTAATGTCATGTACAGCCTCCGTGTGCACGCACAAGTGCCGCAAAACGTCGTGGCATAGACTCGACTAAAGTTTGAAGTAGTTCTGGAGGAAATTAACAAAATGAACCCAGCAGGGCTGTGCATAAATCCGTAAAAGTACGAAGGGGCGGAGATCTCTTTTGAATAGAACGCTGCAAGGCATCCCGGATATGCTCAATAATGTTCATGTCTGGGAAGTTTGGTCGCCAGCGGAAGTGTTTAAACTCAGAAGAGTGTTCCTGGAGCCACTCCGTAGCAATTCTGGACGTTTTGCGTGCCGCGTTGTTCTGCTGGAATTGACCAAGTCCGTACAAATGCACAATGGACATGAATGAATGCTTGTGATCAGACAAGATGCTTACGTACTTGTCATATGTCAGAGTCGTGTCTAGACGTATCAGGGGTCCCATGTCACTCCAACTGCACGCGTCCCACACCATTACAGAGCCTCTACCAGCCTGAACAGTCCTCTGCTCACATACAGGGTCCATGGATTCATGAGGTTGTCTCCATACCCGTACACGTCCATCCGCTGGATACAATTTGAAACGAGACTCGTCAGACCAGTCATCAACAGTCCAACGTCGGTGTTCACGGATCCAGGCGAGGCGTAAACCTTTGTGTCGTGCAGTCATCAAGGGTACATGAGTGGGCCTTCGGCTCCAAAAGCCGATATCGAAGACGTCTCGTTGAACGGTTCGCAATCCGACACTTGTTGATGGCCCAACATTGAAATCTACAGCAATCTGCGGAAGGGTTGCACTTCTATCACGTTGAACGACTCTCTTAAGTCGTCGTTGGTCCCGTTCTCGCAGGACATTTTTCCGGCCGCAGCGATGTCGGAGATTTCATGTTTTACCGGGTTCCTGATATTCACTCGTGAAATGGTCGTACAGGAAAATACGCACTTCATCGCTACGTCGGAGATGCTGTGTCCCATCGCTCGTGCGCCGACTATAACACCACGTTCAAACTCACTTAAATCTTGATAACCTGCCATTTTAGCAACAGTAATCAATCTAACAACTGTGTCAGACACTTGTTGTCTTATATAGTCGTTGCTGGGGGCAGCGCCGTCTCCTGCCTGTTTACATATCTATGTATTTGAATACGCATGTTTGTATTAGTTTCTTTGACGCTTCAGTGTACAAAAGAGGCGCAGCGTCACCGGAAGTGGGTGAATTCATAAGATGCGCGAGGCAATGCTCCGAGGCATGTCGAGCGTCAGACAAGGTGAAAGATGGCTCCTTACAGCTCTTCAAGAATATATCTGCGATCTCAGAAAAATGAGGTGGATCCAATGACACAACAGTATTTCACTATCTTTAAAACTACAGAAGTTAATATTCCGCAGTCGATAAGCATTTTCACAGTGAATCTAGAATTAACAACTCTTAAATACTACTTGAAATTTCAACGTACAATATCTCAGATGACAGCATTGCGCTATACGTATCGTCCCTGGAAGTTACGTAGCTGTATCTATTTTATTTGTTGTTTTACGACGTCTGTTACATCTTTTTCATTACAAATCTTTGTCAGAACATCGTATACACCACAATTATACAGCAAATGAATACAACATGAATACTTCACACTTTATCGTACTTGTGTATTTAATTAATGAACAGTTTACTATTTTGCCAGAAACCTTATGTTGATTGATGGTTCTATTAAAAAGCTGCGCTAATTTAAAAGTGCTCAGTTGCATGTGTTAGTGGACACCATATTTGAAAAGAGAACCAAAAGACACTTCTGTCAAGAAGACACAGATAACTGTTTAAGCAAAATTTATCTACAATTTGTTCTCATTTAAAGTGAGTCCATTTGCACAAAAATACTAGTTTATTTATTTATAAACAAACCTTTATTTGTAATTCTTGTGAATGATCTGAAACTGACGGAATATTGTTGTAATATATTAATTTTCTCTGAGAAGTGGTCAAGTTGAATCAAATTGCTGTGTCGTCCGAACAAGACACAGCCAGGGCAAAAGCACCACAGGCACAAAGATGCGATCTGATGCGAGTGCCATAGAGACTCGCCACTTGCGCGACTTCCACCAGCGCCACGGACAGCGCTGAGGATGAAGATATGGACTTCGCCTCGGCCAATTGCCGGCCGAGTACAATCCGCCAAATACCGGGCAACGGGCAGAAACCTACTCAGAAGCATATTGGTTATATATCATCGTCCAGGGATGACCTAGGCGGGGAACGTCGTTTAGTAAACTCTTAGAATTGAACAGACAGTTGCTGTAATTGCATGGGCTATGTTCTGTGAAGTTTACCTGCGATTATTTGCACTTAGCCATCGAGGGACTTTTTCTGTGTTACATTACAAGCAGTGTTTCAGACTTCGATATTCAACTAGTCATAAAGATAACTCATTTGTGACTTTTTTTTTACTAATTTGTTGGAGTGTTTAGAAACTTCGTTCTGCAATCCTGTTACCTGACCCTGGGGGATAGCTGTGTAACAGTGTCAGGGAGAAATTATCTTACAGGGGAACCTCCCCATCGCACCCCCCTCAGATTTAGTTATAAGTTGGTACAGCGGATAGGCCTTGAAAAACTGTACACAGATCAATCGAGAAAAGAGGAAGAAATTGTGTGGAACTATAAAAAAAAATTAGTAAAATATACAAACTGACTAGTCCACGCGAAGATAGGCAACATCAAGGACAATGGGACTCTAGGAGCGCCGTGGTCCCGTGATTAGCGAGAGCAGCTACGGAACGGGAGGTCCCGGGTTTAAGTCTTCCCTCGAGTGAAAAGTTTAATTTTTTATTTTCAGTAAATGTGACAAACTCTTATGTTTTCATCACTTTTTTGGGAGTGATTATCACATCCACAAGAAAACCTAAATCGGGCAAGGTAGAAGAATCTTTTTACCCATTCGCTAAGTGTACAAGTTAGGTGGGTCGACAACATTTTCCCGTCATGTGACGCACATGCCGTCACCAGTGTCGTATAGAATATATCAGACGTGTTTTCCTGTGGAGGAATCGGTTGACCTATGACCTTGCGATCAAATGTTTTCGGTTCCCATTGGAGAGGCGCGTCCTTTCGTCTACTAATCGCACGGTTTTGCGGTGCGGTCGGAAAACACAGACGCTAAACTTATTACAGTGAACAGAGACGTCAATGAACGAACGGACAGATCATAACTTTGCGAAAATAAAGAAAGTAAAATTTTTAGTCGAGGGAAGACTTGAACCAAGGACCTATCACTCCGCAACTGCTCACGCTAACCACGGGACCACGTTGCTCCTTGATGTTGCCTATCTTGCGCATGAACTACTCAGTTTGTATATTTTACTAATTTTTTTCATAGTTCCACACAACTTCTTCCTGTTTTCTCCATTGATATGTGTTCAGTTTTTCAAGGCCTATCCACTGTGCCAACTTATAACTAAATCTGAGGGGTGTGCGATGGGGAGGTTCCCTTGTTAGCACTGAACTGCACCATAAGCTGTGTTTCGAACTCACAAACTTGGCCTGCCGTAACAACCGTGGTAACTCGGCCTCCATAGCAGAAGTGACGAGGCCTTTACAAAACAAATTATGTCTGTAGAGCTTAAGAACGGTGTATTTTTGGATAGGATGGTCTTGAGCCAATGGAAAAGCAGACCGTAGCACAACACTAAGGGAGTTAAGAAGAGACTGGGGCTTTTCGACTGAAGAGCTCAAGAGAGTGATCCTGGAGACTTTGTGTCCAATGTTCAAAGAAGGGAAACCTGCCTATGGTAACGTGCATCACTCAGTCGTATAGGTGAATGATTCTCGGCGGTGAACAGCTATTACATTACTTTTGAAAGGACTTCATATTTTGAGAGGTCTCGATGTGCTCCATAGTAGGACTCTTTTTCCACTTGTATTACAGAACTGAGGATAAACAGAGTATGAGTTACTGTTCTTTGTATCACATGTGATAATTTGTAAATTGTCATGTTAAACTCTGAAGTGTTTTGAGCTGGTGAATATTTTGTGCTTGTGATTACGATGGACTTAGTTTTCACGTATCTTTGATTACAATTTAATATTGGTTAAAAACAGTCTCGGTTGCAATTTTAGTTTTTTTATTTTTCAACGACGTGTTTCGCCTTATTTAGGCATCTTCAGGTTATCTACATAGAAAAACAAAAAAAAAAGTTTTTTTTGCTAGAAGTTCTAGCTCCGAATGACGCAGTATTGAGTGTTATATGGGCGGCCTCTTTATTTGAAATTACGGTCCTGTGTTTTTAATGTTCTCGTTCTAGTGGTATATTATACGAATAATCTGTTTATGTACTGCATCTGTGTGTTGTATTATATACCTTGTTTTCTCATTTCAAATTTACTGCCTTCATTTATATTTTACTTCGTCAAAATTTTAGGATAAGTTATTGCACAGGTGTTGCCCCTAGTAATTCCATCTTATCAATGTTTTATGTGCATTACATTTATAAAGTTTTAGTGGGTATATATATCCAGTTTAAGATCTCTCATTCTTATCACTGCTGCGTCGCAGCGCCACCTATTGAGGTGATTCTGTATTAGGCTTTAGCACTAGCACACGACGCTGTGGTGCATTATGCTTACTACCTGAGCCCCCATCTTACTCTGCTACTCGCTCCTGTGAACGGGAACGTGTTATGCAGGTCTTGGAGCCTCTCGCGTCCATGATTTTACTATTTTATATACATAGTTTTTACTGAGTTTAACGAAGGCGATGCCCTGGTATATTCGAAGATGCCCGATGCCCTTTTACTACACTGACTAAAGGATTCTTCTAAGAAATACCAAGTTAAGGTATTTACTCTTTCAATAGTTGATCTGTTTATACATGCTTATAGGTTATCCAAGTCTGCACAACGCGATCGCGATTCTTAAATAGGTGTATTTGTTCTCTGTTTTCTATGTAGATAACCTGAAGATGTCTAAATAAGGTGAAACGCGTCGTTGAAAAATAAAAAAATAAAATTGCAACCAAGACTGTTTTTAACCAATATTGTTAAGCACTGGTTTGCTGTATGCCACATATGGATTGGGAGGATTACAATCTAGTTTGGGGATTTGGCTACCATTCTCATTGCGGTCTCAGCATAACTTTACTACATTTGATACAGGTATTTCCTTCCTGTATGTTAATTGAATATTGTAGAACCACTCCCCATTTATTTGAGATGTCCTTTCTTGGATAAACATTGTTCTACATAATTCTCTGTCGTCTACATCGATTATACACTTAAGCATAGAGCTCTTGTGTTATCAAATTATTCATTTAATTTTTGCTTTGTATTTCCTTGCCTTTTATTAACTCGCAATTCTAGCCAATGCATGGACTATTTGACTGCAAGATAACAGCTACAAGTTATTATTTGCAGTGAATTAGCTGCGAGGCTTGAAAGCAGACGTGCCCAGCTCAACTACTCTGAGCTACTCTTTTCAAATAGAGCCGTGCATATCCCAAATACCTAAAGCACAAGTAATCACAGGTAAAGATGCAACTGGTACGCTCATACCGGATGCTGTCTGGAAGAGCAGTTACACTCAGCAGTAAGGTACTGTCACACAGCTCCGAACAATTTGGATACGGAAAAAAACAAATAAAAAAGCTGCAGATTGCATTTGGGAATCGAACACAAGTTCTCTACTTCCCAGCCAGACGCCTCACTCGCTGCATCAGTGGCGCTCTTGTTTAACAGCATCTACATTATGTATATGTAAGTGGGAGTCGTAGCAATTTCTTTCCTCGAGTTCTAGGAAGATAAGCGTTTGCAGACCCCATATGTGATGTTGACAAATGCTCAGTTTTCAATTACCTATCGGTCCCATCAACTCTGAGTTGATTGCACATCACGAACGTTAGGTGTGATTTTCTCAAAACGGGATTGTTGAGACAAATTATCTTAGAGTCTTTCATTTTATGTTGTACACAAACGATATGCCAGATATCAGCAGCCACTGGCCGAGACAGAGCAGCAGCATTTTACGATTTCCTAACCAGGAGTGAATTATATAATTTCATCTGTGTACTTCAGTAGAATAGTTTTAGAATTTCTGCGTGTTAATTTAATAGACACAGTTCTAGCGTTTTCGTTTGTGTCGGAAAATAAACCGATTTTTTGGCATTTTACAAGTTTATAACCAGGAGCGAATTATTTCGTTACTACTGTGTGCCTTGGTAGTTTAGTATTTGGATCTCTGCTTGTTAATCTATTAGTATCAGTTCTTACGTTTTTGTAAGTGTCTACAGTAGACTTTCGTGCCACATTTCGATAGTCCTTTGTTTGTCTCTGTAGTGTAGATTTCCACAGTCTTCAGTATGATAGGGACTGTCACTGCAGTGTTCAGATGCGAGCACAGCTGCTGGCACTTCACTCTCAGCTCCAGGCTGTGTTGGCTTCAGTTAGACATCTTGAGGCTACAATGGGCGTCATCACTGTTGTGAGCCAGCCTTGGCGATCCAACGGTTGTCCAGCATGAGTCCAGTGGTCGGTCCACACCAGCAGCAAACCCAGTTACTGCTCGCACCCTCACCCCTACCTGTGGTGAGCGTGGCGAGCTGTGAAAGACAGGGTGGAGGGAGGGAGGGAGGGGTGTGTGTAAGGGGACCAAATGTAAGGCCTCCCCAGTTAGTCTGAGAAACAGTTTCCAGGTGCTGTCTGTGGCTGACACTGTATCTCAGCCACAAGCAGTCCCAAAGGAAACCTCTCAGCCTGCGAGATCTGGGCGGTCTCCGAGGTACCATTATTGGTAGTTGGGAGCTCCACTGTTAGTTGTGTTTTGGTGCCCCTTATGAACATGGCTGCCAAGGAGAGGATGAAGGCTAATGTACTCATGGTGTGCATACCAGGTGCAGTCACTTCAGAAGTGGAACAGGTCCTCCCGGATGCCATGAAGAGCACAGGGTGCACCAACTGCAAGTTGGCCCTAATGACTTGTGTCGCTTTGGCTTTGGCTTGGAAGAGATTCTCTCTCGTTTCGAGTGGCTATCAGAAGTGGTAAAGGCTGCCCAGTCTTTCTTGCGAGGTGAAAACAGAGCTCACCACCTGCAGCGTAGTCGATAGTCCTATCGGATTGCGGATTTTTGATACAGAGCCGAGTGGAGGACCTGAATCAGAGGCTCAAACGATTCTGCGACTTTATGGGCTGCAGATTCCTTGACTTGCACTGTACAGTGATGGGGTTTTGGGTTCTGCTAAACAGGTCGACAGTCCACAGCACACAAGAGGGGGCTACACGGATAGCAGTAGCAGTGCAGCGTGAGCTGGGCCGTTTTTTACGTTACAGTGTCTCGAGGAAACACAAAAAGGGCCTCTGTCTCAAGGTGTGTAGGTTCAAGACAGGAAGAACGTAGATTTACGAGCCATTGGTATAACAGTTGTAAATTGTCGTAGCTGTGTTGCGAAAATAATAGAAAGCACTGATGCTCAAATCGTTATAGGTACTGAAAGCTGGCTAAAGCCAGAGATAAGTTCAGCTGAATTTTTTGCGAAGGACCTAACGGTGTTAAGAAATGATAGGCTAATTACAATGGTGGTGGCGTGTTTGTTGCTCTTGTAGCCGAATCGAAGTAGTTTCTGTAAGTTAGTATGGGTAGAGGTCATTCCTGGCAACCGGAATAAAATAATAATTGGATCCTTTTATCGACGTCCCAACTCAGATGATACAATTGCTGAAAGGTTCAAAGAAAACTCGAATTTAATTTCAAACACATACCGACTCATCCATATATAGTTTGTGATGATTTCAGTTTACCCTCGATATGCTGGCGAAAATACATGTTTAAATCCGGAGATACGCATAAAACATCATTGCGAAATTGTGCTAAACGCATTCCCTGAAAGTTATTTCGAGCAATTAGTTCATGAGCCGACTCTGTTAGTAATCTGTTGTGAAAACACGCTTGACCTCTTAGTAAAAAATAATACTGAGCTAATAACGAGCATTAAAACGGGTACAGGTATTAGTGAAAACAGAGTTGTAGCGTGACTGAATACCGTAACTCCCAAATCCATCAAAAATCAACGAAAGATATATCTATTCAAAAAAGCAGATAAAAATTCGCTTCACCCTTCCTGATAGACAATCTACACTCTTTCCAAGTTAACAATGTAAATGTAGACCAGATGTGGCTTGAATTCAAAGAAACAGTATCGACAGTAACTGAAAGATATTTACCAAATAAACTAACAAACGACGGAGCTGATCCCTCCTGGTACACAAAACGCATCAGAACGGTTTTGCAGAAACAAAGCTCGAAATTTAGCGCGGAAGTCAATGCGAGATGCGTATAATACTTTCCAGAATGAAACTCTGTCTCAAAACCTGAGAGTAAATCCAAAGAGATTCTGGTCAAATGTAAAGTATGTTAGCGGCAAGAAACAATAAATGCCTTCTCTGCGCTATTAACGACGGAAATACGAGGTGCGGCTAGAAAAAAACCGGACTGATGCTGGAAAAAACATTTATTTACAATTATTTACAATTTCATGTTATCTCCTTCAATGTACTCTTCTCCTCGGTCTCTACACCGCTCCATACGAATTTTCCACTGTTCATAGCAATGCTGCAGATCATTTCCGGTAAGTCCATACATTACTTCCGTCGCTATTTCTTTTACTGCTTCAACAGTCTCAAATCTAGTTCCTTTCAAAGCTGACTTGACTTTAGGGAAAAGAAAAAAGTCACAGGGGGCCAAATCAGGTGAGTAGGGTGGATGATCTAAGATGGGAATGTTGTGTTTTGCCAAAAACGTCTTCACTGACAACGCACTGTGAGCTGGGGCATTGTCTTGGTGAAGGATCCATGACTTTTTTCTCCACAAATCGTTCCGTTTTCTCCGTACTCGCTCACGTAGGGTAGCCAGGACGCTAATGTAGTAATGCTGATTCACTGTTTGTCCCTCTGGTACCCAATCAATGTGCACAATCCCTTTGATGTAAAAAAAAAAAAAAAAAACAATCATCATTGCCTTGAATTTCGATTTTGACATTCGTCCTTTTTTTTGTCGTGGAGAACCAGGAGTTTTCCAATGCATCGATTGGCGTTTAGTTTCGGGATCGTAAGTAAAAAACCACGATTCATCGCAAGTAATAACATTTTGTAAGAAGGTGGGATCACTTTCAATGTTTTCCAGGATGTCAGAACAAATCATTCTTCGGCGTTCCTTCTGTTCAATTGTGAGACACTTTGGAACCATTTTTGAACACACTTTGTTCATGTTGAAACTTTCATGAAGAATCTGCCTAAAACTTTCCTTGTCAACTCCTGTTAACTCAGACACTGCTCTGATTGTTAAACGGCGATCTTGTCGAACAAGTTTACCGATTTTTTCAATGTTTGCATCAGGTTTTGCTGACAATGGTCTGCCAGTGCGAGTGTCATCACTGGTGTCTTCGCGGCCATCTTTAAATCGTTTAAACCACTCAAACACTTGTGTTCGCGATAAACAATCATCGCCGTACACTTGTTGTAACATTACAAACGTTTCACTTGCAGATTTTCCTAGTTTGAAACAAAATTTGATGTTAACACGCTGTTCTTTCTGTACACTCAACATTTTCCGACGCACAGACAAAACGTCAACTACTTAAAACAGACGCCACGGGCAGACTGAATGCAGGAGGCAGATGAAACTCGAGCAGCAGGCGGAGCGAGAGTCACGTGACAGGCCACGCGACTTTCAGTCTTATTGCATTCGTTTTATTGTTTCACCAGTACTAGTCCGGTTTTTTTCCAGCCACACCTCGTATTATCGGCGACAGTGCTGCCAAGCGATGTCTCTAAACACAGCCTTCCGAAGTGAAGAAAAAGTAAATACTCCAGAACTCGAATCGAGAACAGCCGCCAACGTGAGTACTTAGAAGCAGGTATTCTCGACTTGTGAAGCAACTCAAATCACTTAATAAAAGCAACTCTTCCGGTCCAGATTGTATACCCATTAGACTCCTTTCAGAGTATGCTGATGCAATAGCTCCTTTCTTAATAATCTTACACAACCGCTTGCTCGACAAAAGATCCCTACCCAAAGACTGGAAATTTGCGCAGGTCACACTAATTTTCAATAAAGACAATATAAGTAATCCACTAAACTACAGACCCATTTAATTAACGTCGATATGCAGAAGGAGTTTGCAACGTATATTGTGAATTACCTCGAAGGGAACGGTCTATTGACACAGAGTCAACATGGATTTAGAAAACTTCGTTCTTGTGAAAAACAACTAGCTCTTGAGTCGCACGAAGTGTTGAATGCTATGGACATGGAATTTCAGATTGATTCCGTATTTCTAGATTTCCAGAAGGCTTTTGACACCGTACCTTACAAGCCGCTTGTAATCAAATTGCGTGCTTACGAAATATCGTCTCAACTATGCGACGGGATTCACAATTTCCTGTCAGAGACGTCACAGTCGTAGTAACTGACTAAAAGTCTTAGAATAAAACATAGATGATTTATGGCATTCTGCAAGGCCTTGTTATACGCCCTCTACTGTTACTTATGTATATAAACGATTTAGGAGACAATCTGAGCACCCTTCTTAGGTTGTTTGCAGATGATGCTGTCGTTTATCGTCCTGTAAATTCATGAGAAGATCAAAACAAAATGCAAAACGATTTACAAAAGATATCTGTGTGGTGGGAAAATTGGCAGTTGACCCTAAATAATGAGAAGTGTGAGGTCATCCACATGAGTGTTAAAAGGAATCCATTAAACTTCGGTTACGCGATAAATCAGTCAAATATAAAGGCCGTAAATTCAAATAAATACCTAGTAATCACAATTGCGAACAACTTAAATTGGAAGGAACATATAGAAAATGTTGTGTGGAAGGCGAACCTAAGGCTACGTTGTACTGGCAAAACACTTAGAAGATGCAACCGATCTACTAAAGGGACTGCCTGCACTGTGCTTGTCCATCCTCTTTTGGAATACTGCTACGCGGTGTGGCATTCTTAACAGACAGGGTTAACGAAGCACATCGAGAAAGTTCAAAGAAGGACATCTCGTTTAGTATCATTGAGAAACAGGGCATGGAGTGTCATGAAGATGTTACAGGATTTGGGATGGACATCATTCAAACAAAGGCGTTTCTAGTTGCGGAGGATTCTTCTCACGAAATTTCGGTTACCTACGTTCTCCTTCGTATTCGAAAATATTTTTTTGACTTCGACCTATAAAGGGCGAAACGAACATCATAATAAAATAATGGAAATCAAAGCTCAAACGGAAAGCTATAGGTGTTTATTTTGTCCGCGTGGTATTAGATAGTGAAATAAGAGAAAACTGTTGTGAATGTGTTTCGATTAACTCTTTGCCAGGCACTTAAGTGTGATTTGCAAAGTAGCCACGAAGATGTAGATTTAGTCGAATCACTTGGCTTTGTCTGAGTTCCTCCCTCTGTGAGGAGACTGCTTACAAAACACTCGTGTGATCCATCTTAGTATACTGCTGCGTTGTGTGAGGCCGTACCAATAGCCGCAGAGAAGGGCAGTACGAATGGTAGTAGGTTGGTTTGGTTCATTGGAAAGCGTGACGCCGCGCGGGATTAGCCGAGCGGTCTCATGCGCTGCAGTCATGGACTGTGCGGCTGGTCCCGGCGGAGGTTCGAGTCCTCCCTTGGGCATGGGTGTGTGTGTGTTTATCCTTAGGACAATTTAGGTGAAGTAGTGTGTAAGCTTAGGGACTGATGAGCTTAGCAGTTAAGTCCCATAAGGTTCCACACACATTTGAACATTTGAAAGCGTGACTGAGTGCTCACGAAACCTCAGCTGGCAGATGCTTGTAGACCCTTCGAAAGCCTCCTTACAAAATTCGATGAATCAGCTTTAAGCGAGTAATCTAGGGATGTACTGCAAATCCCTACATATTGTTTCCGTAGCGACCGGAAAGACAGTATTAGACTAATTGCAAGCACACTGCAGTGCAGAGTCGGATACACTGTATTGACGATCAACAGCCGCATTAAATTAAGAATGAACTCACAAATCGCAGCCATGGTTCCACATTAGCTGTAGAATACTTCAGAGCAAATGAACATTTGTGCCGGACCGTGAGTAGTTTCCCACTTGTCGCGAGCGATCGTCTTAACAACTTCGGCTATCTGAGCATGCTTCCAGGAGCCGGCCAAACCTCCATTTGTCCTGTTGTGTATTCTCCCTGGTGGTCGCACTACAGTACCGTGATTCCCGGACAGGGTTCGAATCCCAGTCCAGCAGAAATTTTCGTTTGTTCTCAAATATTCTACGGATGATATGGAACCATTATCGCAGTTTGCGAGTTTATTCTTAATTACACACTGAAGAAGGTACTGGAGTCACACTACCGCAATCCACAAGCGAATACAACAGTAAGGAGCCTCTGCCCCGCACTGCAGTGATTTACAGAATATAGATGTAGATATCTGGGAGTAAATCTCTACTCCAGAAACTGATGTGGTCTTGAGTCCGAAGAAGACTGGTTCGATACAGCTCTCCATATTAAACTACCCTACGCAAATCTCTTCATCTCTACAAAACTACTGGAGACTACAATCACTTTAATCTGTAAAGTCTTCATATCACTGTACAGTTTTAACCAACCTCCATCCCCAGTCTCTCCCACCACACACTCCCTCAGTTACCAAATGAACGATCCCTTGATGCCTCAGGATGTGTCCAATCAACTTATTTCTTCTTTTAGTCAAGATGCAACATAAATTTCTTTTCTCCCCTATTACATCCAGTACCTTTTCGGTAGGTACCCGATCTACCATCTTCTCTTCAGCAAACACTTCTTCTTTTGGTCAAGATATGATATAAATTTCTTTCTCTCGTATCACATCAAGCACCTCTTCGTTAGGTACCCGATCTACTATCTTTTCTTCAGCAAAATGTTTATTGTCTACGTTGGTTGGTTAATTTGGGGCAGTGGACCAAACAGCGAGGTCATAGGTCCCATCGGATAAGGGAAGGATAGGGAAGGAAGTCGGCCTTGCCCTTTCAAAGAAACCGTCCCGGCATTTGCCTGAAGTGATTTAGGGAAATCACGGAATACCTAAACCAGGATAGCCGGACGGGGGTTTGAACCGTCGTCCTTCCTAAAGTGAGTCCAGTGTGCTAACCACTGCACCACCTCGCTCGATACTGTCTACTTTCATCTTCACGTAAGGCTACAGTCTAGACGTACTTTCAGAAGAGATTTTGTAACACTTAAATATGTATTACGTGCTAACAGCTAACATGTTTATCTGTTTCGATAAGCTTTTCTTGCTAGTTCATGTTTTCGTCGTCTAATCCTTCCATCGTCAGTTATTTAGCGGCGCAAATACTCGTGTGTTTAGTTTCAGTGCCTCACCTCCAAAGTCTGATTCCATCGTAATCGCCCTTGTTTTACTTTTATTGTTCGTATTATAACCTCTTTTGAAGACACTATCCATTCCTTCAACCGGTCTTCCAAGTCTTGTGCGTCTCTGTATCAGTAAAGCACCCCGAAAATAAATTCCGTTTCCAAATTTCTCCTTTCATTTCTTTAGCGCCTGCTCAGTGCGCAGATCGAATAACATCGGTATTGGCTACCGTCCTGTCTCACTGCCTTCTCTATCACCACTTTCCTTTCATGTCCTTCGACTTATAACTGTTGTCTTGTTTCTGCGCAAGCTGCAGATTAGCTTTCAGTACCGTATTTACTACCTTTAGTATTTCAAAGAGTGATTCCAGTTAACATTGTTAAAAGCTTTTTCTAAATCTACAATTGCTACAAACTACTGTGGTACTATAAGAAATTAACTCAGGTGATACAGATGAAATAAGTTTAGAAAATGACACACTGAAAGTAGTAGACGAGTTTCGGTGTTTCGACAGTAAAAAGTGCATAACTGAAGAGGATATAAAATGAAAACGTTCAATATCAAGAAAATTTTTCTGAAAAATACAAATACATTAACATCTAATTTAAATTTAAATGTTAGTAAATCTATTCCAAAAGTATTTGCCTAAAGCTTAGTTGTACACGAAAATGAAGCATGAACGATAAATTGTTCCGACAAGGAGAGAAGAGAACCTTATGAAGTAGGTATCTGCAGAAGAATGTTGAAGATTAGATGGGCAGATCGAAGAACTAATGTGGTGGTACTGAATCGAATACGGGGAAAGAAACTTATGACGCAACTTGACTAAAAAACGAAATAGTTTAATAGGAGACGTCCTCAGACTTCAAGGACTCTTTAATTTGATAATGAAGGGTAATGCGAGTAGTGAAAATCGTTGAAAGAGAGATGGAGTGAATACAGTAAGGCGGTTCTAACAGACCTAGGTTACACGTAGCGATGAAGAGGCTTGCGTGGGATAGAGTAGCGTGTAGAGCTGCTGCGTCAAACCAGTCTTCGGACGGAAGGCTTCAACAACACAATGTAAGAACCTGATGTGAAGCCATCATACAATTGTTAAACATGCAATAATAAGGTCATTCAGCAAAGTTGTCAATAGTGCCATTACTGCCACAACATGTTTCGGGACAATAGGAGAGTGCTGCACGTTGGAGAAAATTTAGAGGAGGTAGAGATTTATTGTGCCTTGAAAGAGGAGTGCTTCGACGCTTTGAATGAGAGGACGGAAGTGTCTAAAGGTCATTTCTGGGCACACTGTAGCGATATTCTCCTTAAGAAGCAGCCACAAACATATTTTACCTAGTGACACAGGGTTTCCTCATGCTATCTTCGTTCAGTACAGGTAGTTTTAAGCTAGAATGTGCTAGGACCAGACAGGCATTTCTCAAAAATTTTATGAGAGACAGTAGTATCGTTGGTGCTGAGCATTAGACTTTAAGGAAATATCATCGTTGGTAGGTGATGGAAGCGGCTTTCAGTTTGCAACTGTGCCTCGGGAACGGTTGACGCACCGGCTTGTGATGTTTTATGGTTTGAGTTGACAATTCATGTGTGCAGGCTGTTTCTAAGTTGTGACGAGGCCTAATGGCATAAAAACTTTTTAAGGTAGGTTATAACTCAGGAAGTCAGTAACCCTTATGTCTGACGGGATAAAGAGGACCGTTTAATCTGGTTTCCTTGTTTTTAGCACTTGAAAATGGGATAATGTTGTTACGAAACAAGTGGCAATAATCGGACGATTGACAACTGGACTGAATAACCTCACTATTGTTACAATGCAAGAAAGTTTTAGAAATGTAAGTCATAAACATATGTTCAAAATGATTCCCGCTCTTTTGCTTTTGGCGTGATGAATCTGCCCTAAAGTTTGTAACCGTTTTTTCTGGAACCAGGGAAATCTATCGATTTTTTTTCTGAACTAAAATATGATGCTTCTTTACAAGCGAAAAAAACAGCATAACGATGAGAGGGGGAGGGGGGGGGGGGGGGAGGGAGAGAGAGAGAGAGAATAACACAAACGTATTACACTACGGCATCAGATCCCTCAGCATCTACACTTCGATAATGTGCTGTAATATAGACATTCAATAGCCCAGCTTCATGCACTATAAGACAACCTTCACCACAATCATCGCCGTGGGCGACTCCGAGACCAAACGTCATCGCTGCCAGACAGACTGATTTTCCAAGCAAAAGTGTCCCAACAACAAAGCTCACGGATTTCACATCATCATTTCGTTTCTCCACAAGAAATTTTATTTTAACAGTATTCACATGAAACAATTAGTATACTATAGTTTTATGGTCAAAGCATGCCGAATCTTCTCAGTGAAATGTGAGCAAAGAAATAATTTCCCTGTCTGTCTTTGACCGGTAGCGCTAGTGAAATGTTTTCGGCCGCATATGTCAGATCACCTGCGATATAACTAAGTACATTGTAGTGCTGGTCAATGGTGAAGGAGTATCCCTCTTCTGCGGTATCAAAGTTGCTAGGAACGTAACAATGAAGGTCCGGAGTCCGCTCAACTGTGTTTGCCTTATAAGAAAACCTTCTGAGAAACTTTCATTGCCACTTATATAAGATGTCGTTCTCAGTAAACCTGAGAAAGGAAGTATCCTTCGCATTTTACACGGCTCGGTTCGCTCAAGCAGCCTGTTGCACTTCCCTGAAGGTTTCTGTGGTATGTCCGGTCGAATACCCACGAAACGTTTGACAGCTTTGAGCCATGGTATGCTAGCAACTTCTTCTAGTATAGACAACATGGTTATGGATTAACAGCTATTCATATAATTAACTTAGTATTAAGAAAACAGTCTTCATCGCACTTTATATTTATTTAGTGCCGACCGGTTTCAACCCATCTCAGGAGCCATCTTCATGGCTAACATATGGTCGACTGCTGGTGGCGTCACGTCTACCAAGGTGTGGCATATAAAATACGATTAAGACTGTTTTCTTAATTCTAAGTTCTGCTTCTGTGTCAAAGCAATAAACTTATATCGGCAGGAAACAAGTTCCTTTTCAGTTACATACATTTTTAAAGGTAGCAGCATATGAGTTGCAAAGCAAGCTTCTCTTCTTTTCAATAATAGCGCCACAAACTACCCGCTTTCATAGCTTGTCAGTTACAGGACATCCTAGCACACCAAAATGTTATTTGGTTATCGAGGAGGAAGAGAGTGGCATAGATCGAGCTTCACCACAATAAGCCGGATTAGCACATATTATGCGATCGCAAAAGTGGCTCATTTAGCTTGCTATTGAATAACAAAGGGCACTATGAACATGCTAGACTTTCAGACTTACGTGTAGCAGCAGCAGCAGCAGCACTGCACCATGTAACAAAGATGCAGCGGAAAATTCGTTGAATTGTTCCAGAAGTATTCAATCATGTATTTTTGATTGCATTAACGGGGAATGCAAGATGTGTAAGTAGGCTGTTTGGGTTTTTATCTCGGTAACGTCACGTAGCGCTCTATATGAAAATCACTGACTGCTGTGTGAAGGCTGTGGTTGGTTTGCATTGTTGGAGTATATGCCATTGTAGTGTTGGACAGTTGGATGTGAACAGCGCGTAGCGTTGCGCAGTTGGAGGTGAGCCGCCAGCAGTGGTGGATGTGGGGAGAGAAATGACGGAGTTTTGAGAGCGGATGATATGGACGTGTGTCCATCAGAGACAGTAAATTTGTAAGACTGGATGTCATGAAGTGCTATATATATTATGACTTTTGAACACTATTAAAGTAAATACATTGTTTGTTCTCTATCAAAATCTTTCTTTTGCTAACTATGCCTATCAGTAGTTAGTGCCTTCAGTAGTTTGAATCTTTTATTTAGCTGGCAGTAGTGGCGCTCGCTGTATTGCAGTAGTTGAGTAACGAAGATTTTTGTGAGGTAAGTGATTTGTGAAAGGTATAGGTTAATGGTAGTCAGGGCCATTCTTTTGTAGGGATTATTGAAAGTCAGATTGCGTTGCGCAAAAAATACTGCGTGTCAGGTTAGTGTTGATCAGAAAAGGTAAAGAGAGTAATGTCTGAGTACGTTCAGTTTTGCTCAGCTGTTTGAAAATCAAATAATGTAAGAGGTTTATCAGCACAGTAATTCATTAATTTTTCTAAGGGGACGTTTCAGATGGAGTTCGACGAGAACCGACAACAATCGTGCGTTGATGATGTCCTTTATTAGACTAGAAAGAATATTTCAATCCCATAAGAATGGGAAGCTTTTAGTTTCCCAACTATGAAGAATTGTATTTTCAGAAAATGACAAATAAATAAGTTAGTAAGAATGCAAATTTTATTGCGTTTAATAGTTTGTTTTCCAGATGTTTTCAGGATAGGAGAACCTTTAGTTTCCTAGGGAGAAAGGCTTGGAAGGCAACAAGTTCAGGCCTAATAGCCTATGCCCATGTGGGCACCAATTTGACGAACTTCAGGCTGGGCTGAAGGGGAGGGGAAGGGGCCCATTAAAAATAAAATCAGAAAAGTTGCCGAGATCGTCAGTGACAGGCTTTCTGCGTTGGCGGTAATTTGAAGGTAGTCATTTCGAATCCTACTGGAGGAAAAAATCCTTCATAGTATTTGGTCATCAAGGACAGGATAGGTGGCGACATAAAATTGCTGATCAGCACTATTTGCACCAGTACTCGGGGTTACATTCCAGTCGTCTCTTCGGTGTCGCGTGTAAATAAATGATGCCGGCCGGAGTGGCCGTGCGGTTCTAGGCGCTACAGTCTGGAACCGCGTGACTGCTACGGTCGCAGGTTCGAATCCTGCCTCGGGCATGGATGTGCGTGATGTCCTTAGGTTAGTTAGGTTTAAGTAGTTCTAAGTTCTAGGGGACTGATGACCACAGCAGTTAAGTCCCATAGTGCTCAGAGCCATTTGAACCATTTGTAAATAAATGATGCTAATCGAGACGAGTAGGCTATGTTGTGGCACCATATCTCATCCCCTTCGTTGTCTCATCATGATCTTTTCAGCACATTACACTACCCACGCACTCGTCACGGTCACCTGTACGAAGTATCAAGTTGGAACTTATGTTCGTAGCGTTTTTAGTTCGAATGTTGATATTCCTGTTGCTACAGGTTTATTTATCAATTGTTACTTTCAATGTGGTATTTGAGTGTACATATTGTCATTTTCTCATTTGGAGATAATGAGTGGAGGTGTGGACGCTAGAAAATGGAGTGCCAGTTCGAGAAATCGGAACATCTCCGACGTATTCTTCTGTTTGACAGTGAGCACACAGTGCGTATTGGGGCGATCACTCTGTTGTAGAAATAATTCAAAAGCCAAGATCGCTTAAACACTCTTTATTGGATACCCGGTTCAACACTCTAAAGGAGCCATCATCGGATCAGAATGTAGATTAACATTTATAAACCATTTGGATATAATGGTACATGAGGCAGACCAGTTGATATAAAAGTTTTTTCCTTTGTTTTATTGAGGTTATTGTGCAAAAAATTGGTTTTCTGGAGGTGTATCACAGGTGAATTATTATTGCATGATAATTCTGGCTATATTATATCCGTAAAGTGTACGTATATAAACTTAATCAAGTGAAAAGAAATGGGAACTGTTCTACGTGCCGTTGACGATGAGGTCATTAGAGACGTAGGACGAGATCGGAGAAAATTGGCCATGTTCTTCTGATTTACTTAACTACAACTTAAGCGATTTAAGAAAATCACGGTAACCCAAAAACTGGATGTCAGCAGGATTTGAAGCGTCGTCCTCCGAAATGCGCGCGCAGTATCCAACATTTCGCCACCTCGTTCCGGCAATTACGTCAACAAATTGTTCACAACGCCCGCATTCATACTCTGATAAATTACACAAGCCATTCAGCGTTCTACAAATAGATAACTAAAACGACAACGCCTAATACATGGTCCTCTAAAAGAACTCCTACTTCTCTGGTAAACGACTAACTGCAGCTGCAGGAAAATGTGAGTTTATCGAATAACCTTATAACAAGGAAAAGCAGCGTTTTTCACTGTACATTTATCAGGTATCGCGTTGGAATAAGTGGACACATCTATAACTGTTCAAGGCCAAGGACCGAGGGAAGGATGTAGCGTTATCTAACACTGGATGTCTAAAATCAACTGCAATCTGAGACCCTCTAAGTAAACTGACGCCACAAATCCATAAAAGGTTGATAACAACGACATATTAAAATGGCTGTGGTCCATTCCAGGAGACTAGTTCCTCGGTTCACTTGTGCTGAATGTGCTATGTTCATCGTATTAATGAATAAGTAGAAACATTAATTCATAGTGTGTGGTTCACTGAAATCCCAATTCACATGATTCACAACAACAAAATGTCGACCATGTCGATTCAGTGTCGCCAACCTAATTTTTGGTTGAAAATCACAAAAATATACGAATTATATACCACACGACTTACGGAAACGATATCTCACATTGAACTGCCATTGCCATGTTTCCAAAATCTATTTAAAGACCTGCCTCTCCCCTCCAGGAGACGTGAGGTCACGAAAAAAAGTATAAATACGTACTTCATAATAGAAGTAAGCTGCCTGGAGCAAGCATTGTTCTAATTTATAACACTTTTAACAAAAAACTTGCATACTAAATCACTCGCAATCTATACAAGTTTGGCAGCAACAGTAATTACGTTAGTATTTCTTCCATGAATGTTTCAGCCATCATACATAAAAAATAAATGTAATTTTTACCAAATTTAGAAATATAGTGAAATCGTATGTAGAGTGTCTCTTACTAAAGCATCTGTTGTGCTGATTCCAAAACTGGTCGTATATTTTGTGTGAGAGCCATATTTCCAAAGTTATGAACAGGAAAATTTTGATATTAACATGGCTAAACAGTTTGTTTATATTAAATCACTTAATGTGTTTGGGATTTAGTTGTAGGTGTAAAACGTATTTTCTCCTCTAACATTAGTTGAATGACTTTTATATTTGAAAACATCGTTTAATTGGATTCTGACATTACTTACCAGATTCCTTTCTCCATACGTGATAAAATTTTGCAATTAGCCAAAAGAGCAGGTCTCCCATGATACTTGTTGTCTTATTGTGGTCTTAAGTTGTTACACATCCTCAATTTGTGGTAGCAAAATATGGAGTAATGGATTATATAGTTTCAATATTCGAAATACGGATTTCTTACAGGCATCCGTAAATACAACTTCAGAAGGTGTGCTTGGTATCTACGGAGTCACCAAACACTCCGTAATGCTGCGTCGATGTTAGAGGCATGTCGTGAGTACAACACAAATAAAATTTACTTAAAACCAGATTTGGTTAGAATCAAAGGACCTGTTGATACGTATTACGATCGACTTTGCCCTTCACAATCGATAATCCATTACTTAAATTGTATCTCAAGGAGAACGAAATTAACGCTCTGTCAATATCTATGGGGCGTTAAACTGAAAGGATTCTTTCTTTTTTTACGATTATGATAGACAAGATGAAAAACAGTTCAAAGGAATTTGTGTGTATAAAGAAGCGTCACTTTGAATAAAACACTCGAGCTTTCGATATCAGTTTTTGTCAACTTCGTCAGGATTAAAAACACTCACTCCAGATGACGATGGCGGAGGCAGTTGTCGACAGCTCGAGTACTTTACTCGAAGCGATGCGACTTGTAAGCTAAGATGACTAATCGTGCAAGTCACTGTGCACGGCCCAAGACCGCATTGTACTCTGTCGCTAGATCTGCCAAAGATCGCAGCATATCCTACTTTACAGAGTGGAAAGGCCACCCCACGTTTTGTGATGAGACATGGACGTCCAACAACTTGTCGCCTACTCGTGGGTTCACCTTGCTTCAGCCGATGTACGGAGAAGCTCACGACAGCATCACATGAACTACCGACAAGATGCCCCATTTCCGAGATGCCTCTTGGCAGGTGTCGGGCCGTAGCAATCTGCCCTTTGTCAAAGCTCCTTCAGTGGCTTTCCCCATTTGTAAGTGAAGTGTATTTGCAGTTGCGAATATGGACAACCATCATCTGTATAATGGAATGACGGCAATGAAAATTTGTGTCCATTATAATTATCCGGGCTGTTATGCCGTGGTCGGTTGATGAATTCTGTGTCGATTCCCAACGTTTCGTCTCCGACTGCGGGAGACATCTTCAAGGGGGTCCGTAGCTCAATGGAAGGTCCAACACACCCACTGGCTCGCTCAGTAGCTTGAAAGTCGCTTGCCCGGTATCGGCAGATAAATATTGTATTCCCCATGTGCGGCCAGTATCGTTACTAGCATAATTCCCTGTTGGCCTCGTATCCACTTATATACTTTCAGAAGGATGTAGGTTGCAGTAGGTACTGGGAGATGAAGAAGCTTGCACAGGATAGAATAGCATGGAGAGCTGCATCGAACCAGTCTCTGGACTGAAGACCACAACAACAACAACATACTTTCTTTCGTGCGCACAATGCCACGAGGCGACGTTCAATCTCGTGACGGGCAGTGATCATAATGTTTTGGATTATTGGTGTATACAGAACTATACTAACGAAAACGTGAGAACAAATTGTCAAATTTTAAAGCTTCGTTTTACAAAGAGAAATTAAGTGGCAATTACATTTGGCAACGGATCCATGCATGGGACTAAGAACTGCTTTAAGGGAAAAATAATACAGATTTTTTAAAAATATTGTACAGTGAACTTCTTCTTAAATGACTATTCACTGACGGAAAAAAAGTCGCAATACAAAAAAGGAGTTGTGCGACACAAACGAAAATTGTTAGGCGTGTTTCTACATCTGAAAGATGAAGTTTGTTCAAATTACGCGGCAGTCGCGTAAGAGTGGCTGTCGTTGCGCCATTACGAAGATACAAAACAGGCTTGCAAAATACAACAACATCAGAAATTGAGTCCGCCTTTATGCAAAACACCTTGTTATTTGTTTACTTGTTTATTTTCCCAAACTAGTTTCGGTGACAAGTATCACCATCATCAGTGCGTTTTTTTAATCCTATTTATTGTATGTTATAGCATGTTTTTCAGAATTATTGTCGCTGTTTTAGACATATTTCCTGTGGTTTTTTTCTGTTGCCGTTCATTTGTATTTCAAAAATGAATGCAAAAACGAAACTGTCGCACTTTGTTTATGATCAAGAATATTACACCATCTTGCTGTTCGCGTAATATCCTTGGTCAGAAACAAAGTGCGAAAGTTTTGTTTTTATGTGTATAGATTCAACTACATACCATCCAACGAACTTGCAGATGACATGACTTTCGCTGAGGAAAAAACGGCAACAGAAAAAAAGCACAGAAAATATGTCGCAAACAGCGACTATAATTCTTAAGAACATACTATAACATAGAATTTAAAAAAAATTTAAAAACCCACTGATGATGGTGACATTTGTCGCCGAAACTAGTTTGGGAAAATAAACAAGAAAACAATTAACAACGTGTTTTGCACCAAGGCGGACTCAATTTCTGATATTGTTGTTTTTCTATGCAAACAAGGACCAAATGGAAGAGTTCCAAAATAAAGTTATTGTTAAACAGACTTGCTTTAAATGCACAGTCGTGAACGTTAGTTGTGTTTGAGATTGGGCGTGGTGAGTATGATGTTAGTGAATAATTCCTTTAAAATGACAGAGAAACCATTATCAACACTTCACTGTGTTTGCACGATGTCGTGTAACAGGGCTTCGAGAAGCTGCACGTTACTTCTGCGATACTGCAGAAATACTTGGCAGGAATCTAGACACTGTAAATAATTGTTGGCAGCAGTGCTCACGAGAATGTGCGGTCGCAAGAAGACGGGGCTCTGGACGGCCATGTGCACTAGCGAGAGGAGAGACCACCGTGTTCAGCGTACGGTACTGGTCTGCTCGTCGTGCTGCATCTGCGGCAGGAATGCGAGCAGCCGCTGGCACCACGGTGGCACAACTCACTCTTACAAATCAGTTGCTTCAAAGACAGCTCCGAGCCAGACGCCCTATAGCGTACACTTCATTACCCCAAAGCAACGACATTTACAACTTCAGTGGTGTCAAGCGAGAGCTCATTGGAGGGCAGGGTGGATGTCTGTTGTGTTTTCTAGTGAAAGCTGGTTCTGCCTCGTTGCCAGGGATGGCCATGTGAAACGTGCATTCTTATAGGACAACTATCCAAGGAGTTCCACCCAATAAGATCCAAACAGCAGACTCTGTACACAATTTATTAAATTACCAATACTAAACTTCTTTAAATAACAACAAATTCATATAACTTACAAAACGTAACAAATGGTTAAAGAGTGGGCTTTAAAAAACAATAACGGCAGCTTGCCACCATAAAATCAGGAACCTTTTACAATAGTGCTTTTAGAGTTTATCCAAAAGACAAAATCCAGTAATAAGTTAACTTGGCAGTACAATTTAAAATGATTTCTATAAATTTTTTTGCGATAATGGCGTTTGGCACCATAAAATGAAAGAATCGCAACACACAACCAATAAATATAATAACAAAATAATTTGATACAACCAAAGGGCGCGGGTAGCTCCCAACGCAATTACAGAAGAGCGATCTCTCAACACTTCGGAGCCTTCCCACTAGAAACGGTCCCCGAAATAAACCGCTGAGAGCTCCCCGACGTGCCTCCCACAACTGCCCATCACTTACGCACCTTGGTTATGTTCTGTAACACACGACAGATAATATCAACACAAGATAAAATTCAAAATACAGTATAACATCCCGACAGCATATGATAACCACAGCGCCGTTAACTCGGGCGCTCTTAAGTACCGGAAGCCAACACACCCAAATCTCAAACAATTCTCGCTTCCTAAAACGAAACAACAAAAGCCAAGCGCACATGAATAGTCAAACCACAGTCTTATAAGTGCCTTAACGACACCAAACTCGACTATTCCACCAAGTTAATAATAACACAGTGAGAAAAATACAGAACATACCACTAAATGCTTTTACACAACCAAATTGACTAGATCGTCTTGTCAGGTCCCAGAAGACCACATATACCAAGCAGCAGTAATTAACTATGTATATACTGTAAAAAACCGCCCTTCTTAGGCAGACTTTACCTAACACATCGACTGCCAAATGTACCATACATGAACGCAACTCCCGGCAGGACTCCAGTTGAGCAAATAAATTAGTACCATCGTAACGAGCCACACACACAGCAAAAAGTTCCAACACCGTCTCACACAAGAAAAGTTCAGAAACCGCTGCTAGAGCTTCCATGGGAAAATGTGAAGAGCCAACCGAGCCCACACCCTAGCCTGGGAGACGGCTCCAAAATTCAGCAGCTAGTTGTCTCCGGGCCAGAATATCACAGGACCCCACCGGACCTCCACATCAGACAGGCAGAAAGAACAAGTACGCCGACTCCAATTAACCACCACCGCATGGCCAGCACAGCGGCGAGTCGCCTCCGCCCCAGACCACTCTGCTCATATTGCGAGGAACAACAACCTTAGCGCTAGTCACTAACAGGTCAGGCAGAGCGGACATCACGTTCTGTCCAGTCCCCGGAAAACCAACTACCCTCTCGCTCTCCGCCGGCCACCGCAAACACACGCCAGCGACGTCGTAGCAAATCGCCACCGGAGCACCACCCGCACCAGGACAGCGAACTACACTCCTGGAAATGGAAAAAAGAACACATTGACACCGGTGTGTCAGACCCACCATACTTGCTCCGGACACTGCGAGAGGGCTGTACAAGCAATGATCACACGCACGGCACAGCGGACACACCAGGAACCGCGGTGTTGGCCGTCGAATGGCGCTAGCTGCGCAGCATTTGTGCATCGCCGCCGTCAGTGTCAGCCAGTTTGCCGTGGCATACGGATCTCCATCGCAGTCTTTAACACTGGTAGCATGCCGCGACAGCGTGGACGTGAACCGTATGTGCAGTTGACGGACTTTGAGCGAGGGCGTATAGTGGGCATGCGGGAGGCCGGGTGGACGTACCGCCGAATTGCTCAACACGTGGGGCGTGAGGTCTCCACAGTACATCGATGTTGTCGCCAGTGGTCGGCGGAAGGTGCACGTGCCCGTCGACCTGGGACCGGACCGCAGCGACGCACGGATGCACGCCAAGACCGTAGGATCCTACGCAGTGCCGCAGGGGACCGCACCGCCACTTCCCAGCAAATTAGGCACACTGTTGCTCCTGGGGTATCGGCGAGGACCATTCGCAACCGTCTCCATGAAGCTGGGCTACGGTCCCGCACACCGTTAGGCCGTCTTCCGCTCACGCCCCAACATCGTGCAGCCCGCCTCCAGTGGTGTCGCGACAGGCGTGAATGGAGGGACGAATGGAGACGTGTCGTCTTCAGCGATGAGAGTCGCTTCTGCCTTGGTGCCAATGATGGTCGTAAGCGTGTTTGGCGCCGTGCAGGTGAGCGCCACAATCAGGACTGCATACGACCGAGGCACACAGGGCCAACACCCGGCATCATGGTGTGGGGAGCGATCTCCTACACTGGCCGTACACCACTGGTGATCGTCGAGGGGACACTGAATAGTGCACGGTACATCCAAACCGTCATCGAACCCATCGTTCTACCATTCCTAGACCGGCAAGGGAACTTGCTGTTCCAACAGGACAATGGACGTCCGCATGTATCCCGTGCCACCCAACGTGCTCTAGAAGGTGTAAGTCAACTACCCTGGCCAGCAAGATCTCCGGATCTGTCCCCCATTGAGCATGTTTGGGACTGGATGAAGCGTCGTCTCACGCGGTCTGCACGTCCAGCACGAACGCTGGTCCAACTGAGGCGCCAGGTGGAAATGGCATGGCAAGCCGTTCCACAGGACTACATCCAGCATCTCTACGATCGTCTCCATGGGAGAATAGCAGCCTGCATTGCTGCGAAAGGTGGATATACACTGTACTAGTGCCGACATTGTGCATGCTCTGTTGCCTGTGTCTATGTGCCTGTGGTTCTGTCAGTGTGATCATGTGATGTATCTGACCCCAGGAATGTGCCAATAAAGTTTCCCCTTCCTGGGACAATGAATTCACGGTGTTCTTATTTCAATTTCCAGGAGTGTATAATCGATTACAGTGCGCGCTCTGAACATGATCACAGGTTAGCGACGCGCGCCATATCACCATGTGTTAATTAGAAGGAGATTAGTTGAGGGCCTGTGTGCTAGACACGCTGAAACTACACCTGGAGTTATGATTTGGGGTGCAATTTTGTATGATAGCAGTACCAAGCACGATGACTTCAAATTTGTACGTTACTCTGGTTATTCGAGCTGTTGTGCTCCATTCGTGAACAGCATTCCGTGGGGTGTTTTCCAGCAGGATAATGCTTGCCCACACACTGCTGTTGCAGCACAACATGCTTCACAGAGTGTGGAAATGTTGCCTTGTCCTGCTCGTACACAAGGTCTGCCTCCAATCGAGAACATGTGGTTCATCAGACGACAGCTCCAGCGTCATCCACATCAGCGTTAACCGTCCCAGTATTGAATGACCAAGTGCAACAGGCATGGAACTCTGTTCTGAAAAGGGACTCCGGCACATAGACAACACAATGCATGCAAGTCTGCATGCTTGCATTCGACTTTCTGGGGGCTACACCGGTTGTTAATTTACTATGATTTCACATTTGCATATATCTCACATACATTAATAGGTGATCTTGCAGTGGTTTCACTCAAATACACTCCTGGAAATGGAAAAAAAGAACACATTGACACCGGTGTGTCAGACCCACCATACTTGCTCCGGACACTGCGAGAGGGCTGTACAAGCAATGATCACACGCACGGCACAGCGGACACACCAGGAACCGCGGTGTTGGCCGTCGAATGGCGCTAGCTGCGCAGCATTTGTGCACCGCCGCCGTCAGTGTCAGCCAGTTTGCCGTGGCATACGGAGCTCCATCGCAGTCTTTAACACTGGTAGCATGCCGCGACAGCGTGGATGTGAACCGTATGTGCAGTTGACGGACTTTGAGCGAGGGCGTATAGTGGGCATGCGGGAGGCCGGGTGGACGTACCGCCGAATTGCTCAACACGTGGGGCGTGAGGTCTCCACAGTACATCGATGTTGTCGCCAGTGGTCGGCGGAAGGTGCACGTGCCCGTCGACCTGGGACCGGACCGCAGCGACGCACGGATGCACGCCAAGACCGTAGGATCCTACGCAGTGCCGTAGGGGACCGCACCGCCACTTCCCAGCAAATTAGGGACACTGTTGCTCCTGGGGTATCGGCGAGGACCATTCGCAACCGTCTCCATGAAGCTGGGCTACAGTCCCGCACACCGTTAGGCCGTCTTCCGCTCACGCCCCAACATCGTGCAGCCCGCCTCCAGTGGTGTCGCGACAGGCGTGAATGGAGGGACGAATGGAGACGTGTCGTCTTCAGCGATGAGAGTCGCTTCTGCCTTGGTGCCAATGATGGTCGTATGCGTGTTTGGCGCCGTGCAGGTGAGCGCCACAATCAGGACTGCATACGACCGAGGCACACAGGGCCAACACCCGGCATCATGGTGTGGGGAGCGATCTCCTACACTGGCCGTACACCACTGGTGATCGTCGAGGGGACACTGAATAGTGCACGGTACATCCAAATCGTCATCGAACCCATCGTTCTACCATTCCTAGACCGGCAAGGGAACTTGCTGTTCCAACTGGACAATGCACGTCCGCATGTATCCCGTGCCACCCAACGTGCTCTAGAAGGTGTAAGTCAACTACCCTGGCCAGCAAGATCTCCGGATCTGTCCCCCATTGAGCATGTTTGGGACTGGATGAAGCGTCGTCTCACGCGGTCTGCACGTCCAGCACGAACGCTGGTCCAACTGGGGCGCCAGGTGGAAATGGCATGGCAAGCCGTTCCACAGGGCTACATCCAGCATCTCTACGATCGTCTCCATGGGAGAATAGCAGCCTGCATTGCTGCGAAAGGTGGATATACACTGTACTAGTGCCGACATTGTGCATGCTCTGTTGCCTGTGTCTATGTGCCTGTGGTTCTGTCAGTGTGATCATGTGATGTATCTGACCCCAGGAATGTGTCAATAAAGTTTCCCCTTCCTGGGACAATGAATTCACGGTGTTCTTATTTCAATTTCCAGGAGTGTATGTTAGCTAAACAGATGGATTCCTGGAATTTCATTACTCTACATTAATTGATTTTTAGTGTTGCGATTTTTTTCCGTCAAGGTATTTATTAAGCTCATTTGATATGTGTTCAGTGTATCAGTGCAGCAGGAATTTTAGTTTGGACGGTAACAAAAGTCTTGTTTTGTTAGTCGTCTATCCATGAGGCCTGCTCTTGGTCTGTTAAGAATAGTAATCTAATTTCTCGTAAGCACTTTGTTGACAAACAAAAGGTTGTATGAAATCTGTTGCTGAATAGGCGAATTCCATGTGTCTTTTATTTAAAATCATGTTTACTAGTACTGCAAAATGGTACAAATGGCTCTGAGCACTATGGGACTTAACATCTGAGGTCATCAGTCCCCTAGAACTTAGAACTACTTAAACCTAACTAACCTAAGGACATCACACACATCCATGCCCGAGGCAGGATTCGAACCTGCGACCGTAGCAGTCACGCGGTTCCGGACTGAAGTGCCTAGAACCGCACGGCCACCGCGGCCGGCACTAGTACTGCACATCTGGTTTTCGGTTGGTTGACGAGTGTGCTAAGAAAATCACTGTATGCTATAGGTGTGCCAGTGAAAGTGAATACTGGGCCAGTTGGTTTTCGGATTCGTTGCACTCACAGTCTCTTTAACACTGTCACACCCAAAGGTCCATTAAATCTGGATAGAGGATGGTTCGATCATACGGCGAAACGGAGACCCACAAGTAGACCCCTTTCAAACTTTGTTAGCTGCTGATAACGCTGTCTCATATGAGTACGCGGCATGTCCGTGTCCTTCACAATGATCACTCAGCCTCTGATAGTGTTCACGCCCCTGATATATCCTTCCTGTCACAGAGAAGTGAATACCGGCCGACGGTGTGTACGTATACTTACAAGGGAAGCGCCTTATCTTAACCCCCCACCCCCACCCCCACCCCCGCCACCCCTGGCCTTGGATTTAGTGGTAAGATGGCTCAGTGGATATCCCATCAATAACAACACAGATCAAGCATGGCAACAGGAATAAGATGTACTGAATTGTGAAAAAAAGAAGCAAATTCTAAACAGTGAACGGTCCAAGCTCAAGATATGCTACATTGAGTGCATTTGCAGAGCTGCGGCGTCGTGGTTATGTGGTCACGGTTGTTGGCCTCCCTTGGGCGAGACCCGTGTTCGAGTCACCTTAGTTCCCCATTTTTCTTCTTTTTTTTCACAAAATTATGAACTGTCCCTCCGATCGTTGACGTGAGTGTTCGCTGTATTCAGATTTGTATCTCCGTTGTTGTCTAACGTCCCTTTGCAACAGCGAGATGTAAGGGAGGAACCTCCAGACTTACGTACCTCCTATTTGTTCTACGTAAATGTTTTATCTCCTGGGTTCCGTTTTGGAAGTTTTGACTCCTGAATTCCTTTGTTGTAACATAGTTCACATACGTTTATTTGTTGTTTCCCTTTCTGTGAGAGGTCTATGCGGCGTCTCGCCTGCTCTCACTATTCATCACGTCTCCTTGCGACGGTAATATATTCCTACCACATGACTCGTATTCTATAACAAACGTATAGTATGACAATTGCCAAGGCTACAGAAGGAGACCAGACATGTCAATGACCGGACGGAAAGTTCACAATTCTGTGAAAAAAGCAATTGGGCAGTAGGGAGATTTGAACACCGATCCACCGCTTCGCAGTCCGACACGGTGCCCACGTAACTATGACGCTATGGTTCTAGACATTTGCTTGGTGTCGAGCTTGGACCGTTCACGTTTCATTTTTGCTTCTTTTTTCACAGTTCAGTACACATTCTTCCTGTTTTCGTGCTTGATCTTTCAGTTTTTGACGGGTTATCCACTGAGCCATGTTATCACTACATCTGAAGGGGTGGGGAGGGTGGGGAGTTTCCCTTGTTAGTTACGTTACCATCCGACCACATCTTCTAGATGCCTCGCTTCTTTCATCAGCAGTGTATAATGGGGAACTCGAGCTCCAGTGTTCAGTCCACGCTGCGTTAGTACGTATACATCTGTATATGATCAACGAAGAGTGGGCCCACTAATTAGTATAAAAATAAGTACAACAATAGACTTGATTAATAGATGCTGCACTGTCCAGTCTTCGTTAATGTGACCACTTGTCGAAAGCTTGAATAATCATCTTTTGCAGCACGGATTGCTATGAGACATGCAGGAAGAGAGTCATCGAGGTTCTGGAAGCTATCGACAAGTGTGTGGAGCCATACCGACTCGAGTGCCGTGGCGCTAGGTTTCTCCTTTGAGAATCCGTTGAGCGAACAGATTGACCGAGGTAATCGGTTGCGGTCAAATCTGTGGAGTTCGGTTGCTAGAGGAGTACGGTAGACTCATACCGGTGCTCTTCAAACCACGCACATGCACTGCGAGCTGTCTGGCACGTTGCACTGTCCTGCTGTACTTGTCACCGAGCCGAGGAAAAGCAAACTGCATGTAGCGATGGACATGGCCCGCAATGGTAGACGCATACTTGTTTTGATCCATTGTACCTTACAGAATGACGTTATCACCCAGGGAACGGCACAATAGCGTCCCCCGACTGTAACGCCTCTTATGTGTTTTGCTTTCAGACGTTTCACCCCGTAAACGCCAACAGCCATCTGCCCGATGGGTCATAAGTCGTGATTCATATGATAATGCTGCCTGTAGCGTCTCAGTGAACGTATAATTGCGGTACTGGCGTGCAGATTCTAGCCTTCGTCACCGATGAACAGCAGTCGCCATGGATGCACGAACCAGTCGGCTACTGTAGTGGCCCAAATGTTCAAATGTGTGTGAAATCTTATGGGACTTAACTGCTAAGGTCATCAGTCCCTAAGCTTACACACAACCTAAATTATCCTAAGGATAAACACACCCACCCATGCCCGAGGGAGGACTCGAACCTCCGCCGGGACCAGTCGTACAGTCCATGACTGCAGCGCCTAAGACCGCTCGGCTAATCCCGCGCGGCTGTGGTGGCCCATGCGCACCTACCGTCGTTCCACGGTTGTTGAGGAGACGCTGTTCGTAGCCTCTCGGTTCATCGGGGCTGTCAGTTGCTCTTCGCAGCTATCGTTCACCCGTGTCATCTATGGCCCGTGGTGCACCACAGTTGCCTCGGAGCAGGGTTTGGACAGGCATTTTGCCATGCACTGTATACTTTAACCGCGGTGGCAGGCGAACAGTTTACAAACTTAAACGTTTCGGAAATGCTTGACCGGAAACCCAACGGTCATTCGCTTTTCGACGTTAGATAAATCGCTCCGCATTACGACATCGATTCCATGCTTTCCGCATGCCCCGACACGATTTACACTGTATACCCTTCACTGCTAGTGCTGCTGCCTGCTATTTGTGTTTGACGTCGACACAGGCGGTGGTCACATTAATGTGACTAGAACGTGTATAGTAACTCTGTTCTCTCGTTCCATCATACAGGCGTCCAGCTGTCTGCTTTTCACAGATGAAGCAAACGGATAGTAACATGCAGACACGAAGTTCGATACCTGCAAAAGATGGAGGGAGGATGCAAAACCCTCCACTCGAATTCCGCACCCTGCCGTAGAGGATGATGATGATGATGTTTTGGTTTGTGGGGCGCTCACCTGCGCGGTCATCAGCGTCCGGACAAATTGCCAACCTTTGCTCACTCCAATCTCGCCAATTTCATGAATGATGATGAAATGATGACGACAACACAAACACCCAGTCATCTCTAGTCCAGTAGGAAAAAAAAATGGTTCAAATGGCTCTGACCACTATGGGAATTAACATCTGAGGTCAACAGTCGCTTAGAACTTAGAACTACTTAAACCTAACTAACCTAAGGACATCATACACATCCATGCCCGAGGCAGGAGTCGAACCTCGACCGTAGCGGTCGGGCAGTTCCAGACTGAAGCGCCTAGAACCGCTTGGCCATCGATTCCAGTAGAAGAGCACGCTTTCCGTCATTCGGCTGCGTCCAGTAGCGTAGCCTCCAGCTGGCGGTAGAGACGAGCATAGCTGAGCTAAATCTAATGCTGAGAAAGTCAGTTACTGAAAAGTGGTGTTGAGGACAGAGACCAATGTAGAAGTTACCTATATTCATAAACCGCTAATCCGGTTCGTGGTTCGTGCTTCATAATCTCTGTTACACGTCGCCTACATAACGGCTTCCAGGGGCAACAAAAACTTGATTTCCAGTACGTCTTACAACTTCTGGTCGAGTTTAAAAGTTTAAATTGCTGTCATAATCTGCTCATCAAGTGGTCTAATTTTACCTTTAAGACAACTATTACAGTCGGAAATTGTATTTATGTTTTGAGACAGCGTAACTAAAGGCGAGCAAATCACTCGGACTATATTAATTCAGTATTTGAGAATGTAAGCTCTTACCGACTCCCAAGAAACTTAACACACAATTTTAAACCGTGTCCAAACTTCTTTTCGCCACAACCACCAGAAAATGATGCAAGGAAATGATTTTATCACTTACTACATTTTCGCTCTTAATGCAGTAAAACGGTGTAGGGAAACCGTTGGCATTCAAGACAGCTTCCAGTCGTCCTAGAATGGTTAAATACTGATCCTGTCTAGTTTTCAAGGCAGTTTTGCACCATTCTTCCTACAAAATACTGGCAAGTTTAGATGACGATGATGGATGTCTATAGCGGCCACGCGTCCGTCTTGTTAAGTACGCCAACAGTATTGAGATCTGGTAATTGTCGTGGCCAGGGGATATGCGACAGTTAGTCTTCGTGCTCATAAAACAAGTCCCGGGCGATGCGAGCTACGTCGTACCTTGCTGTCTTGCAACACAGAATCACCGTTGGGAAACAAACATTGAATGGCTGGCTCTGAGCACTATGGGACTCAACTTTTGAGGTCATTAGTCCCCTAGAACTTAGAACTAGTTAAACCTAACTAACCTAAGAACATCACTAACACCCATGCCCGAGGCAGGATTCGAACCTGCGACCGTAGCAGTCTTGCGGTTCCAGACTGCAGCAGCCGGCCGGAGTGGCCGAGCGGTTCTAGGCGCTACAGTCTGGCACCGCGCGACCGCTACGGTCGCAGGTTCGAATCCTGCCTCGGGCATGGATGTGTGTGATGTCCTTAGGTTAGTTAGGCTTAAGTAGTTCTAAGTTCTAGGGGACTGATGACCTCAGCAGTTAAGTCCCATAGTGCTCAGAGCCAGCCAGACTGCAGCGCCTTTAACCGCACGGCCACTTCGGCCGGCCAAACATTGAACCGTAGGATTGAACTGATGAGCCTTATTGTTCACAGTATCCCTAGTGGTGATAATGCCACGTTGTAGAATACAGATAGGGTCCATGGAACATCACGATACGGCTGCCCAAATCCTCATTGAACCTCCGCAATGTTTCCCTCTTGGGAAGTAAACTCAGCCAGAAGTCAGAAGCAGTGTGCAACTGGACTCATGCAAACAAATGAATTTCGTCCATTGCTCCATAGGACAGGTTTTATGGATTTGGCAGCACTGAATTTAAATCTCTGATGAGTGGTTTTGGAATTCCAGTTCGCCCTGCATTTCCCTACTTCTGGAGCTCCCTTCAGTCCTGGAGTGACTTCTGCAGCTGTCGTCCTCTCATTTGTCCGTGTTGTCTCTTAGCGGATGTTTTTCCACTTTCCCCGTAAGCGATATGGTGCCTCTTGAAACACCATACAGTTTGGATAGCCGGCCGGGGTGGCCGAGCGGTTCTAGGCGCTACAGTCTGGAACCGCGCGACCGCTATGATCGCAGGTTCGAATCCTGCCTCGGGCATTGGTGTGTGTGATGCACTTACGTTAGTTAGGTTTAAGCAGTTCTAAGTTCTAGGGGACTGATGACCTTAGAAGTTAAGTCCCATAGTGCTCAGAGCCACAGTTTGGATACCTTGGTTACGGAAGCATACATCACACTAGCACCAGCAGTTCACCTACGTTCAAGTTTACTTAGAACCTATATAATACACTTAACAATTACATAGAACGATGTTCTGTCCACGACCGACAATTTCTCGGGTGTCATTCACGGTCAAATATAACAGCGCAGTCGACAGCCTTGGCCAGCAACTGTGTTTATAATTTCGCAGGCTGCCCCGGCCAGAGCCGGTTGACATGAGAGCCTTCTGGGTACGTACGACGTAATAATGACCAGTAGACCCAGAAGAAGGCCAGTGTAACCGTGTCTGATACTTTGGTTTCTTCAAAACAGTATTTTTGCGTAATGACCCGGCACCATACTCAAAAACTTTTATATCATCTTCGTTTATGTTCAAGCTTGTATTTCTCGCTGCGTTTTTGACGCCTGTATACCTCCTGAATACAAGTACTTTGAAGTGAATCTTATAAGGGGTGGAGCAGAGGAAACGCATGTTTTTCACTATTGAATGACAGGGACGCGGTTTGATAAAAATAATAAAAACAAGCATTAAGTGATAGATTTATTAATCCAGTTTTGAAATGTACGTACTTTAATTAGGTTCGAACAATAATGTCTTGGAGATGACGTCCTTATTGCTGAATACAAATTTTGTTCCTCTTCCGAAAGTTACGCATGGCTCTCTCCAACATTTCATACGCCACGGCTTAAATTTCTTGACGAAGGGAATTCTTCAGGTCATCATTGTGCAAGGCTTGTTCATGTATACCTTTGATTTTAAATATCCCCGCAAAAAAAGTCGCATATCGACAGATCGGGTGAGCGAAGGGGCCAGTAAACATCACCATATCTCGAAGTAACATGTCCTAGAAACATTTCTCGAACCACTTCCATGGATGCTCTCGCCGTGTGAGCTGTGCTGTGGCACCGTCCTGCTGAAACCATATTTCTCTCTCATGTTCACTTGACGTCTTTCAAGTTCAGGACGAAGAAAGTTGTTTAACATTTAAACGTAGCGCGTTCCTACCTCTTTAAAAAAAAAAAAAATAAAAAAAAAGAGCGTCCAACAATCCCCATCTTTGAAATGCAGCACCACACTGTTACTTTTAAACTGTGGAGAGGTCTTTGGTGTAATTCATGTGGGTTCCCCGGCACCCAATACCGACAATTTTGAACATTGACGTAACTATCAATGTGCTTAATCACTCATGAAGATTGTAGCATGTGCATCTTCCGTAAAAATTTCGTCCATTAAGCGACAAAACTCTCTACTCTGTACAAAATCCCCTTCACTAGGCTGCTGGACGATCAATATCTTGTACGGGTTCTAACAACCCTTACCGCAGCAAAGGTCAAAATTTAATAATGATTGTGGTGTTGCTCACGCTGCTAATTACTGCATTTTTGGGCAACAACAAAGTTATTATGTGGCAGGAGTCATAACAGCACAGTTAATAAAGTCATTTCATGTAATAATAAATAAACTAGGCACTCATCTTTTCGTGTTTCCCACGCTGGTCTCGTTGTAAAATCATGGCTCAATCGTCGAAATGTAGGTGGTGATGATTCCAAGCTCGGATGCAAAGAGGCCTAGGTTTTATTACGCGATATTCGAAGTTTTATAGATGTGTTTCACAAACCATTCTTGAAGATTACACTTTTGCACGACAATGGTGATGTAAAAAAATAATCAGCACTCCGAATTTAAGTTACACTTCTTTTTTATTACTTTTGCTGCAATATCACGTAACACACAAAACATCACTTCACAATACAAAACATACTTGAAAACATGTTCCTCACTGTTAAAGTTCACATTTTATAAGCTGACTACAATATGCGTCTTTCCAACATGACGTCCAAGACTTAACCTTCTCAAGGTCCGACTCTCTAACTAACTAATAATCGCTCACGCGCCCAAAAATCAGAGTTACAAGTACGACAAAGATCATAGTGACAAAAGAAATAATACACATAAGAATAATATCATTGCAATATAAACATATCTATGTATCAAAGTACTTCTACCTTAATGAAATCAAATCTGAATGTTGTCTCAGAAATATGTTAACTACTTTACAGAAACACAGTAGAATATTGCTGGTATCGAGAGGTTGAGTTGAGGTGCCGTAATGGTTACGTAATTCAAGTACCATTACAGGGTGAAACTTAAGATCATGTAAGTTGCGGTGAAGCGAACGACGCGTCATACCCAGCGCTACAGCCGGTCCTCTAGCCGATCGTTTCGGACGAGCAAGAACTGCCGTTCACCCTCGGTCTTCATTTCCCGGAGCACGAACTGTCAGAGGAAGACCAGGAGGTTTCTTTTTCATTACAGATCCAGTACTTCTAAAAGCTGCAACCCATCGGAGTACAATAGCCGGCCGGTGTTACCGAGCGGTTCTAGGCGCTTCAATCTGGAAACACGCGACCGCTACGGTCGCAGGCTCTAATCCTGCCTCGCGCATGGATGTGTGTGATGTCCTTAGGTTAGTTAGGTTTAAGTAGTTCTAAGTTCTAGAGGGCTGATGACCTCAGATGTTAAGTCCCATAGTGTTCAGTGCCATTTGAACCATTTGGAGTACAGTATTTCGATCAGCCACTGCATCTCGACTACCCACTCTAAAATTTTGAAGGAAAAGACGTTGCGCTGTGACTACGGAATCATTGCTTCTAAAGTACTGCTCGACAACGAACACACGATTCTCTAGGCTCGAACACTCCATAGCGACGGAAACTGCATTGGATGGGCAGTCTGCCAGCATTCATTCAAGGTCAATACCCCCCGCGTACTAGCGGTTCAAAACACATGCGTTTCCTCTGCTCCACCCTGTATAATTATTTCCCATAAATACCTTTTGTTAACCTTCCGTCATTTAGGGTATTTAAAACAATAATTAACCTTTTTTTTAAATTTCGTAATAAAAATGTAGAAGCATTCTGTGGCTTAACATTGCTGGACTATTACAATATGACTTAATGATGTAATACATCTTGAGGACAACAGAAAATCGCTGGTCTGCTACAAGTCACGAAGCTCAAGTACTTAGTGTATGGACAGTTTTCGCAAGTTGCAGATATTGTTTATTGAACAGGTAAAAGCAGCGGAATATGTGTAAGCCTGTTTAACGTGTTTTGTTCTTGTGCAACTCTACCACACTTACAACATACCCAGATTTGATACGGAGAGCTTTATCTTGTCCTGAGTTATTAACGTATTTGTGCTTCATCTTTTCTTAATATATGTACACCGGCGTAAGTATAGCGGAAACTCCAAGGCTTCCTTATCAAAAACCAATCAGAACGGCAGGCCTACGTCTTTATCAACTGAAGCTCGTATATTTCACAAGGACAACTCAGTAGCTTCGGTCCTATTCGCTGTGCAATCGGCACTCGATATCTCTTCCTTGTTGCGATAGTGTAAATATTGGATTTATCAGACTTATCAGATCAAGTTATTATAAGTGTCACCCTGTAGGCATAAAGACGTTGCCAGCTACATTACAATAACTATCCGAATGGTACGTCAAACGACACATAATACACTTGCTTCCGTAAATTAGAGAAAACTTACATAACCAGCATGAACTCGAGAAAACATTTATCAATTAACACGTAAGTTATGTTTTGCTGCACATATCAGGCAGCTGTATAGAAGACCGTCTTGTGAGAAGATGGGAGGCAATATCTGAGATAGATGACGTGACAGGACTGTAGCTAGATGGGAGACACCCAATCGTAGTTGCTGCTGTTGCGGTCATCAGTTCAAAGGCCGCTTTCATGCGGCTATCTACTTCGTTCTGGCTGCATTACGTGTTCCCACTTTTCGCCATGTGGCGGTACCTCCAGCCTATCCAATATGATCGCGTTGGTGATACGAGTCTTATGGTATGGGAAGGCTGTTGCTGCATAGGTATACTGACCTCGCGTGCTTCTACATTTCTCTGCAACGCAAACTTATCTTCTGGCAGATTGTTTTCTACCACTCTTGCCAATCTTCTCTAAATAGCTCGTGTAGTATTTTGGAATTCTGACTTATGAAATTGATGGATCGTTAATATTCACTTCTGTCACCTATCTGCCTTCTTCAATATTGGAATTATTACCTTCTTAAAGAATGAAGGTGTATGTCTGGCTCCAATTTTTCGTACATAAAAGGTGGAGTAGCTATGTCTTGGTTGGTTATTTCATGGATTTTCATAATTCTGAAGGAATGTCATTTACTCCAGGTATCTTGTACCGAATTAGGTGCTTCATTACTCATACATTCCTTGCAGTATCACATCACGTGCTGTTTCCATAATAATTGAAACGTCCCCTTTGAACAATTTCTACATGACTGTGCTTAAACTGACACACAATATTTTTAGCGCAACGCAATCTGACTTTCAAAAATCCCTACAAAAGAATGGCCCTGACTAACATTAACCTATACGTTTCACAAATCACTTACCTCACAAACATCTTCGTTACTCGAACTACTGCAGTACAGCGAGCGCCACTACTGCCAGCTAAATAAAAGATTCAAACTACGGAAGGCACTAACTACTAATAGGCATAGTTAGCAAATGAAAGATTTTGATAGCGAACAAACAATGTATTTACCTTAATTGTCATAATATATATAGCAGTTCATGACAAATTACAAAACTCCGCCATTTCTCTCCCCACATCCACCACTGCTGGCGGCTCACCTCCAACTGCGCAACGCTACGCGCTGTTCACATCCAGCTGCCGCTGCCCAACACTACAATGGCAGACAACAATGCAAACTAGCCACAGACTGCACACAGCACAGCCAGTCATTTTTCATACAGAGGTGGCGTTACCAATAAAACAACCTAAACAGCCTACTTACACAATGTCCTAAAGATTATTTTCTATTTCTATTTCCTGCACGTTTCAGCCTTCTCTTCTTATTACTTGTTAGGCATTACAGCTCTTGGATCTCCTCCCAAAATCCTGCACTGATTTCAACCAAATTAGGAACAGAAACAGCAAGTCTCACGAGTATCAGCACTGTGGGGTTTATAACCTCGTACCTCGCATATCAGCAGAGATACGAGCAAAAACGTGTTTTTTCCAGTCCTTGGCGTGTAGGCTGCCCTACATGACAGGTATTTCGTGTCGGAATAGTATCAGCCTGCCAGATCGACCTGCATGACAGACAGCCGTGTTGTGTTGAAGTAATATCAGCCCGCTTTACTGGGTGCTTTGCACAGCGGCCTATACATGATGGGCAAAGAAATTATTTTCAGGACCCTGATGTGTAGCTTGCCCTGCATGAGAGGTGTGATGTTGGATGGTATCGGCCAGCTTTGTTGAACTTATTGTATTGCAGGGACTACATGTGTCAATGAGCATGATTGGGGATAAGTTGGCATGTACAAAGGAGGAGATGGACAGAGTAAGCAGAAGGAGGAAATGGACAGTGAGAGGGGAGGAAGGGGGGGTGCATGAGGCAGGTGTAAGCTTTAGAGGGTTGGTGGGCAGGTGGAAAGGAGGAAGGGGAGGCAAAGATGGAAAAATACAGGGGGAGAGGGATATGGTCAGAGGGAGGGGAGGAAAATGTGATCAGACAGAGGGGATAGAGGAAATGGATGAAGAGTGTGGAGAAGGAGATAAAGAGACAGAGTGGCGAGAAGGGGGTAGAGGTGGAAGGATGAGGTGGGCAGACAAAAGGAGGAATGGGTGGACCCAGAGAGGATAAGAAGAAGGTGTGTTCAATATATGTTATGTGCAGACTGAAGTCGGAGGGGGGGTGCGGTGGAGGAAGGAAAGCAAAGGGAAGGGATAACTGATATCAGCTGCATTGGGGCATTACGTGTAACAGTGGCGACGAGTGAAAACGCGTACCGGATTGGCATTCGAAGCCAGGATCTCCTATTTACTAGGCAGCTGCGTTAACCACTGCACAATCCGGGACACAGTGTTATCACAAATGTGTGGACTACCTCGGCACGCTTCACAACTGACCCACGTTCCCACCGAGCGCCACCTATCTGCATTTCCTGTCGATTTCCTTAATGCGCGCTACCCTGAGATTCCTGCAGGAGGTCGAACTTACTTGTTGTGCATTCGCACCCAAGAAGGTGGATCCATTGCCCATCTAGGTGAATCAGTTATATGAATGCGTGGTGTCGAATATATATGTGGGAGAAGCCATGGGGGAAAGGCCAGTTTTCCAACGGCAACTATCTACGTTCATACATGTTCCTACAACTGTATGCTCTATCCACTCTCTGTTAAATTCACTCTCTATCAGGCTCATCTTTACGCATCTACACTGATGAGCCGAAACATTATGTCACTGCCCTTCGCGATACTGAGTGCCACCTGGTGGCATGTGACGCGGTAACAAGAGTATATAAATGGGGAAATACACGGAAATAAGCAACTTTGACAAAGAGCAGATTGCAACAGGTATCTCGGTAACAGCAAAGTTGGTTGGTCGCGTGCTATTCATGAGGCTGAAGGAAGGCCAAACCACAAATTACCAATAAGGTGTTGGACGGGTTACCAGCACCTTGTCGCCCATATGTGGTTTCGCCTCGGCGCAGAACATAGCAGCTGGAGGCTTACACACTCTGTAGAGCCGGGGTTTCCTAGGAGTGGGAATTGTGCGCTGTGTGAATAGTACCGGGCGTTTTGTGTTGTCAGGGACACAAAACTGAAAATACGAAGCATTTGTCAAACTGCTAGCGCATTAATTATTCAGTCCATAAGTGATGTCTGTGAAGTTCAGTAAGTAAAAGCAGATTTCTTACCGTGACAAAAACAGCAGATACATACAACCACGGCCGGCCGGTGTGGCCGTGCGGTTCTAAGCGCTTCAGTTTGGAACCGCGTGACCGCTACGGTCGTAGGTTCGAATCCTGCCTCGGGCATGGATGTGCGTGATGTCCTTAGGTTAGTTAGGTTAGTTAGGTTTAAGTAGTTCTAAGTTCTAGGGGACTGATGACCTTAGAAGTTAAGTCCCATAGTGCTCAGAGCCATTTGAACCATACAACCACAAAACAATTTTCCATTGAGTTTTATACAGCAAATAAAGTGTGCAACATTATGCAAAATGCTGTCTTGTTCTGTATGACTTATTGTATTAGTACTGCCCATCAGAAGCTCATGCAATGAAAATTCTAGTGATTGACTGACAATCTTAGTTATTTGATACATTAAATGTTTTGGCAATTGCTTATAAAGACAACCATCAGCAGTAGAATGTAATGACGACAATGAAAACTTGTGCCCGACCGGGACTCGAACCCGGATTTCCGCTTATTGCGAGCGATCACCTTACTCTCTGGCTATCCGTGCACGACTCACGGCCACACACAACTTTCCATACTCGTCAACCATGTTTCTAAAACCTGTACTCGTACATCCATTATATAGAGTGGTCCACTGATAGTGACCGGGCCAAATATCTCACGAAATAAGCGTCAAACGAAAAAACTACAAAGAACGAGACTCGTCTAGTTTGAAGGGGGAAACCAGATGGCGCTATGGTTGGCCCGCTAGATGGCGCTGCCATAGGTCAAATGGCTATCAACTTTTTTTTAAAATGGGAACCCCCATTTTTATTACATATTCGTTTAGCACGTAAAGAAATATGAATGTTTTAGTTAGACCACTTTTTTCGCTTTGTGATAGATGGCGCTGTAATAGTCACAAACGTATAAATACGTGGTATCACTTAACATTCGTGAGGACGACGGTTCAATCCCGTCTCCGGCCACCCTGATCTAGGTTTTCCGTGATTTCCCTAACTCGTTTCAGGCAAATGCCGGGATGGTTCCTTTGAAAGGGCACGGCCGATTTCCTTCCCAATCCTTCCCTAACCCGAGCTTGCGCTCCGTCTCTAATGACCTCGTTGTCGACGGGACGTTAAACACTAACCACCACCACCACTTAACATTTCGCCAGTGCGGACGGTATTTGCTTCGTGATACATTACCCGTCTTAAAATGGACCGTTGACCAATTGCGGAAAAGGTCGATATCGTGATGATGTATGGCTATTGTGATGAAAATGCCCAGCGAGCGTGTGCTATGTGTGCTGCTCGGTATCCTGGACGACATCATCCAAGTGTCCGTACTGTTCGCCGGATAGTTACGTTATTTAAGGAAACAGGAAGTGTCCAGCCACATGTGAAACGTCAACCACGACCTGCAACAAATGATGATGCCTAAGTAGGTGATTTAGCGGCTGTCGCGGCTAATCCGCACATCAGTAACAGACAAATTGCGCGATAGTCGGGAATCTCATAAACGTCGATGTTGAGAATGCTACATCAACATCGATTGCACCCGTACCATATCTCTGTGCACCAGGAATTGCACGGCGACGACTTTGAACGTCGTGCACAGTTCTGCCATTGGGCACAGGAGAAATTACGGGACGATGACAGATTTTTTGCACGCATTCTATTTAGCGACTAAGCATCATTCACCAACAGCGTTAACGTAAACCGGCATAATACGCAGTATTGGGCAACGGAAAATCCACGATGGCTGCGACAAGTGGAACATCAGCGACCTTGGCGGGTTAATGTATGGTGCGGAAATACGGGAGGAAGGATAATTGGCCCCCATTTTATCGATGGCAATCTAAATGGTTCTATGTTTGCTGATTTCCTACGTAATGTTCTACCGATGTTACTCCAAGATGTTTCACTGCATCACAGAATGGCGATGTACTTCCAACATGATGGATGTCCGGCACTTAGCTCGCGTGCGCTTGAAGCGGTATTGAATTGCATATTTTATGACAGGTGAATTGCTCGTCGAAGCACCATACCATGGCCCGCACGTTCACCGGATCTGACGTCCCCGGATTTCTTTCTGTGGGAAAAGTTGAAGGATATTTGCTATCGTGATCCACCGACAACGCCTGACAACATGCGTCAGCGCACTGTCAATGCATGTGCGAACATTACGGAAGGCGAACTACTCGCTGTTGAGAGGAATGTCGTTACACGTATTGCCACATGCATTGAGTTTGACGGACATTATTTTGAGCATTTATTGCATTAATATGGTATTTACAGGTAATCACGCTGTAACAGCATGCGTTCTCAGAAATGATAAGTTCACAAAGGTGTATGTATCTCATTAGAACAACCTCAATAAAATGTTCAAACGTACCTACTTTCTGTATTTTTATTTAAAAAACCTACCTGTTACCAACTGTTCGTCTAAAACTGTGAGCCATATGTTTGTGATTATTACAGCACCTTCTATCACAAAGCGGAAACGTGGTCCAACTAAAACATTCATATTTCTTTACGTACTACGCGAATATGTAATAAAAAATGGGGGTTTCTATTTAAAAAAACGCAGTTGATATCCGTTTGACCTACGGCAGCGCCATCTAGCGGGCCAACCATAGCGCCATCTGGTTTCCCCCTTCAAGCTAGACAAGTTTCGTTCTTTGTAGTTTTTTCGATTGACGCTTATTTCGAGAGATATTTGGCTCCGTTACAATCTCTGGACCACCCTGTATATTCCCATACAGGTGAGGCATTTTATTTGAAAGTCGCTTGCCCGGTGTCGGCAAATATATTCGGTACAGCAGTGCCTGTGTCATCCTGAGTTGCGTTGCAAAATTCCTTTTAACATGCATGCACTTTCAAATAAAGTGCATCTAGAGGGTTGGATCCCCTCCTTCGAAAGCGTCAGATTGCAAAGCCTGGGCTACTCTCAGGGTGGAATCTCCGTCTTCGAAGATTGTGTGTGTGTGTCTGTCTGTCTGTCTGTCGCTGTTCGTTCGTTCGTCCGTCCGTCCGTCCGCCTGCTGGCTGTCCATCGCCGTCGTCGCAACCGCCGCCGCCGCCGCCGCCGCCGCCGCCTGCTGTTCGTCCGTCTGTTCGCCGCCGACGCCGACGCCGCCTGCTGTTCGCCGCTGCCCATCGCCGACGCCGACGCCGACGCCGCCTGCTGCACGTCCGTCTGTCCGTCGCCGTTCGTCTGCAATGAGTACTCCCACCTCCACCGTCATCTACACCTCCCCCTCCCCCTCTCCCACAGTCACTTCCTGGAGAGCCGCCTCTGCCCTCCCTCCTTCCACCTCCCCTTCCCTTCCTCCACTTACCCACCCCCCTATCTCCTCCCCTGCTGTATACCCACACCTCTACACCCTTCCTCCAGCCTCCACACCCTCAACAACTCCCACTACTACCCCCGCCCTCACGTACGCCTCTGTTGCCGCCTCTGCTGCCGCCCCTCAGGTGGTTGGCTTCCCCTCTCTCACCGACCCCGTCGCTTCGTCTTCTGCATCTCCCGCACGCATCACGTTGCGCCGAGCCACCATCGCCACCACTGAACCAGCTGCTTCTCCCGGTGCCTCCACTACGCCACAGGGATCTGCCACCCGCCACCTCCCTCTCCTCCCCGTCCCTCTCCCCTCCTCCCAGCCTCCAGTCTCCAAAAAACCCCAAAAGCGCGTCCTTACCGACTCTGCTCCCGCCACTTCCCACAAAAAATCAACGCCACCTCCCCCTCCCCCTGCCGTCACCATGGACACCACCCCTCCTCCTGCCACCCCTACCTTGGCCCCCACCCTCCACACCTTTGTCCTGTCCACTCCCGATCCTAAGTTCCTCGACGCTCGTACCCTCACCAAGGAAATACGAAAGTACTTACCTGGTGCTCCCATCTGCCAACTCATTCCCCGCAGGGACTCAGTCCTTATCAAGTCCCCGTCCCCATCATTTCACACAGACCTCCTGCGAAAACTCCCACGAGTTATGTTTGGCCCCCACGCCTCTCTGACACCCTTCCTCTCCGCTTCCACTCCTCGTCAGCCCCAGCCTCCCCGTCGCCCCCCCACCTACACCGCTGTGATCACCAAGCTCAGCCCGGTGATCACAGAGGATGAAGTGTTGGTAGAACTGAACTCCCACCCGGACTTGGAAATCCGCTCTGCTCGCCGTATCCACAATGCCTCTGGTCCCACCTACCTCATGCGGGTATTCTCAGAGTCCGCCCCGTCCATAGACCATCTCCTCACCCAGGGTGCCCTGATATACCACCGTCGCCACCCTGTTGAATCCTCCAAATCCCCTCCCCAATCCTACCGTTGCCAACGGTGCCTGATGTACAATGACCACCTGACTCCCAACTGCAAAAACCCCCCCACCTGTCCCCATTGCAAGGCCTCCCACTTTCTCAAGAACTGCCCCAACCTCGCTGCTCCTCCTTCCTGTAATACCTGCAATGGCCCCCATCCCACATACTCCCACAAGTGTAAAGCTAAACCCCCTCCAGCCACCCCTGAACTTACAGTTCCAGTTCGTCCCGTCGATCCTCCTGTCCATCCTAACAATTCCCTCCGTCCACCCCCCACGGCCGAGGACATCATCCGGTTCATTACCGTTGTACTCCAAAACATTCACCCTTTTCAGCGCCCGCACACCTTCCAACAAATATCCCTTGCTGCTCGCTCTGTTTTCCACCTGAACACCTTCGCCACTTACTCCCACAACCAAGCCCACTTCACCTTCACCCGCCTCGACACCCTAGTTTAAGTCTCTTCCCTTCCCTCTCTTCCCCCCCTCCTTCCCGTCATGGCGCGGCACGAGTCTCGCATCCTCTTCCAGAACATTCGCTCCTTCTGCTCCAACAAATACCTCCTCATGCACACACTCTCCCACCACCAGGTCGACACCTTCCTCTTGAACGAAACCTTTCTCCAGCCCCACCATTCTATCCGCTCCTCCCCCTATATCCTCCACCGCACTGATGCTCCTGGTCCCCGTGCGCAGGGTGGAGTCGCGATTGGCCACCTTAAGCATATCCCCGTCCGGCCACAACCTCTCCTCAATTACCCCACTGAACACCTTATCCTTAGCGTCTTCTTCCCCTCCCTCACCATTACCTGTGCCACCATCTATGTCTGCTCCACTGCTCCTCTTCCTTATGACTTCATCTCACACATTGACCACACCTTCTCCACCTATGTGATTGCCGCCGACCTCAACGTCCATAGCCGCACTCCTGCTGCCCTTCGGCGGTGGCATCAGTTCCTCTCCACAATCCAGGGCGACCTTGTTCCCATTCCCCAGCACACCCGACCCGAAAGTAACACCACCCCCGATGTTGTCATTGCCTCCGCCAACCTCCTTGGGGATATCACTGTCGCCGTCCTTGACCCCACAGGTAGCGATCACCTCCCTGTCCTTCTCACCATAACGTCTGCAAACCGCCCCCCTCCAGCTCCGCAACCTGCACCCCCTCCCAAGGTCGTCCATGACTATCGCCGTGCCAACTGGGATGCCTACCGGGACTCCATCTCCACCCAGGTCGAAAGCCACCCTCTTACCTATCGCCATCCTGACGACATCATCCGCGCCTCGTCCTTCCTTCAGACGGTAATTACTGACGCCGTGGAGGCCCATGTTCCTACTAAAACCATCCACCCACACCGTCCCACTCTCCCTCCACGGGCTGTCCTCCTCCTCCGTGAATCCCGCCGCCTCTATCGCTCCTTCCTCCGCACTCGTGACAGGGATACACTCCAACGCCACCGGCAAATACAGCGACACGTACGGAACCTTATTACAGCAACGAAACGCCGGGACTGGCGCCAGACCTGCACACGACTCAATGCCACCCTCCCTATCAACTCCTCCAAGTACTGGTCTGCCTTCCATCGTCTTACTGGTTCCCTTTCCGCTCCCCACTACCCCCTTCTCCATAACAATCGCCCCCTTCCAGACAACCTCAGTAAGGCCAACCACTTCGCTTCCCACCTTTCCGAGGTCTTCTCCATCCCCGATGATCCCCACTTTGATTATTATCTTTTCCCCACCGTCATGGAACGTGCTGATACCTCAGTCGCTCCACTTGCTCCTGGTCTCCAGTACTTGGGGCAGTTGCCCCCCTCCGACGTCAACACTCCCATCACAGCACAAGACATTAAACTTCTCCTCCAGTCCAAACGCAACACGGCCCCTGGTCACGACTGTGTCACCTACCGTCACCTTCGAGAAAGCCCCTATTCCTTCCTAACTGTCCTCGCCCATCTCTATAAAGTCATCCTCTCTACTGGCTTCTACCCTGACCTGTGGAAGACCTCCCGCGTCCTCCTCTTCCTCAAACCCAACTAACCCCCTTCTGCCGCCTCTTCCTATCGTCCCATCTGCCTCACCTCCGTCTTCAGTAAGGTCCTTGAATCCATCCTCTCCCACCGTATCCATCGGCACCTTGCTCAACACCACCTCCTCCCCCTTACCCAGTGTGGCTTCCGACCCTCCTTCTCTGCTGACGACCAACTCCTCAACCTTGTTCACCTTCTGTCCCTCCAGCTCAACTCCCATCGCTCCGCCATTTTTGTTTCCCTTGACCTCCAAAATGCCTATGACCGTGTATGGCATCCCGGTCTCCTCTTTAAACTCCAAACCTACGCCCTGCCTATCAATTTTGTCCGTCTGGTCGCTTCCTTCCTCTCGCACCGTCCTTCCTATGTCACCCTCCACAACACCAACTCCCATATCTTTTATCCCACGGCTGGCGTCCCCCAGGGTTCTGTCCTCTCCCCTCTCCTTTATCTCTTGTATACAGCTGATATGCCCAAGCCACCCCCACCAGTTCACCTTCTCCAATATGCTGATGACACCGCCTTCCTGGCTCTCTATCCTACCCTTCAACGGTCTCAACGTACCCTCCAAACCCACCTTAACCAGTTCACCACTTGGTGTAACCAGTGGCTCCTCCGTCTGAACCCCTCCAAAACCCAGGCAATCATCATAGGCCATACCACTCGCTCCTTTCGCCTCCAAGATTTCTACCTCACCCTTTATGGTCGTCCTATCCAACTCACCCCCACCCTGAAATACCTTGGCCTCACCCTTGACCGACACTTCACCTGGACCCCTCATCTCCTGACCATCCAGCAGAAAGCCCATTCCCGCCTCCGCCTGCTGAAACTCCTGTCCGGCCGGACATGGGGATTGCATCCTTCTACCATCCTCCACACCTACAAATCCCTCATCCGTCCTATCCTCTGTTATGCCAGCGTCGCCTGGATCTCTGCCCCCACCCCCTTTTACAAGGCTCTCCAAATCCTTGAACGCCATGCGCTCCGCCTTGCCTTCCGTATCCGCCTTCCTTCCCCCACATGGCTCCTGTATGAACTGATCCCCTTCCCCCACCTCCTCTTGTTCCTCCAACATCTCCGCATACTTTACATTGTTCGCAGGGTTGATCCCCCCCACCCTCTGGTTTCCTCCTTCCTCTCCACCCCTCGCCCGTTGCCGCGCCTCTATCGCTGTATCCCTCCCTCTCTCCACCTCCACACCCTCCATCTCCTTCATCAGGGCAATTTCCAACGCCTCCCCCTCCCGGATGACGAACTTCGCCGTGACATATACCCTTCCTTCCAACTATAACCCGGCCTTGTTCCCCCCCCCCCCCTCCCCAGGGCCCCCTTCTCCTCTTTCCTCCTTCTCCCAGAGCGGATTTTCCTCCATCCCCCCCTCCCCTGAGACCCTGCACCCCATACTTGCCTCTCTCCTTCCCACGTCCCTCCCTACCTGGCCCTCTTCCGAGCGCCCCCCATTCCCCTCCCCCATCTCTTCCCCTCCCTCCCTTCTTCAGGTCTCCCTCATCTCCTTGAACCTGGCAGATCCTCTGTATTGATCGTCATCAGTGTGCCACGTCAGTGTTGTGTTTCATGCTGTTTCTCGTGTGCGTCCAGAGGTGTGATTTTAATTGTGTACTGCCTTGAGGTTCGCCGTCAGTGTTACGTTGTGTGCTATGCCATCCGTCAACACCTTTATGCTCCAGTCATACTGTGCCTTGTGTTCTTTCACTCGTCGCAGAGTGTGGCTTTTTTGTGTGTGCTACTTTTAAACAGTTTTTTTCTCTCCATTTTACAGTCACCCCGTTTTTTTTGTATATTGCCTTCCATGATGTTCTCCCTTTTTTTATATCTATGTTCGCCTTCTTCTCTCCTTTGCTGTTTTTAAATGTCTTCTATTGTTTTGTTCTATGTCTTTCGGCTGAAGAGCAGCGCATATGCTGCTGCCAGCCCGCCCCGATGGGGAATTGAAATACAATAAAGAAAAAAAAAAAAAATCTAATAAAGTGTCTCACCTGTATGATAATATACATAACGAATGTACGTGCACATGTTGTAGATGCATGGTTGACGACGTATGGAAATTTGAATGTGGCCGTAAGTCGTGCACGAATAGCCAAATGTCGGGTTTTAGAAACCTATGTCTTCAGTATATTACGTTGCGCAGGTCTTCCCGCGATGATGGCCCGCAGACTGAAACAGATGTCTGGTCGATTCCTGTGGCGCCGCCATATCTTTCGTGTCCGGTTTGAAGTAGTGTCTAGGCCTCGAAAGCTTGGAGGTTTGGGTCTTTCCGATATCAAAATGATGACATCCATCTTATTTTCCCGCCGCAATGTTTTAACCTGTACGCGGGCTCCGCATTCGGTTACCTCTCGTTTACTTTCCCGCCTCCGGCCGGTCTGTCTGACCCCTCCTGTTGATGTTGGACGGATAAATCCTAAATTGCGGCACATTCGTGAATACTTTCTAATTATCGGTATCCTAGGTGCTATTATACATTGTATGACGCATATTAATACCAACATGCTATCACCCCGTCGGGGTGCACCATGTCCCCTTTCTTCTGTTGACCTTGCTTTCCCCCCGTCAACGTCTTGGAAAACGGTCTGCTCTCATCTTAGTCTTCCTGTATTGCCGATGGAGATTGCTTCAACATAGTATAAGGTCATTCACTGTCTGATACCTACTGGTGATCGTCTTTTTCGTATTGGCCTTCGTCCGACTTATCAGTGTGAGGAATGTCATCAGACTGACGACTTACTTCACAGGCTTGTTGCCTGCGCACGGGATCAGTGGCTCTGGGTCCGCCGTCAATTAGCTTTCCTTGCTCGTGGCCTGAAACCGCTTTGCCACACGACATTCTCCTACATCCGGACATATCCGTTTTTCCTCTGACGAAAACGAACGCAAATATCCGGCTCTTGGGTTACCATGTTCAACATGTCGTTGAAGGCGGGAATGACCCAGATACCCGCCTTTTTCACCATTATCTGACGACTGCGCATTGGAAATGGCAGCGGTCGTCACGATACTAAACGCTTTCTGTGAATACACTTTTTCTTGTGTTTAACCGTCAGGGTGTTGGTTAAGCTCCCCTGTGATATCTGTTTCTTCCCTGAGCTTGAGTCCCCTACCTTGTAGCTTAGTTTTGTCACTTTTCCTCTTCCACGTGTATATTAAAAAAAATTGACAAGAAGGATGGGATAATGGGTTAGTCTTCCCGTTCAGAATTTAATAATTGGTTGTGCATAAACTAATTTGTTGATATTCTTTTTGCAGCTGATATTAAATGATGATTTGACTATGTTTGCCCGCTTTTCACGAAAATACCAAGTCAATCTGATAATTACAAAAATGGTGAGGTGACAATTCGTGATAAGCGGTAAATCCGGGCTCGAGTCCCGGTCGGGCACAAATTTTCAGTGTTGTCATTCCATTTTACAGCTGATGGTTGTCCATATTCGCAATTGCGAATACATTTAGTGTGTATCATAATGGCTGTAGTCGCGGCAGTTCCTGCAACGTATTTCGGAATAACACAGGCACTCCGGTATTGTATCAGTTATTTGAGTCACTTGACCAAGAGGTGCTGTAGGCACATTAGTTGGTGGCCGTGGGGAACGGTGCGGATGAGTGCTGCGAGGACGAATGACTTTGATTATATTCCACAGTTGGTGAAGGAGAATCGCATTGCCGCTGTTGGTTTAACACTTCCAGAGAAATACAGTCTTGTCCTGTGTAATGGGATCTGGCCCAAATTGTTTTCACTGCCATGGCCACGGTTGTAAAGAGCATATCTATTGCGTTCATGCATAAATCGTAGCGTTTCTCTCTAAGTTTAATAAACACAAAAACATGACTTTAGTCATCAATAATATGTTCTCCTTGAGTATTTACGAACAAACTACCAACGCTGAGGTAAATTTAAGATTCAGCGACAGCAGAAATCAGGTGGTTTTGAGGCGCAGATGTCATCCAACCATGTTAAGAGGGTACTTTCATCCGGAAAGGATGTTCCTTGAAGTTTGTTCGACAGAGAGCGTAGAACGTGGATATCCGAGGGCACAAGAGCAGGTGAATAACGTTGGTGCAGAATGACGTCCCAACCCAACTCCTGTATAGTATTTTTTTTCAGTCTAGCAGAATGTGGGCGGGCTTTATCGTGAAGTAACATCACTTCATGCACTCTTCTTGGTCGTTATTGTGTCTGCAAGACGTCTCAGTTGTTGACAATAAATGTCAGCAGCGATGTTTACAACTTGGGGAAGCAATTCATAGCACACCGCACCGTCACTGTTCCACCAGAAGCATAACCTTATCTTTTGTGGATGCGCGTAGGTCCTTGTACTGGGAGTTGCTGCTTTGTTTGGAACCAAACATTCTTTTATTTTCCTCATGTCAGCATGAAAGGGTACAGTACCGCCCGACATTGAAAGTAGGTACAACATTCTTCGTTATTCTTGTCAGAACAACATTTTTTTGTAATAATAACTCAATTTCACTTAATACACCGAAACCAGATACCAGTGTAGGAAAGAAGGACAATTTATTTATTTAATTGATCACATGTGACTCCCACAAAATAAATCCCTATATCCAATTTGGTGAGATCTGCGAAATGAATGAATGTATGGTCGTCTGCAGGTAGTGAATGTGCAATATATGATCATCTTTGAGACGGTCCTTTGGTCACCTTTGGTGGAACCAAAGACATGAAATTTACCTGAGCTTTGAGCGCCTGAAATGTGGCTGACCAATGCGGTAGCATGGTGCTCCCCCACCTTGAGGGAGGTGAGAGATGACCTGAAGAACGACCATGTTTCAGCACTCTGGCGCTGGATCTTGTGTTGGTAAGACCTGTCTTAGGTGTGCTCCGTAAAGACAAAAGAGTGGAGGGAATGGTATGCATGTGGAATACTTAAGAGTAGTTTGGAATAATTATTTCTCTATTTAATGAACTTTTTTGGGGGGGGGGGAGAATTAAATGACAGGCAGATAATATTAAGGGGATCGTAGTAATCTTCGGAAGTGACTAACGGTCACAATGAAACCACGTGTACCAATAAGTTGAAATACTTGCGAGTGCTAGTACTAAGTTGAAATACTTCCGAGTGCTAAAGTTAAGCTGAATTACTGGCGTGTATATTATAAGTTGGAAATATTTAAGAAATGGCGTGTTAAGGACTTGAAATTAGAGACGAGCACTTCCAAGTGGTGAGTACTGTGTGAGTCTCAATCTGCATATGAGACAAAGGATATAGAGAAGTACTCGTCCAAGGTATCAGTAGAGACGAGCACTTCCACGTGGTGAGTACTGTGTGAGTCTCAATCTGCGTATGAGACAAGGGGTCAAGAGAAGTACTCGTCCAAGGTATCAGTTGAGGACTCGCGTGTCTGACGAATATGATCTTAATATTACTTTGCGTGTTACGTTTCCGTGTGAAGCTAGATTCAAACTATAATACTCAGAGTGAAGCAAGGTGAGTCAGCCGTCTATCCAGCAACACCACTTCGCTTGCATTGCACAGGAATACGTGCATCTATCCTCCAGAGTTCGTAGTAGGAAAGAAAAGTTACGAAGTGGGGCAGTGTCGTGTGAAACTGGGATGAATAGTAATAGAAGTGGGAAAGCTGAAAGTGATGTGATTCTAACGTTGTGACTATTCTTTGTGCTGTATTCTATGTTACCAGTGTGGTGTATTTCATGTAATTTAAGTATGTGTGGTTTGCATAGGAGAGTAGCAAGATAGGTTCAGAGGCGGTGGATTATGCATGTTCCTTTTTGTACCGCTCCGTCTGGAGGAAATTTTCGTGATGATGGGTGTGAGAGTCGAAGTGTGAGATATAGCAAAAGCTCCACCATCCTATCCAGAAAGTGCACTGTAGCGTTAGATAGTTACGAGACCATAAGATAGAGAATCACCAATGTAAATCCATGCCCACTGGGCAGAGTTTCTTATGTGTAATTGTAGTACAAAATGTAGTGGTGTGTTTAGGTTATCTGTGAATCATAATACACTCCTGGAAATCGAAATAAGAACACCGTGAATTCATTGTCCCAGGAAGGGGAAACTTTATTGACACATTCCTGGGGTCAGATACATCACATGATCACACTGACAGAACCACAGGCACATAGACACAGGCAACAGAGCATGCACAATGTCGGCACTAGTACAGTGTATATCCACCTTTCGCAGCAATGCAGGCTGCTATTCTCCCATGGAGACGATCGTAGAGATGCTGGATGTAGTCCTGTGGAACGGCTTGCCATGCCATTTCCACCTGGCGCCTCAGTTGGACCAGCGTTCGTGCTGGACGTGCAGACCGCGTGAGACGACGCTTCATCCTGTCCCAAACATGCTCAATGGGGGACAGATCCAGAGATCTTGCTGGCCAGGGTAGTTGACTTACACCTTCTAGAGCACGTTGGGTGGCACGGGATACATGCGGACGTGCATTGTCCTGTTGGAACAGCAAGTTCCCTTGCCGGTCTAGGAATGGTAGAACGATGGGTTCGATGACGGTTTGGATGTACCGTGCACTATTCAGTGTCCCCTCGACGAGCACCAGTGGTGTACGGCCAGTGTAGGAGATCGCTCCCCACACCATGATGCCGGGTGTTGGCCCTGTGTGCCTCGGTCGTATGCAGTCCTGATTGTGGCGCTCACCTGCACGGCGCCAAACACGCATACGACCATCATTGGCACCAAGGCAGAAGCGACTCTCATCGCTGAAGACGACACGTCTCCATTCGTCCCTCCATTCACGCCTGTCGCGACACCACTGGAGGCGGGCTGCACGATGTTGGGGCGTGAGCGGAAGACGGCCTAACGGTGTGCGGGACCGTAGCCCAGCTTCATGGAGACGGTTGCGAATGGTCCTCGCCGATACCCCAGGAGCAACAGTGTCCCTAATTTGCTGGGAAGTGGCGGTGCGGTCCCCTACGGCACTGCGTAGGATCCTACGGTCTTGGCGTGCATCCGTGCGTCGCTGCGGTCCGGTCCCTGGTCGACGGGCACGTGCACCTTCCGCCGACCACTGGCGACAACATTGATGTACTGTGGAGACCTCACGCCCCACGTGTTGAGCAATTCGGCGGTACGTCCACCCGGCCTCCCGCATGCCCACTATACGCCCTCGCTCAAAGTCCATCAACTGCACATACGGTTCACGTCCACGCTGTCGCGGCATGCTACCAGTGTTAAAGACTGCGATGGAGCTCCGTATGCCACGGCAAACTGGCTGACACTGACGGCGGCGGTGCACAAATGCTGCGCAGCTAGCGCCATTCGACGGCCAACACCGCGGTTCCTGGTGTGTCCGCTGTGCCGTGCGTGTGATCATTGCTTGTACAGCCCTCTCGCAGTGTGGGAGCAAGTATGGTGGGTCTGACACACCGGTGCCAATGTGTTCTTTTTTCCATTTCCAGGAGTGTAGAATTTATCTGAATAAAAAAGATAATGAAAAGAAAAAGAGTGGTGGCCTTGTTCTTCGAATAGTGTGTAGTCATGATATCCAGAATTTATAAAGTGTGCGCCATTCATATTCAGTGCGATGGCCACGTGTTGATCAAAGCTGTTGTGTAAGAAAGAAAATGTGGTATTGTCAGTGCGTAGTGAACAATCAGAGTTGTGTAAATTACTAATAGTCAGGTATGCGTTATCCGTTTACGTTGCGTATTATTCAAACAGGAGAATAATTTGTAGCTTAATTGTGAGTACTAGAGCTCATAATCAGCCATTGATGTTGCTCGATAAATAAGAATGAATCCATTCGCTTGGCAGACCACTCATCTTGCAGGCCTGACTGCTTGATGTCACAGTATGAGCGAGGCATGTGGGTGCCTCTCAAGACACCATTTCTCGTCACCCACTCACTATCTCCAAATGACAAAATGACAATATGTAAACTCAGATAACAGCAGTGAACAACAAATAAAATGACAGTCGATAAATAAACCCGCACCTACCAGAATATTAACAAGCAAAACAAAAAACGCTAGGAACTTATGCACCAATCTTGTGGTGGTTTTGAAAGCTCTTCCAAATAGTTTCTGAACTGGTGTCTGTGTTCTTTGTTATCATTTCAGTATCTGAGAAGTGCTTCACTTCTTTCCTCTTTTTCGTCGGAGGACATTGGCATTTGACTAAAAGATGTGGTTTTAGTGTTCACTGAGAATCGGGGAAAAGTAGTTCATACTCAGTTTTTTCTGGACATTTATCGTCAGCGTTGCAGCGGAGGCCATTACTGGGTTCTGCCGACACATTAGGACAATTTTACGTATTTTCAGGGTACGGTGAAAAAATTGATACGGTAAGAAGATTGGCTTGGAGCGGTTCAACAAGTTGATTTATACAATTAACAAACTTAATGGCAACGAACTTTTCCAGAGGTCCATAAAAAGACGTGAACAAATCTTTATAATACTGTAATAATGCACCCAAACAATTTGTTTACTAAATTTACGATAGTACAATAAGTAATATGACGTTAATAATCTAAAGTTTATTCTCCTTTAAGAAAAAAAACAGTAACGAAGTCACATAGTGTTACTGAGTTAACAACATGAAACCAATACTATGCACTTGCGGCCCGTAGTGCCCACAGGTACACGGGATGATAACCCTTAGTTCACAAATAGTTTCAAGACCATGAGAAAAACTTAGAAAAACATAAGACCTTAAGTTTACTTACCGTTCAATTGTGGCCGCCCGGAGTGGCCAAGCGGTTCTAGGCTCTTCAGTCTCGAACCGCGCGACCGCTACGGTAGCAGGTTCGAATCCTGCTCCCGGCATGGGTGTCTGTGATGTCCTTAGGTTAGTTAGGTTTAAGTAGTTCTAAGTTCTAGGGGACTGATGACCTCAGAAGTTAAGTCCCATAGTGCTCAGAGCCATTTTAACCATTTTTTTCGTTCAATTGTGTTAAAGTAGCAGAATTCTCACACAGAACATACAGTACTGAGTGTGTTTAATCTTTGGTCAGTGCTGCCGAAGCCCACACAGATTTCCATTAAACTCTCTGCAATCAGTTACTGATAGTATTCTTTAAGCAAGACCATACTTAGGTTTGGTCCTAAGCACCTACACAGTGATACATTAGAGTGACAAGAATTCAGCACTTGTGGACACACTGGCCTGACTTGAAGCAATCAATCGCAATGCCCCAACTATCTAATCTAATACTCGTACCGTTGCAGAAATTTTAATTTATACGACCGAGAGGCCGATTCCAACCTCAGGTCAAAAGGGAGCCAACCGATATCAGGTAAGAGGTTACTTATGCATGCCGAAGTCAAAATTCTGAAGTACAGAGAAAACTTACATTATATAAAAGCGTCTGTTCAGCTGAGCCAGTATCAATTTTTCTGGTAATAATCAGTTCTTTAAATTTAACTGGGTTAAGTTTAGCCGGGACAGCGTAGACCTCAGAGTAACAGATACTATTTAATTCGACCTTTCGAGAAAAACAGTCAGTAAGATACGTACTTGGGTGCCTCGCACAGCAGCCTACAGTAACTTATTGAACTTCCTCTTCTTATCTCAATCAAATTTCCAACAGAATCCTTCAGATCAGTAGATTAACTGTAACACTTGCGGCGCCTGTGTCAGCTGTCAGATAATTCGTAATTCACTAAACATCTGTACCTTATTGCATCGAGAACGTTCTCGTCCAGATAAAAGCATTCAATATTTACAATACGCCTGGCGTCCAACGCGCCGCAGCCTTTGCAAATAAGCGTCAAGTCCAGAAACAACATCAGCACTCTATTCAGTCGTGTACACTGGTTACTACCGTAACACACATAACGGGAAATTACTCTACCAACTAAGCATTAAGAAAATCAGTGCTCTAACTCTGAAGCTATAGAAACTACAAGCGGATGTGGTCTTGCTCACCCACAGAAGGTTCTCAATTTTTAACTAAGCAGACCAAATACCTTAGTAAACTGCGAGCGTTCTTACCGGTGCATAAACCTTCGATTTTGGAAATACCGCCGGCCGGGGTGGCCGAACCGTTGTAGGCGCTACAGTCTGGAACCGATACCGCTACGGTCGCAGGTTCGAATCCTGCCTCGGGCATGGATATGTATGATGTCCTTAGGTTAGTTAGGTTTAAGTAGTTCTGAGTTCTAGGGGACTGATGACCTCAGAAGTTTAGTCCCATAGTGCTCAGAGCCATTTGAACCATTTTGGAAATACCACTGGAGCACAACTCTGACTCAGCAGTAAAAGAAAAACCAACACGTACGGAACAGTAACTCTCATTAATCATGCACGGAGATTACTACTGAACACACACAACGGAACATTAATCCACTGAAATACAAAAATTTTAACCACACTGATCTAGACGCTCGAGAGAGCAAATTGATTACAAACAGACATGGGCTTGCTATATCAGCTGATCAAGCTTCACGAGCAGACCAAATGCCATACTTCCCCCTGAACAGCAAAAAAATATAAACCACGTGGTAGATCGTAAATATCGTAGCTAATTATCAATAACTGGTACGAGGTCGGGAAAGCACAAAAGCCAACAAAGGAGTGACCAAGTTTTAGCACATGCAAGTTGTTGGCTAAGAATAAGGTTTTTTTTCCTTTATTGTTATTTCATCCCCCTTCGCCCTATGTAAAACGGAGGGGGGGGGGGGGGCTGTCAGCGGTAGAGTCAACCCGTTCTTCAGCCAGTAAACGTTATTCTCTAATTATATTCTAAAACAAAAAACAAGAAGAGATATTTACCATGAATTTAAAATTATTTTAAAAGATGATGTTAATGGGAGAATGTTGTTTAAAAAACAATGGAAAAAAGGTGGACAGACAGCATAGTTAAAAATACTCGAAGACCACCAAACACATTGACCATTAAAAACAGAGCACTACACATTTTCACTAAAAGTAGAAAAATACCTGCCCTGGGATGGTAGATTGTTGATGAGAAGAGAACTGGGTATAGATGGAGATAGGAGACGGGTAATCTTGAGAAATGTGGAATGAAAAGGGGTTGAGGGGGGGGGGGGGCAGGAAAGGGGAAAAGGAGGTGTGATATGAGGACGACGAGGGACCCTTGGAGGGTGGATAGGATGGGGTGAAGTCAGGATTGGTGAGATGGATATACGTCAGGGAAGAGGTCGGGGTCTGTTGAAATTCCTTTGGGAGAGGACGTGAAGGGTGTGCGGGTGGAGGGTTAGTAGGATGTATAGGTAGAGATGCGGCAGCACACTAGGATCGGAAAGGAGAAGGTCCATAACAGGACTGTTGGAGTCGAGTTTGTGGATGATGTAGGTTATTTGGAGGTATTTAACGTGAGTGTAGAGAGGTGGGAATTCATGAGTTGGTAAAGGATCCTTGTGGGGGAAAGGTAACGGGATGTGGAAAGCGAGACGGAAAGCATGATACTCGAGGATTTGGAGGGATTTGTAGAGCAAGGCTGTGGCAGATATCCATGTAACATCTGCATATCAAAGTGTGGTGCGGATCGGGGATTTGTATGTGTGAAGGACAGTGTAAGATGTAGGTCGCGCGATCGACCAGTTATCAGTTTTAAAAATTTTAATCGGTTGTGAGCTTTCTGTTGAACTGTTAGAAGATGTATCCACGTTAGCTGCGAATGGAAGACTAATTCAAGGTATTTAAGCGTTTTATTTAGTTGGATGGGACAGTCGTAAATGGTAAGGTAGAAGTTTTGGGAACAGAAGGTGCAGCTGATACGTTCTATAATTGTTGTTTTGGTTTTGGAGATATTAATATTAAGGAGCCATTGATTGTGCCAGGAGGTAAACTGATGAAGGTGGATTAGGAGGGATCGTTGGGATTTCTGGAGCATAGGATAGAGGGCGAGGTAAACGTTGTCATCGGTATACTGAAGGGGGTGGATGGAAAGACGTGATTTCAGTGTGTCGGCTGTGTTTCGAAGGTAAAGGAGTGCGGGGGTAGAACGGAACCTTGGGGCACTCCTGCAGTGGAATGGAAGGTAAGGGAATTAGTGACATACGATGGGCGGTTAGAGAGAAAGGAGCAATAAGGCACACATAGTTAATTGGAGGTGACTAAGTCTGGATTCTGAAAAGAAGACGAGAGTCCATATCCAGTCATGTACTTTCTCTAGGTCAAGAGGGTTTTTGAGCTGTTTGGAGAGGAGATGGGTGAAATTCAGGAAATCAGCAGAGAAGGAGACATGGAAGCCACACTGGGTAATAGGGAGGAGGTTGTGTTGGTGCAGATTGCAGTGGATGCATCGGAACAGGATGTATTCAAAAACCTTTGTAAATGCTGAGGTGAGGCAGATGGATGGGTTGATACGAGGAGGTGTCAGTAGGGGGTTTGTCCGGTTTAACAAGAAGCAGGATTTTGGAGTTTTTCCACAGGTCGGGATAGTAGTCTGTGGAGAGAATAGTTGTATATATGAATAATGGATGTTCTCACAAAAGAAAGAAGAAGCTGATCGCCTTCCACTGGACGGCTCGGTTTTCCCACTGTTGTAACGACTACACACAGGCCTTCCGCGTTGTAGCTGCAGTGCCCAATAGATTCTTCTTCAAGCAGCCGGCGTCTCGTGTCTCCGTTTGTCTTCTCAAGGCAGCCCGGCCCCAGACCTCACACTACGTACCTTCACTCATTCGCACTAGCGGAATAAACACCCTTCCTCGGGCTCACTGTCTAGTCCGACCTCTGCTGTCACCTTGCTTCTGCTAAAAATAAAACGAGGGCTAGAGCAGAGTCGGTAGCATGCGGTGTGCCAGGAATACTGGCTCACATGGTACAGAAGTGTTCGTTTAATATTCCACACATTCTAGAAATCCCAGCCTGTCCATGTAGGAGGCTCTCTTCTTTTTTGCAGCAGGCTCTGTTCACATATTATTTCTTTTCTCTTCGTTCTGTAGAGATCACGAACATTCTTCCATTGTCTTTGGCACTCACTCACTTGAACGCAGCGTGCAACGCATTAGACTCGTCCAGAACCAGTTGGCCTGGCACGCCTGATGCAAATCGTTGGCATTGCGCTCTGTCGGAAAACACCACCACTCTTCTGTCACTGTCCAGTGAACGACGCACTACTTCTGGAGCATTACAAACTGCGCAGTGCAAAATTTGTGCTGCGAGGAAGATCCCGATTAAAGCAGGATAGGCGGCGATCTCTGCCAGATATGACGACAGGGCACACAGCGGGTGCAGGCTCAACTCTTTCGGAGCACGCCGTTCAGTGTACATTGTTGAAATTGGGGCCCCACGGCAGAAGACGCCCTACATGTTCCCATGTTGGCTCAATGACGTCGTCAGTTACGATCGCAATGGGTATCGAATCATCGATATTGGGCTGTGCATCAATGGAGCCGCCGTCTAGTCCGATGTAATACGTTTTTTTGTCGCGTCAGGTCGACGTTCGTGTCTGGATACGCCGCTATGAGTGGCTGCTCTGAACATGCACCGGCGAATGGACGCAAGGTCGGTGGCGTCAGTGTTGTGTCGTGGGAGACAGTCTTGTGATGCAGGAATTGAACAAGTTCGGTAGTTTTGCATTTGTAGTCCAGATCAGTTAACGAGAAGCGCCAGCTTAGATTTGAATATACCTTGTATTTCAATGTGGCAGGTATTACGGAAAGGCTATTTGTTCAAACTATAAATTGGAACTATTGCAAGGTTTAAGAGAAAGTTAAAAAAAAGGGACGAACTAAATTGTGTCTAGTAATGTTTAGCAAAATGCATACTGAAGATGAGTTTCTTAATAAAAATGTATAGTGACGAAACGACCTTTCATACGTGCGGTAAAGTGAATCGGCATAATGTTAAGATAAGGCGTGTTCATAAACCAAGTCTCGTAATCGAACATGTGCGGGGCTCGACTACGGCAAACCACGCGGAATTAGCCGAGCGGTCTGGGGAAATGCAGTTATGGTCTGTGCGGCTGGTCCCGGCGGAGGTTCGAGTCCTCCCTAGGGTATGGGTGTGTGTGTTTGTCCTTAGGATAATTTAGGTTAAGTAGTGTGTAAGCTTAGGGACTGATGAAAAATGTTCAAATGTGTGTGAAATCTTATGGAACTTAACTGCTAAGGTCATCAGTCCCTAAGCTTACACACTACTTAACCTAAACTATCCTAAGGACAAACACACACACCCATGTCCGAGGGAGGACTCGAACCTCCGCCGGGACCAGCCGCACAGTCCATGACTGCAGCGCCTTAGACAGCTCGGCTAATCCCTCGCGCTAGGGACTGATGACCTTAGCAGTTAAGTCCCATAAGATTTCTCACCCAATTGAACATTTTTGACTGCGGCAAATGTTTTTGTGCTGTAAGCCGTTACCGGCATATCGTATCTGGACATGCTTCAACATTATGTAACACCACAGTTACAAAACGATATGGGCGCCGAATTTATTATCCAATAAGATGACACGCCACCACGTACGATGGAGAAGTTGTCGCGTGTCTCTGTAGGAATGTGTCAACTTGGGTTTGACTTCGAGGAACAGTATCGTGTCCACCACCTGATTTAACCCGAATGGATTTCTGTGTATGGGGTCACATTAGAGACAGAGTGTTTGTTCACCCGCTTCCGGAAACGTCGACGAGCAGTGACAACGGATAATATGAGCAGTTCCCACCATACATCAAGACTTGCTTCACATGTGACATTCATAGACCTTTCAGCTGCATATGATACTGAAAACCATCGGAGGCTCCTTAGGAAAGTATATAATGTGACAAGAGATTACCGTTTAACATCACTAATAGGTACTTTCCTGCATAATAGGAGATTTTTCATCTGTCTCCAGGGCAAGAGGAGCAGGTGGAGAAATCAGAGGAATGGCCTACCTCAGGGAAGCGTCCTCGCCCCAGCTCTGTATAATATATATACAAATGACCAACCAGTGCCAAAATCACGCGCCAATTTATGTATGACGATGACACTGCAGTTGCAGCCCAAGGTAACAATTTTATGGATGTAGAGGAGAAATTAACCAGTACCTTGGAAGCACTCTCCCAGTATTATGAGGCAAACCACCTAAGGCCGAACCCTTCCAAGACGCAGGTCTGTGCATTCCATTTAAAGAGCAACAGGGAGGCAAATCTTGAATTAAATGTAATATGGAGAGGTGAACGTCTCGAGCATTGTAAAACGCCCAAATATCTTGGTGTCACGTTGGATCGCACACTGACCTATAAACATCATTGTAAAGCCACAAGGGAAAAAGTCTCAACTAGAAATAACATCATCAGGAAACTAACCAGCGGATCCTGGGGTGCAAACCCAAAAGTCCTGAGAACTTCAGCCCTTGCGCTCAGTGTGTCAGCCGCGGAATACGCCGCTCCAGTATGGTCTGCATCAACACACGCGAGGAAAGTTGATGTCGCGGTGAATGAAATGGAACGGATTGTTACCGGATGCTTGAGGCCAACCCCAGTGCACAAGATGTACTTAATCATGGGGATCGCACCGCCCAACATACGACGTGACATCGCTGCCGGAGCCGAAAAAAACAAGCAAGAGAAGGACATGCGTCACCCTTTATATGGACACCAGCCTGCTGACCGACGGCTTTGTTCGAGGAAGAGTTTCCTGTCACGTACTCGAGCCCTGGTAGGGTCGGCTGCAGAGAATCGTTTGGAAAGGTGGGAAATCGGCCTGAGAAACCCCCATAAAGATGTAAAAGAAGAACTGGCGCCTGGTGAAGACCTACCATACACAGTCTGGAGAACTCTAAACCGTATGAGGGTAGAAGTGCCAAACTGCAAGACAAACTTGCAGCAATGGGGTTTCCTAAAAGAGAATGAGAACACTCTCTGTCTGTGTGGTTCTGTCCAGGATCCTGAACACCTGCTTATCTGTCCATATTTAGACCAGCCCTGCACAATGAATGACTAATGGGAGGCAAATGACAAGGCCATATTGGCTGCTGATTTTTGGTAATTTTAAGTCTAGTTCCGGACACGGAAAGTAAGTACTTGCGTCACATGAGTTCGCATGAAACTGATTATCGATGGGACATAAGTCGTGTTAGCCACAATGAACACACTTAAATAAAACTTGAAGATATACTGTATTCAGTGCTGTATCAAACTTTTTTCACAGTTAAAGGTTACTGTTGCATAATTAATTTCTAAATATCCCGTATTATAAGAAGGCTAACATCGCAACAACATCATAAAAATCAACAGTAAGTATAACACGAACAACACACATACAAAAAACTAGCCTTTTAGACTTGAAATTTCATTATATTTCGATGCAACTAAAAATTCTCGAAACATCAAAGATAGTTTTGTGTAATAGATAAGTTATGCTGAGTTAAACTGGTTTTGTATGTTTGTCATTACTCCTTCGAAAGGCACCTACTGTTTTCTTTATGTGGGTATCATCAGAGATTACTGATGTAGAGAGTTACTACTTCAGCTAAATGAGAGAAATCAAACACCAACAACGGGAGTTTTGGTACTTCATGCACGTCAACAGCATGTGATTAGCGTCACCGTAATAAATAACACAATCACAGTAAGAGGCGTTCTTGAAGTGCACACAGTAGAGATGGGAGGGATGGTTGCAATAACTGAGTCTGAAACGGTTGATCACAATTATCAAGTCCGACTCCGTGGAACAAAGGCTGGTTTGAAATACACTGTCCAGTTACATTAATGTGACTATCTGTCAAAAGCTTGAATAAAAATCTTTTGCATAGCAGACCACTGCAAGAGGTGCAGGAAGAGAGTCAATGACGGTCAGGAAGGTACCAACGGGGACGTGGAGCCATGTCGTAGGATTCTCGGTTAAGGCTCAATGGTGCGTACAGACCTATTGAGGCGGTCCAACAGATATTCAGTTGGGTTTAAATCCAACGAGTTTGCTGGCCAGGGGACAATTCATCCTGGATGCCTTCAAACGACGCAGGTAAACTGCGAGTTTTGTGACACATAGCACTGTCCTGCGGGTAGATGCCATCACGCCGAGGAAAAACAAACTGCATGTAGGAGTGGACGTGGTGCCTTCCAGAATGACGAGACCACCCTGAGAATGCCACGAAAACATTCTACAGACAATAACGCATGCAGAGTGTTTGCTTGTAGAGACATTGGGGTCACGCCGTACACGCAAACGGCCGTCTGTACAATGGGGCATAAAACGAGGTTCATCGGAAAATGTCACCTGTCAACCAAAATTGGCCGAGAAAATAAAGTATGATGCGCCTTTATATGACTCCTGAGCCGTGGCGGCTTCCGTGAGTGCGCGCGCGTGATCCTACCGGCGCCATTCAGCGCACGTTCCATCGACTCTTGCGTCGCCGTGTCATCTTCACTTCGTTATGTGTTCCTTCTGGGAGTGTGTGGTGGTGAGTGGTTTGTCGGACACCGAACTGGACGGCTGTGCCTGAGTACTCGCCGTCCCGACGATGGCAGCGAGCCAAAACCGTTTACCGTTAAGCTATGGCCACCCGTGTTCTCCAGCAGCGTTGACGGTTGCTACCGGCGAATTTAGCAGGCAAGGAGCGGCTCTCTTCGATTGCAACCTGATTACGCTGTGCATCAGTCAGTTGGGTGTGGTAAAGACGCCGCAATGTACTGAACAGCTTGCTAGCAGCTAGGCAGTCACCGGGAATCCTGGAGCTATTGGTCCCCTTGGCATTTGTTTGAAATTATCTATGACAGGGCTTAACAACTGGCCGGTTTTGAGCGCGAGTACTCGCGTCTGCTCAGGCACGTGCTCGCGAGCAGCTGCAAGGAAGCGGAGTAAGGAGGGAGGGGAGGGAGGGGAAATACGCGCGCACGTTTGAATAGGGCCGCAGCGTGCCTATTGAATTCGCGCCGACTGTGTAACTTTTAAAGTACTACGATCAGCTCTTAACAGTCACTTCCCTGGTTAAGAATCATGTGAAGTCGCCGTTGTGTAACCCCAACCATGCTTTCGCAGTTCAACCCCCAATGGGAGGAATTGTATCTGTTTACTAAAAAAGATGGTGTTGCAAAATGTTTAGTATGTCACAAAACGCTGAATTCTTTTACAAAATTTAATTTGCAGCGACATTGTATGTCGTACCACGCGAAAGACTACGGACGTGGAAAATGTGATTGACCAGATCGTGCACAGGAAGTTATTACACTTAAAAGGAAGCTACCCGAAGAAGATCTGGACGACGAAGAAAAATCAACTGAGGCAGCTCTCAGCGTGGGTTACAAAATTGCTTTGCTTTTAGCAAAATCCCTGCGCCCCTTAACTGATGGCGATTTAATAAAAGAATGTTTGGTAGTTCCAGCGGGACATTTGTGTCCATCTCAAGTTGAACAGTTCGGATTGTGCCATTATCTAATATGACCATTATGCGTCGCATACAGGACATGGCAGACGACGTCCAGAGCCAGCTTGCAAATATCTGTAAAGATTTTATGGCGTATTCTCTAGCTCTGGACGAAAGCGTTGATATCACTGGAACAGCGCAGCTTGCCGTATTTATTAGAGGTGTTAATAGAGATCTTCAGGTGAGGGAGGAGCTCCTCGATGTAGTAGCCATGAAGAACACTACAACCGGAGGTGATATTTTAAGTAGTGTTGAAGAAAGTGTTGAAAATATAGGATTGTCGTGGAATTCTTTAGTTTCAGTGCCTACAGATGGTAGAGGCACACACTAAGCTAATAAAATTATGTGGCACGTGTACATTCTCCTTTATTTGTTTCATTTGTCGCAGTAATAATTCGTGAGTGATATCCCTGCAGGTGGCCGCGGATTGACATCGACTGGCGGCAGCTGTTGTGTACCCCACATGACTCTCCCCACTCTCCGCTCTGGCCCGGTAGTGGGGGTAGCGTGCTCGCGCTGCTCCGTGCTCGCGCCTTGCTGCTCACAGCTTGCTCCGCGAGCACGTATGTTGTGAAGCCGTGATCTATGAAGACTGTTTACTAAGTACCAGTACTTACAGACTGTTAATTCTGCCCTGTTTGACCTGACCAGGAATACAGTTTCTTTATGCCTTTCGATGACCCCTTTGGGGCTGCGTGTCTCAGTCTGGGGGTTTCTGTATGCACAAAGTTACTATTTTGCAATGTCAATCTTTCAACTGAAATCGCGGTTTGTTACTATTGAGTATTTGATACTACTGATTGCAACTTCTGTTTGTTGTAGACATCATGGTTCTTCCAGGTACAAGGTATTGGATTCAGCCTGTAACTGAAGTTGTGTGCGCTCAGCCTAAAGATACGATTGTGTGAGTCATATCTGTGTGTGTGCATGCTTGTGCTAGCACACTCTCTTACCCCATTTTGAGAAGCCCCTCAGGTTACACTTGCACAGTTTAACCAGCCATCTGCCATTTGGTTCATATACTAATTATAGTGTCTATTAGCCCCTATGAAGCCCCAGTAGAGATATACCTTGATTTTTTAAATGTTATTGTAATTATTCTGGAAATATTCTTTTAAATGACCTTCTACATTGCTTCTTGTTATTGCTGGTAAGGTTAACTTGCAATGTTATGAGTGGGCCGCCCCCATACCGAAATTTTAGTACTTGAATTTTCGATTGTCCGTGTAAGTATTACTGTGTATCTTAATTTTTATCAAATTTGTTTTGCTGTTTGTTGTTTGATATGTATTATATTGACACCCTCGCTTAGTCAGCGGTTGACGTGTTGCCGTTGCTGTTCTTCTGGTCCCAGGTAGGGACGCATTTTCCCTCTGCTTAGGCAGCCTTCCTGCCATCGCACGAGGCCTAAGGCTGTGTCCTACGTGAGCGACAGAAGCGAGCGACTTCTGGATATGCGACACTCCAGCGACAAGCAGCAGCATTGGGCGAAAACCCTGGGTGTCCTGCGTGCGAGCGACCATGTCGCGCTATGGGATGGCTGCTTACAGCCAACCAGCTGTTTCTATAAAACGGCATCCCTCGTGCATGAAATTTACAAAAGGAGGAATCTCCATGGAGAATTTCATAAATATCATCAACTACCAAAATTACCAGACAAATTCTTCGAATACACGTGAATGAGCAGAGGAGGATTCAACTATATCATCAAAAAATTAAATACGAATGTTTTTTTACATGATCAAGAACTTTTAACAGCCAATAAATGCGGAGCAAAACTACTTCATGACTGACTACACTAAATACGAACATAACTATACAGATTGACACGAAAGAATAAATGCTACTTGTGGTGTAGGGTTAGTGTAAACAGTGCGTGATTATGTGTTAGAAAAAGGTCCTGGGTTCGATTCTGGGCCAATATTATATTTTTATTGACTCAGTTACAATTCTGAATACTAAGTTTTATGTATACTGTTTACACTGCATCGCTAAGTATATTTTTAAGGTCTTGCCAAAGAACTTAATCTTCACACCTATCTCAGTACATTACACACATTTAATTCCTAATAAATTACAATGAACCATGATATTTTACGGATATTTGATGTTGCAAACGTAATTCATCAGCATTCAATGTTAAGGCCAAGCGTTTCAATTACTCTAAATAGTCTGTAAAAGTAAAGCTTAAAAAGGTTTTTAAAAATAAAGTCAAACGTTTTGTCTATTGATTTGTCTAAAAGTATGAAATAAAAAGTATTAGGGAAATGTTTGGTGCACCTCATTTTCTATTCATGATTTCGAACATCATTCAAAGGCACGTAGAACGTTTTTCTGATCCACTTATTTCATTTTATACAAATCGTTTCATAAAATATTTGACTGATTTCTTTTATGTTTTAATTTCAAGTTTTATTCAGAAAGCATGATCCTACTGACTCCTCGTTTGCCTTTCTAACGTACTTGATTAGAAGGAAGCCTTTTTGACGTTAAAATACCGCACCAATGTATCTTTTTATGTGTGAAATAGCTAGGTCTTGAACAGATGAAATTTTTGACACTTGATTTACAGCAGCTTGTGGTGAAATATTTCAATTTTTCCTCGGCTTATTTTCGTTAATTACACTGACTACTTTCAAGCAGTTAAATATTTTCATGCCAAACTAGACCTCATGCTGGTCACTTTGCTACTCCGTTTGCCTGTTTCTCTCCCTTTGTTTGGCTCTGAAAATTTGGACAATACCTCATGGTGTAAGTTATAAGGAGTCTTGTTTTCGCTCTGCTCACGCGTTTACAAAACCGTATCGAGTATTAATCATGTGATAAAATAGTCCTTTCTGCCTGCTGTGATTTCCAAAACTCGTCTTCTCGATATCTTGAAACTTTTATGAGAACCGACGATTTTTACGACCACTTGCTTCCCGAAGTGCAGGAAAGGTTCGGACGCGCTGCGAACGATCTGTCTGCAGATATAACAACCAATATCTCAAGAATGAAAAGAGATATCATTCCGGTCTTAACTTTAAATACAATTTAGATATATTGGTTACATTTCATGCACAATAATGTACGGCCTTAAATGAACTATACGGAAAGTCTACACAATGTGATTTTACCTCTGCGAATTCTTAAAAATTTCGTGCACACGTACTCAATTTCGTGCAGCACAGTAACCATGCCGAATAGTGAAAATAAATTGAGATCTTTATCGTTTAAATATATCAAGCTATAGGTTGCGGAAGAATCAAATTTTCTTCACCGAATAGTTTTCTTAAAATGGAACGTTAAGTAATTCATAGCTGCCGTCGAGTCCGCTCCACTGCTTTGCCGAGAAGACACGTGGCTGTCGCTCTCTGTCGCGCATGCTGCAGCGACAAGATTCAAACACGTTTGAATTCAAACGTCGCCAGTTGCAGCGGGAGACAGGCAGCGACACAGCTGTCGCTCACGTAGGACACTTCCGTAACTACACCTGCAGTTGTGTTTCGTCTCCTGAACCTGTCGCCCGCTGTCGTTCGTTTCTGTCGCTCATGTAGGACACGGCCTAAGCGTTGGCAGGCCACACACGTTTCTGCGGATTTCCCGTCCCAGCCTCAAGTTGAGTAGTTTGTCGTTATTCTTCTGGTATCGCGCCATGGCGGGGGTGTCGCTGTCTTAGGAAGTAACTGATTCTGTATTTCTGTTATTGTATGACCCTTGTGGGCGTGTGATGAATGCCTTTGGGCAAACTACGTACTAAGTTTCTTGTTTCTTTTAAAAAATTAAGGATTTAATTGTCATTATCATTTTAATTGTGTTTTTGGGGCCTGCTAATTTATTTAAGTACTTAACGTGATTTATGTGGAATAGGCTTTCGGCCAATCAGTGAAGTACTACTGTTGCTTTGGTTTTACATATTGGTAGCCTTTGGGCGGCTTGGCCATATCTTGTCTATACGAGAGCAGAATAACCAATAGAGATGTACGCATTTTAATGTTTTGTATTGAATTATATTCAAATCCTGTAGTTGTATTAGCCCACAGTTGTGATCTAGTTGCTAGGACAGAGTGGCGCAGCAGGTTTGCTTAACTCTTTGTAGTAGGGCCACAAGTCTGGAACAGTTGACATTTTTGAATACTTTTTGTAATTTTATGTATAATGCAAACTTCCTTATACACTGTGAATTTAATTTTAAATTCTTAACTATTTGTATGTATTTCGAAATCATCTTGGTAACTGTTGACTCATGATTGAACTGTTATTAAATAAAAATATTTGTTTGGGAATGTTAAATGACGCATCAAGTTAGGCCACCCTTCGTCCTATTTTCCTTAAATTAATCCCAGTCCTTGTTTTTGGTCACCACTCCATGATGGTTGTTGGAATAACTTACTCGCGCGTGCCATCTAGCGTGAACATCGGGAACTAACAGTCTTAGGCGGGAATAGAGAGAAATTTTGAAACACAATAATTGAATGTTAACAAGAATACAACCTAATGCAACCTCCCAGCAAATAAATTTAATGACAATGACAATTAAATAAAAATTAGCAATCTGACCCTAATGTAAGCTGCACACAAA